>NW_026586662.1:8080546-8096791 GCF_907164565.1 Psammomys obesus | reverse complement strand
ATAGATAGATAGATAGATAGATAGATAGATAGATAGATAGATAGATAGATAGATAGATAGATAGATAGATGAGCACTTTATAATGGGGCCTTTAAAAGTAGTTGGAAATATTAGATATAACACTAGCCTTCCTCCTAACTCACTACCTGTAAGATAGTGCTACTCTTGGCCTTAGAAAAACCTCTTTTGGCAGTGAGCAATGCCTAGCACAGAGACTCATAATGGAGAATAACTGACTGTTAAATGCCCAGCCCTAAATAGAACATCTATGTCCCCTGACTCCAAGGCTCAGGGAACACTGGGGAATAAAGGGCAGAAAGAATGTAAGAGTTAAAAAATGATGAGGAGTGTTTTGAAGAGTTGTTCTCTGGGAATAACATGGCGGTTGCATGCTGACCACACAGCAGCAATAGTTACCTGCATAAGACTGAACCCATCACCGTGACATCATGGATAGGGGAAGAGTTCATGAGGTCCCCACCTTTCCCTGGGAAGTGACAGGCAAGTTAATGGTTGCCTGGGTTGGGGGTCATATTCCTCAGCTGTGCATTCTCTGGTAAACTGTCCTTCCTCAAGTAAATATTCCCCCATGCACATTCATGGAAGCAGTCCTAATTAATGCAATGCGGGGGGGGGGAGTACACATGAACACACAGCAGAGACAAGCGCACAGAGAAAGAGATGGGGGGAGTGAGGGGGAGTGGGAGGTACTCCAGGAAGGCAGCAGACACAGCCTTTGGCCTTGGCTATGGCAGTGGTGGCTATGAAGACGGTGGAAGCCAAGGTGGGCACGAAGACTGATTTCTGGGGTTCATCAGATGGCTGACTTCTTCCAGCAGTTATACTTGGAGAGCAAAAAGCAGCAGAGAGCACACGTAGCATTCCCCCAGTGCCACCTATCAGACTACACAAGCCACCTAATGAAGCAGCTGTGACCTGGGCTAGCTATTATCCCATTCCATGGCTTGGGCCACTGTCTCTTCCTGAGTCACAGCTATAATGTCACCAGGTGATGGGACTGAAGTGATCTTGAGACTCTTGATGTTACCAACACAGAGGCAGCTAAGAATGAAAAGGAATCCTGTTACATGGGCTTTGTAGATATACTTTCCCAGGAGCTATTACTATAAAAGTTTGCGTGAGTATTTATGTATTTATGAATCATGAGCTCTTAAGATGACTTCATCACCATCATCCAAGAAGCCAAACTTTGTTTGAAATGCCTTTTGTGTAGATGTAATAATGACAGGTGATAAATTCTAGAGCTCAGCTTTTTCAACCATGCCTTTAAATGATTCTGTGATTCCGGTTCCCCGGTCCTCCAACAAGAGGAATGTCCTACAAGCCATATCTTTATTTCCTTATTTCTTTCTGAGCTTATACTATACTTAGACCTCAGTGCTGGTTATCAAACAAGAACAGTGTTCAAGCTGGCTATTCTACTGGAGCAGCCCCTTTGCTGGGCATATTTATATTTTTGTAGGAAATGAGAATTGTGCCATAGTCCTAAGATACCTATGAGCTAGCTCTTAGAAAAGAGAAGCTACAAAAAAAAAAAAAAAAAGCATCTGACCTTATTTTAGAATTCCTGGATGACCAGGGAGTTAGTTCAGTGGTAGCATACTTGCTTAGCATGCTTGGGGTCCTGCATTTGATTCACAGTACTGCAGAGAGAGAGGACAAATACTTAGCTAGTTAGCTAAAACTCATTGTTGAGGAGATTATACAGCTCCAGCCAGCCAGCAGATAGCTAGACCCTCCAGCTCTTCTGGGCTGCTGTGAAAAATTCACACTCTCTGTTTCTAGAGGGCATCTGAACTAGGGACTTTCAGACTTGAAAACTGCCTTGCAGATCACCTCTAGAAACTTGCAGTGCAGTTCTGCTGTTCTCTGTGATGGGCTGATACAGCTCCTCACTGCTGCTGTATAGGCTCTGGACTCACTTTCTGCTTCATTTCACCATTAGTGAAGCACTGGAACATCCCACTGCAGCAGGTCTCAGCAGTGGCAGGCAGGCCCATTACAGCCAATAGGATGGTAGAGCCTGCCTTAGCTTAATATACTGAGTACAGGAAACTGAGCAACCAGACACTGGGGCCTGTGGTGCTTAGGTACAGAGTAGGAGGACAATATTCTTGCTTGTAGCTCCGGATGAAGAACACATTTTTGTGCAGCTTCTAGCTCTGGTGTCCAGTGACCAGGAGGACAGAACAAGCCAAGGTCTCTGATTTAGACAAGCCCCTTTTCTGAGAAATGAAGATCACATTGGCTGTTACAGAGGGCTATAGTGAGGGGGTGAACACTGGAAATCAAAATCACTACACTCCCCAAGATTTAACCTTGTCTTTGCCTCAGATCCGGCGTAGTAGCTTTCTCCCACTCTGATCATTTGTGCGTTTGTGAGACTTAAACATGAAATGGAAAATATGATTCTTCACTTTAAAATACACTTTCCAGGGATTGGGTGGTGGGAGGAATCACACAGATCTCCCGGGGAAGGAGAAATAAAATAGATTTTATGGGCAGACTGGAGCCACCGTGGAGGTGGCAGGGATGAGAACAGGAAGATCAGGTGGGAGAGCAGAGGGAGATGGGACTGAGGGAGGGAATGAGGGGAGAGATAGATGGGACTGAAGAGCATTTGAGGGATAGCATGGAGATCTACTGCAGTGGAAACTTCCTGTGGCACATGAAGGTGATCCTCACGAAGTCTCCAAATAAGGAGGAAGACGAAGCCCCAACTGGCCGCCTTTTGTCACAAACAAAGCTTACAATATAGGAACTTGGTTTCAAGCAATTGAGTTGTTGACCAAAAGAATCCCATTAAAATCCCCAAACAACTCAGGCTATTGCCAAGACAATGGGTTGCTCTCCATAAACTTACAGCAAGGCCCCATTGCTGAAGATACCACCTGCACAACTCCTTGAACGTGAAGAGGTCAAGCTTGTACCTACACAGAACCTTCACCTCCACATTCTAGTGTCTTTGACATGAAAAGGTACTCTTCAGGCTACCAAAAAGAGAAATGTAAATACAAACCCAACCTTTGATCTACAATCTTTTCTGCCTGCAAAATATGCTAGACCAATGGTTACACAAATCTTGTGGGTGCAACCAACCAAATGTGTAATTTCACAGAAGGCCCACTCCATGAGTTAGAACCCATGAGTTAGAACACACTGTTCAGGCAATCAAGAACCAGAGACTAGATAGTCCAGAGACTGAGGGAAAATCCCAATACTACTGGTCTAAAATAAATAAATACATAGGCAGACAGACAGATCGATAGATAAGTAAATAAATAAATAAGATACACTTTCTATTGTTTTTTTTTTTGGGGGGGGGAGTGGTAGTGGATTTTATTTTCTGTATATATTCCCCAATAAATTATTTGGTTTTTGTTTGTTTGTTTGTTTGTTTGTTTGTTTGTTTTAAAGAAAAAAATACATGAAAGTATAAGGAAAACCTGTTGGGAAGACAAAAGGGTTTGGTGGGAGGGAACATGAAAGGATAATGGGTTAGGGAAATATAGTCAATGTATGTTTTGTATGTATGAAATTGTAAAAGAAAAAAAAAACAGAAGGCATACAGCAAGCAAACCTTTCCTATTATAGCTAGGAGACCAGTTCACAAATATTTCTTGAAAACTTATTCAGTTCAAACTATTATGCCCATCCTATCTTACCTGCATTTCCAATATATATATAGTGGTGAGCAATAGAGAAGCACTTAACCCTGACCTCTGACTTATGTAGGCACACGCACACAGGAATATACACCCACATTCACAAGTGCACAGATGTATGCACACACACACACACACACACACACACACACACACACACACACTAGCATAAACTCTTTACCACAAAAAAAAGCCAGCGGGAAGAAAAATGACTATAAACGTTTGTGTGAAAAGCATTAACACTCTAACTACCAATCTATTTTGAGTGGGAAGCGTCAAGGAAGTAAACAATTAAAATCCACTAATTTTCTCTCATCTTTCTGAGAATCATAAAGAAATGCTTTGCTAACTTATGGTCTGACCTGGTTTTGCGGAAGAAGACGGCCATGCATTGCAGGTCGACTCCAGCAGCATCTGGAACTCGCTGGGTCCCTGGGCAGCTCACATTACCTCTCACTGAGAAGTCAAGGAGTGGACCACTGCTGACCCGCCAGCTACATCCAGCCTGTGAATATATCCTGCTTACCCAGAATGCTTAGAAAGTTTAGAAAGGACCCTTTCAAATACTGACTGAAAACTCTAAGACTGGCACTAGAGGGCCCATTTTCCTAGGTAGCAACAAAAGAAGGGATCCGAACAAACCTCTTACCCACTTTTGATATTGGCAGCATGGATGCATTCCTCCTTGTCAAGTACCTTTCATCACTTAGCCATCTAGGTTTTGGTGAAACACATTACCTCTAAATTTCCTTCAATTTGATCATTTTCATATCAAGCTGAAACACACACATGCACACACATACACACACAGCCATTTAGCTCCTCTAAGCCTCACTTTTGGTTTAATATGGGAATAATAGTAATAATCTCTGACAACTTCCTGAACATTATGGGGACAGACTGAAACAATGAGCAGGAACAGTTTGACTCAGGGCCTTCACGTCAGTGCTTAATAAACGGGAGAGGTGACAATTAAGGCAAGCGGGGATGAACATAATGAATGACTAAATTCTAAGACAGTCAGTGCAGTCTAAGACTCCTCTCTTTGAAATGTTTTTTTTAAAATTCAGAGCTATGTCTCTAATTCTCAGATGCGCTTAGCTCAGCTAGTGCCAAACACACTGGGATTTCTACCTGGCGTGTTGCAAGCTGAGAACACGGTCCTCTGAGCATCTCTGCTTCACACTAGTCCCTCCTGCTGGTGGAACCAGCTGCAAATGTTGCATTTGTGCAAGTTGTAATCCCACTCACTGGGCTCGGCGGGTCCCTCGTCTAGCACAGGCGACCCTGGTTAAACACAAACACCCAGCTTAGCTTGTGCTGAGCTTCTCGTTCCTGCAGAGCAGGGCCACAGGTGAGCTTGCACAGGCCTGCGAGAGCTTTTGTCTCTGGTGTCCCGGCCGTTTCAAGCTGTTACAGAACAGATCTAGCCCATGTCACTCCCTACATTGTCAGCCCAGCCATGCACTTCATGTAATATAGCTGCTTTCGTGATGCAGCTGAAATGGGCTTGCTTAGGTGTATGGCTGCTGCAGGTCTGTCTAAAAGTTGAGATGTATTTTCAAGTAACTTCGACTCGCAAAATTGTAAACTTGTAGGTTCGTAGAAGAAAATCAGTTCTAACTCAACAATACTTTAGGGAAAAAAATTAAGAAAAATTAAATAATTTGTGACCCTTTGGGGAGTTGTTTTACTAACTTGTTTTTTTTTAACTTGTAAAGATATCAGTATTATCTACATCACTGCAGGATTTGCAACTAATTAATGAGAATCCAAAAATATAAAGGGAGTTATACTGACTTGTCAGTCCAACATGAATTTGAAGCTGAGACAAAATGGGTAGAGTTGCCAGGTGGAAACAAATTTTTGCAGTCATCCCCCAGGCTGCCCTGTGTCCTCTTCCTCCCTCCTTTTCAAGGAGCATCCTAGCCCCAGTGCAGACTCCCCAACTCTTCAAAGTTCTCACAATAATCGTTTTAATATAAGCACTTTTGTATTCATTCTCTGCCACTTCCCTGACAAAGCTCTACAGTCCCCTACAACCTGGACAGCCTAGACTGGCTGTCTTAGTCACCGTTCTACTGCTACAAAGAGACAGCATGACTGTGGCAACTCTTATAAAAGAAAGCATTTAACTGGGGCTTGCTTACAGTTCAGAGGTTTAGTCCATTGCCATCATGGTAGAGAAAATGGCGGCACACAGGCAAGCATGGTGCTGGAGAAGTATCTGAGAGTTCTACATCTGGATCCATGGGCATCGGAAAGAGAGAGACACTGGGCCTGGTTTGGGCTTTGAATACCCCAAAACCCACCCACAGTGACTCGCTTCCTCCAGCAATGCCACACCTCCTAATGCTTCTCAAGTAGTGCTGTTCTCAATGACTAAAAACTCAAACATGCAAGCCTATGAGAGCCATTCTTATTCAAACCACCACACTGGTCAAACTCTAGACATTCTCTAGCTCTTCCCTCATAGAACCCTAGATTCTAGTTATGCCAACTGCTTTCATTTCCTGAGAACACCTTGCTCTATCTGGTCTTCTAGACCTTACCCTTTTCCTCCCTGTAGTAATCCTTCTGCTCGTCCACTAAGTAAAAACTTAAGCGCTGTTCTCTCTGAGCTGGTTTCCTAGCTTAACTGTCTCTTCCCTCATTGCCCTAGATATTATTCACTTGTAATTGTGGTGGCTGCCATGTTTATTTGCCTAGTTTGAGCTTCTTGAAAGCAGGACCTCACTTTTAAATTACTGGACTCCTAACATTCAAGACAGTGCTTGGCATACTCTGTTAGCCAAACAGAAGTGCTGAGCTCCTGCGCCCCACACATTTGCAAATTCTAGCCTACCAAGTCCTAAGACTCTTCTTATCACCCTGTTCAAAACATCTGCTTTCTTCATTTATTCCTTTGAGTCAGTCTGTATTTTGTTTTTGTTAACAACAAATGAATCTGATCCTGGCAAGTCCATGAGATCACTGAGTTACTGAGTTCTACAAATTGGAAACATCTCAAATACTGCAGTGTATTTGTTGTAAAAGCTAGCGGGTGATCATACAAAGGTACACTTTAAGTGCTCCTTTCTAAATGTGTAGTTTAGGCTTCAAATCACAACACAAAATTTACATAGATATCTATTTATGATTAAGCAATTTTTTTTTCCAAATCACAAAATTTTCGATTTCTAAAGTGACAGATACAACTAGGTTCTTAAGAGAATAAATCTGCCCCTTGTTCTATTCACTATTCAAATTCTTCACAGTTATGGCATCTCTGCTAACCACGATGGGAGGTGATGTCTGCAACTCCAATCATTATGAAATATGACAACCTTTTATACTAAATGAGGCAAAGCCCAGATTCTCCACAGTGGTCCAACTGTGCTTCTTATGAACTGAATGTTGCGGATGTAACCGCCGCCCATCTTTAGAAAGTCTCCTTCTTGCATGCTCGGGCTGGAATGTCAGTGCTCTAACCTACCTTGCAGCCATCCACAGAGACAGCGCTGTCTTCATGGGCAAAGCCCTGGTAGTTCACGATGTGCCTCCGTGGTTCCAAACCCACGTTGGCTTCTTCAGCGGTGAACATTTCGTTTACCTGGGCTCACACCCCTTGACTTTTACTTGGACAGACTTGACAGCTCAGTAACCATCAATCCCCTGGCAAAAGAAAGAGACTAAACCTTGCTTTGCCCCTGTCACCCGCGAAGATGATGAATCTTTCATTGCACTGTGGCCAAGGATGACGTGCCCCAGAAAATGTAAACCCAGTGGCAGCTTTCTGCCAGCTGTAATTTGGAGAGTCAGATTCTTTACACCAAATGTGGCACAATTCCTCCATTGGCCACTTGAGCCAGTAGCTCCTAAAACTCTCATGCCAAGAGCCTGTACCGTCAGTAAAAACACCTTTCTTTCTGGTTTTCCAGTGCTTGCTCTTCCTTTTCTTGTCAGTATTGGTACCATATCAATAAAGCTATCAAGCCTCAGGGAAGCGGAGACAGCTTGCCTCCCAAAGGGAAGCATGTTTTTCTGAGAAGATGTTCAGTCATAACCAAAGAAGAAATCATGAAAACCCAGTCAGTGTGAACAAGCCAATAAACCTGAGTGGTTCTAAGAGCTATGCATACTTCAAGCTAAAAGGAAGCTTGACCAGACCTTAGAAGATTCATAACATAGCTGTATGTATTTAAAACTCTTTTTTAAAGAGTTTGTTTTCTGTTTTGTTTTGTTTTGTTTTGTTTTGTTTTTAAAAAATAGTTTCCTTTAAGAAACATTAATAAAGCAGGGGCAGTGGCACACGCCTGTAATCCCAGCAAGTTTGAGGCTAGCCTGGTCTACAAAGTAAGCCCAGGACAGCCAAAGCTACACAGAGAAACACTGACTCAAAAAACCAGAAAGAAAGAAAGAAAGAAAGAAAGAAAGAAAGAAAGAAAGAAAGAAAGAAAGAAAGAAAGAAAGAAAGAAAGACTAATAATAAAACTTTGGTCCATGAAAATCAATTACAATTTATTTTCTTGATTCTTAATCAGCAGAAAACAAGGTATCTTCGCAGCTGTAAAAACTAATTTTTAAAAATAATTAGTTCTATGCAGAGGCAGGCCGATCACTGTGAGTTTGAGGCCAGCCTGGTCTACAAAGACAGTCCAGGACAGCCAAGGCTATACCCTGTCTCAAAACACACACACACACAAAAAGTTCTAATTATCATTACTTATTAGTTATAACTAATTATTATTGGGTAATAATTAATTCTAACAGAGAACTAATTTTTCTCACCTCTGAATTTTCCATAAAGTCAAGGCTGCCTAAATTGCTTGGGAGAGTCTGGTGTCCAGTGGTGAGGAGACAGCACTGTCCACTAATGTGCTTATAGAGATTTACCTTCTAAGCTGAGATGGTTGTAAATGCCATGGGACATGACGAAAGACAGCAAATAAATGGGCAAGGAATCGTGAAGACTGACTTTTGAAGATGAATGGCAAGGACAGGTCCTGTCTGTAGCTCAGGCACCAGTTTGATCAGCTCACCCTCTCCACAGTGTACCCTCACCAGAATGCCCAACTGAGGCTCCATCAGAGAAGACTGTCTTTAAACCTGAGCAAATTGAGCCCCCTCTCCTATTCTCTGAAGACTAAGCCCTTGAAAAACAAACCAGGTGTCAATGTGAGAAAATGGAGCTCCCTCAGGACTCCTCGGGGCATTTTTCAAATGGAAGCAAACAGCGGGTGATGCCAAACCATGGCTGCAGAGAGGTGTTCTCTGCAGACAGTGTCACGCCCTCTACATTCATGCAAGAAAATGCCTGTGATTTTATTTCAAAGACAGCAGGCCAGACACTAAGTCACTTTGAGATATCTATTTGTAACTCAACTTTCAGAGACGTTGAATGTCCATTATCCTGGTGGTGAGCGTACAGCATGGATTTTATAGTTCAATGATTCGTATGGCTTTCTTCAGAATCCTTCTCAGCATCATTCCAGCCACCTCTACGAGTTCAGTGATCAGAGTTTCTACTTGCAAGAGGTGTTTGGCATTCCTGCTATCAATTCTTTTAGAATGAAGCGCAATCACTGGCTTGTACAGTATAAATGAGATAATAAATAGATCCCTTAAACTGAATACTGGAAGCCACCAAAAAGACTTAGCAGGTAAGGACACTTGTCACCAAGCCTGACAAACTCCTCTGATGCTAGGAGAGAACCAACTACTGCAAGTTGTCCCTGACCTCCACAGGGGTGGCCCCCACCACAATAAATAAATAGATGCAAATTAAGAATTTAAATAAATGCTGGGTCTGGGGTACAGCTCAGGGACAATGCATGTAGCTAGGTAGTGGAAAAGGTAACAATGGTACAGGGTGTGGTTAGCATGCAGAAAACCATGAGTTCCATTCCCAAAGCACCACAAGGAAACCAATCAACTAAATACCTATGTAAGCCTGGATAGATACAGTTGATTAAACTCAAAATGGGTAGAACGGTGTGCCAACAAAATTTGAAAAGTAGTAATTATTTTGCTGTGAGAGATATTCTGAGACTCCCAGGTTTTAATTTAAATACTGAACTCAGGAGCATTTTTATCTCTCTAGAAATAATCAGTGAAATCTAGAATTTCCTTTACAGTGGCATGATAACAAGTTAGGAACTGTTACTCCAGGTTAAAATACATACATTTCTGTGAATTAACAAAAAGTAAAGATTTCCAGGGCATGGCAGCACAGGCCTTTAACCCTAGTACTTGGGAACAGAGACAGGCAGCTGTCTTGGAGTTAAAGACCAGTCTGGTCTACAGTTAGTTGTTTATTCTATTTTTGTTGGATCAACTAATTTACTCTCATCTTTGTCCTAACCTCCCCCAATGCAGAAGACATTGGTTTGAGGGGAAAGGAGACTATTTGCACATTACCTCATAACACCCCCAAATATGCAGTTTCCCCACAGGGCATGGACAGAAACAGCACCTGGGAGGTGGGCACATCAGAAAAAGCCACCTGGCCTTTCCAGCATGGAAAGAACAGAGCGGTCAGAGTGAGCCGGAGACACAAACAGACTTTGAAGAGATTGTGGCGGGGACAATGCCAAGCTGAAATGACAGCCAGCTCTTTCAGTGTTTGTCTAGCCCCACACTCATCTGAGGACGTAACAGAAACACCTCCAAACTGGCTCCCAGACAGAAGGGAGCCCAGGTTTACATGCCCCTCTCTGCCAAGGCTCTTCTTTGCCCATAAATCAAAGAGCTGCCAGGCCCACTGACTACATCATACCTTGAGAAGTGAAAAAATAATAATAATAATAATCAAATTGCAGGTTTTTGTCTTGTTTGCTTCACGGTAGAAAATACATTTGAAGCTCATCTTCCAGCAATGTCAAAAAATCAGTACTATTTTCAAAGAAAAATAAATGAAGAAAAAATGTTATGTAACTGATAATGTACTTGGCTCAAACAGAAAAAGCGGGCAGAGGCGCTTTGTAAATTGTGAAGCAGAAAGATTTTAATGGTGGTTGCTATTACAATCCTTGAGTCTCACACTTACATCTAACCAGTGGGAAAACCAGCCAAAGAATAGCTTAGCTTGTCTTTCTCAAGATCAAAACATCCCTTGCTTGTAAAGCTCTGAAAGCTCTCCTTTGCCTGCCAGAAACAGCTCACCTTTTAGACTTCCATCCAAAGCTTTCCCATTTTTGACACGTTTGCCTTTCAGATTACATCAGCTATTAATTACTGAGCAGCCACAGAGGTCAAGACAGTACAGTCTTGATTACAACAGAGGTCTGTTCTGAGAAATACGCAGTTGGGTGGTTCTTCATTGTGCTGAGAGCACATACAGTGCACTTACCCAAAGCTGGAGGTTAACCACTCAAGCAAGCCTCTTGATTCAGGCACAGAAAACAAGACAGAGAGAGGACTGCTGCCGTAAAATATTCGCTGACTTAAACATTTCTGTAAGTAGGAAAATGCCCTAAAACAATGGCCAATGGCATAGGAGACACATTCACCATCATTTCTAAGTATTATGACAACATGCGTGTGGGTCGTGCTATGCCTTTTCTGACTGGGTGTGTGTGTCATGGGAGTCTATACCAAAAACACAGGAGTAAGGTCTTCGCTGTGCTGCGTTCTGCCTGCTGAGTGCTATGTAGGAGGCACCATCAGTTCTACTATCATCTGTGGACCCTCATCGTAATTGTGGTTCACAGTTGTCCATGACGTTAGGAAGCACGTGAGACCAGTGCTGGGACTACAGGCAGAATCACAAAATAAGTCTAATACTTAAGAAATGTCACACTCCTCCTATTTCTTAAGCAAACAGTTAAGGATGTCGACCTACAGTGCCTTAAATCTAGTCACTGTTATTCTGCCTCAGCATCCTTTTCTGTTCCACTCACCTGACATGCTTCCCACCATCAATTTCGTTCTCTTTAGAAATTTTACTCACCTTCCCACAACTCTTTCAAATACTTTCTCTCCCTCTTTACCCCCTACTTCATAGCTGTATTGTCTTGTATTGCATTATATTGTGTTGTAGTTATTGTATTGTATTGTATTGTATTGTATTGTATTGTATTGTATTGTATTGTGTTGTGTTGTGTTGCGTTGCATTGTTTTGTGTTGTGTTGTGATGTGATGTGCTGTGCTGTATTTTTGCAGTGTGGGAAATGGAATCCTAGACCTTGTGAATGAACAAATACCACTGATCTACCCACAGACCCTTTTGAAAGAAATCTCCCCAAATCTCCCCACATCCTACCAGACCTGCAGTTCTCACCCAGGAACACTTTCCTTTCCAGTTCCTGTCTTTGATCTCTAGAGACTCTTGATTTTACATAGAAAACAAAGCATTGTTTTGATGACCACTATTAATCGTAACATGACAGAATCAAAAGGCTTCTAGGGGTGGTCGTATCTATTACATTAATTGATGTGGGAAGATCAACCTTAATTGTGGGTGGGGCCTTTCTCTGGGATAAGATCCTGGGCTGCATAAACAGAGAAAAATGAACCAAATGGAAGTTTTCACTCTTCCCTCTCTGTTTCCTGATTACGTATTCAAAGTGATCAGGTGCTTCAACCTCCTGCTGCCTGGACTTCCCAGCACGGTAGACTGCAACCTTAGACGGTGAGCTGAACAAACCCTTTCTCTCTTAAGTTGTCTCTGTCACCGTATTTTACTACAGCAACAAGAAAATAAACCACAATAATCCTATTAGTGTGTATGAATAAAAACCAGAAATGTTGGGGCTGGAGAGCCGGCTCAGTGCTTAAGAGCATTTTGTTCTTGCAAAGGACCTGGGTTCTATTTCTGGCACCAAACGGGCTACCACATCCTCGGGCACCAGGCATGCATGTGGGACACAGACATACATGCAGGAAAAGCACTCATACACACAAATTAAACCTAAGAAAGAAGGAAAGAAGAAAGGAGAGCAAGCAAGCAAGCAGAGATGCTGCTAAGCTACTACAACACACAGCCCACCACAACAAGGAATTATCCAGGCCAGAATGTCAGTGTGTGTGTGTGTGTGTGTGTGTGTGTGTGTGTGTGTGTGTGCATGCACGTGTGCTGGGATTGAACTCTGGCCAAGACAAAGATTCGTGCAGCCTAATAGTCTCAAAATAGCCTAAAAGTCTCAAACTGAGACTTTCTGTACAAAAAAAAAATGGATGTCCTCAGAACTGCTAGAACACCAAACATGAATTATCTTTTAACGTACAGTTATTTGTTATATTTACAAAATAAACGCACTAGATGCTCATTTAAATCAGCATTTCCAAAGAAGGCCAAATAAAACTTTACTATAAATATGTCTCAATCAGCATTTCAGGAACTTTTTTTTTTTTTTTTTTTTTTTTTTTTATCCATTGCTTATCTGACATTCTCTTTCCCATTTTCAAATTTGAAAGCGTGAAAAGGCAGACGCAACTTTAAGGTGTTCAGCCTATAGTAAGAAATAAACAAAAGCCAAAAACTCCTTTTACTGATGGCCACGATAAAGAATCTTTCTGTTTGTAGCTCACGGGCGCTCCAGGCTTGCCTTCTAAGTTCGAACATCCTTAGGGTTCTCCCACCCACGCTGTCTCCAAAATCCCCGCTGTCACAAAGATGGGAAATCTCAGTGAAAAAACTGCCAGATTATAGATAAAATGAGGTAAAATCAAGTTAAAAAGTTTGGCACAATACAAAGACACAAGGTAATTTCATCTTCATTTGACCTACACACATCTGCTTGCTTGTTTGAGGCAGAAATCTGACTATGTGAATCAGGTTGGCCTGAAATTTGCAACCCCTCTCAGCCTTCTGAGTGCTAAGATTACAGGCATTCGTGAAAGACCAAACAGCCAAATCCACACACACTTCCCTAACAGCTCCTTCCTTGGAACACAGATCCTGAGCTGAGACCAAAATGGCTTGTCCACAAGACCCAGGATGGGTCTCTACCGTGAGGCATCCAAGGTCCTACCTGCGGACAGGGTCTGTGGTTCCTTCAGCACACGCAGGATCGGAGCAAGGGCTACTGAGGGCTGGCCTGCCCCAGAGCACAGTGTGCGCATCCTGGCCTACCAACACCACGTGACTCACCGCTGCCCATCACAAGATCGCTGGACCAGGCTTATTCTCTTCTCTGGAGCCCCCACCCAGCAGTGACACTCCCTGCATGTCCTGTGATGTGTGTCTAGAGCTCCCGTCCCCCTCCTCAGCCTACCCCCTGGCTCCCCACCATCCTGGAAGCCTTTCACAGAGTCTCAGTCTTTACTTCTATCCCTAGGCCCTAAGATGGAGATGACATGCCAGACGAGGAACCAGGCCATGGCGGGGTTCCGACTCTTGAGGATGTCCTGTAAATCCCTCAAGGCTGTGTTTTACGGAGCAGGTCAGTGCTTTCTGCCTCTGTGGGTGCTGACTCTCCCATAAACTGGAGCTTGGAGATTGTTCTTTTCTTGATTCCCCCCCCCAAAAAAGGTACCCTGTAGGCTTGTCTACCCATGAACTCGTAACAGAGAATGAACTTGAACCCCTTCTGATCATGCCTCCTGCACCCCCAGCATGCCGTTGTTACTAACCTGCCTCTGTTGTGATATTTCTTTAACAACCATACTGTGCCGGGGAGGGCGAGTCTTAGGGTTATATTTTGGTTTTATTTATTGGTTTTGGGCCGTTTCATTTTGAGACTTTCATGTCTCACCATTCCAGGGTGTTCGCACTGTTTTTTGCTGCTAGTGCAGCTCAAATGGCCTGTTTGAGTTTTTTGATTGCTGTATAACTTACTGATAATAAAATGAAATTAGTGATTATCAACTGGTTATCCAATATCAAATGGTCATCCCTGAAACAAACATACAGATAACATTATTCAGGCTGAGTAGGTTATCTTTAGGAATATATATATATATATATATATATGCGTGTAGAAGCAATTAATGATTTTTAAAAGGCCATGAATTTGTAAGAGAACACGGAAGGTTATATGAGAGCATTTGGAAGGAGAAAAGGGAAGGGAGAAATGTTATAATTATATTAACTTCAAAACTAAAAGACATGATTTTAAAAAATGAAAATAGTGACTTTAAAAAATTCTTCTCTTTATATGTAACTTCTGGAGAGCTTAGAGCAGAAGGGTCAGCTTGTAACTGATTAGCTGACAGTTCCTGCACTTTCTGAAACAGCGATAGAAGTACAAAGTACTAAACTCAGGACAACAGTAAAAGCACTTTGGTTCCAAGCACTCCCTGAGCTGTAGCTCCAGGGGATCCAATAGCTTCTTCTGGACTCCTGAGCACCCACACTCACAAGTTTACATAACACACACACACACACACACACACACACACACAGATACACACAGTTAAATATAAGTTTAAAAAAAAACTTTTTAAAAAACACAAAATGCCTAGAAAAGATTATCCCTATCCTACTCCTATTTATTACTCACAATTTTTTTAACTTCTACCATAGGTCTCCAAAGTATAAATTAAAAAAAAAAAAAAAAAAGCAAAACTGAGAAATGTTGACCCAGGATGACCTTTGAGAACATCTAATCTCTTGTCCAATTTATGGGGGAGGGTGCTGGTGATTGACCCCAAGTCCTCACACAGGCTAAGCACATGTTCTGCTGCTAAGTCTGGGGGGAATTGGTGGCTAGCTGTAAGCCTTGTGGCTAAGGACTTGCAAAGTTGCTCGTCTTGGATGCAGAACCAGAAAGCTGCTTCCATTTCTGTGTGGCCCGGAAATCTCACCACTAAAGTAGATGCACTTCAGCTACCCAAGAGTGGATGCCTTCAGAGGTCTCCAAGAGAATGTCAGTCAAGCCTCTGGGTGGCCTCTGACTAAGAAAAAAAGAACCATTATAGGGCTTGGGATACAATTCTTCAAATATTTTTTTTAATCTTTTTCCCCCCACTTCTAATTTTATTTGACGAAGGAAGGGAAGAGAGAGAAGGCTGGCTTGGAAGAGCGCTGCTCATCTCTGCCTTCTGCCTTCACTTTTCCTTTGACTTCCAAAGACTAGAGAGATTAACTTTTTTTTCAAGGATCTCACTGCTCCTGGATGTGGAGACATTACTTAAATAGAAACCACCATTAAAAAGTTGGTAAGTATTACAAAAGAAAAATGAAGGCATTGATGAAACACACTAGCGTCGGCTCTGGTGGCAGGCCAAATGTCAGAGGCCTATGAAATAACACAAAGTGGTGTACTGAAAATGTATTCGTACGTCAATTCCTGCCACATACGGTTTGCTTGGAGGCCCCAAAGCAAGCAGCATGGCTCATCTAAGTAAAGAGCTGGCCAACATAATCTAATGACCTAAGATCTAACGGCACTTCATGCTGTCCATGATCCGCCTCGGTTTTATACTAACAGACGGAATTTTATTGCTTCTCTTCTGCAAGTGTCTGTGATGATTCCTGGCGCTGGCTTTCAGAAATATTTTAACTCGGAGCTGAATTCGTTTAAATGTGGCTTTTATGTTTTATGTTCAACATGTTAGTTACTAGTGTTATTTTTGTGTGTTAGCTGCTGATTTTATTTTATTTTATTTTATTTTATTTTATTTTATTTTATTTTAT
>NW_026586662.1:7989367-8080536 GCF_907164565.1 Psammomys obesus | reverse complement strand
ATTTTATTTTATTTTATTTTATTTTATTTTATTTTATTTTATTTTATTTTATTTTATTTTATTTTATTTTATTTTATTTTGTGAGTCAGGGCTGAACTTAGAGGAAGAAGTGCTTGAACCACATTATTTAAGTACTGCCTATATGAAAAGAAATTTTACATGAGACATAGAAATGCATTTTAGGGAATATTGTGTTGGGGAAATATAAAGAAATTCTCATTGCCTTTTCATACCTCTGGGCTTTACCATTCAACTGTGTGTAGCTTTTGAAAGAAGTAATCCTTTGCTCTTATTGTTGCCCTTCCTACAGCTCTGCCTCATCTAACATTTCCTTGGAACATCCACTCTGTCCTTAGCATTCACAGTAATCTCCACACTCCCTCAAGGGCACGTCTTTTTGCTGTTGTTGTTGCTTTTTTTGGTCCACTGATTTAGCAGAGATGTATTTCATTTGCAGTGTTACCAACTGTCACATAGTTCCTGTTTCCACATTCAGCTTACCACACACTTTGCATTCGTAAGAGAGTTGCAAGATAATATTCAGAATCCCAAACCACTACATGTTTCCTGGGAGTCAGCTTTCCCAAATATTTACGTTAGTCCTTGCAAGTAAGTTAAGTAATTATAAGTAATTCACGGCAATGTTATTCTGAGAAAGGACATGCTACTGACTCCTGGCTAATTTCAAAAAGTACTTAGAGCCTGCCACAGCCAACAGCCAGCAATGATCCCATGACTAGCAGGCTCCAGAACTCTGCAGTCATTAGCTTTTTCCCTGAAGACAGAAGAAAACCTCCCAGCAGATAAGTCACAACACGTCTCATAGGATGCTTCCGTTGAAACTCCATTAAGAATTTGGCGTGGGCTGCTCATCTAAAACCTTCGAGAAATGTTAGGCCTTTTCAAACTGACAGGAAGCAGCAAGCCATTTTCGCTAGGTTCCATTAAATGTATGAAAGGCAAGGAAGGATGAAGACACTCTTCTTGGGCTGCAGTGGCATCCTTAGGAAGAAGTCACCTACCTGCTGCTGAGAGGACACTTACCTGTCACAGCTTTCCCCAGGCAGGGTCATTTACGCATATTATCAGTTTTTAACAGAATCTAAGTATTGTGTTGGTGGAAACTGACCCTGTTCTGAAAGAGTTTAACTTTATCTTGGAATAAGTAACGTAAGGTGTCGGTTTATTTCTGTAGGTGAGAAACTGGGATTAAGAAATTATCCTGCAGGCTGGGGACAAAGCTCACTTGATAGATGCATGCCTAGCATGCTTGAAGCCCTGGGTTTGATCCCCAATACTGACAAAACAAATAAAGCTGACAGGGCGACACGTGCCTGTAGTCCTACAACTTAGGAAGTAGAGGAAGAAGAAACAGATTCAAGGTCACCCTCAGGAATGCAAGTTTGAGGCCAGCCTGGGAAACATGAGAATCTGTCCCCCCCAAAAAAAAACAAAACAAAACAAAAACTAACTAAATACATTGGTCTATCAGCTATCTTGCACTAATTGCCAGAACTGCTTTCTGAAAAATTATTTTCATTTTTTTTCCCTTGACCCCAGGTTGAACACTCGTGCTGAGACATGAGCCTTCATCCTGAATATGTCGCTTATTTTGGGAGGATGGAGGAATATGGCCAAAGACACTAGAACAGACTGAGTCTTTCTGAGTGTTACAGAAAAAAGAAAAAAATACACTTAGGTAGAGGACTTGCTAGCCCTGCCCCTAGCTTCAGTGGACATGGTTGGCTTGTAAGAGAGATAAAAGGAAAAACATATTAGTCATGAGAAAAGGTCTAACCCAAACAATCTGACGTATAAAAAAAACCTATTTAACAGTTTCATAGCTTTCTGTGGCACATATGCTAGGCACACAACTCACGTGGACTTTACTGTAATACCAAAGGCCTCTCTGCATGTATGACCTTAAGCCTGACAACCTGACTTCAGTCTTCAGAACACACACAAGCACACACACACACACACACACACACACACACCAGTAATAACAGAATTTAAAAGGAGCTAAACCTCTCTTTAAATCTATGTTACAGATGTCCTAACCCTGTGAAAATACATGTCATAAGATCTGACACATACAGTCTTGCTGTGTGCCTGCCATTGTTCGAGTCTGAATCATCTTGCATCATCATCAGACCTTATACATAAGGAATCTGAGGTACAGAGGTAAAAAAAAAAAAAAAAAAGTACTTTTATATTGGAATCTGAACCCAAGCAAGTTGGACTCCAGAACCTACTTTGTTACTTCTTGTGACACCAAAGAAGAATAGTTATTGGCTTAGATATATAGATTTTTTCCCATTCTGTAAAATTATGCCTTTGTATATTTTTAAAAGATTTTATTTATTTAATTTACATATATGAGTGTTCTATCTGCATGTACACCTGCACACCAGAAGAGGGCATCAGATCCCAGTATAGATGGTTGTGAGCCACCATGTGGTTGCTGGGAACTGAACTCAGGACCTCTGGAAGAGCAGACAGTGCTCCTAACCGCTGAACCATCTCTCCAGCCCCACCTTTGTATATTTTTAAAGCAGGATCATATATATTTTCTCACCTAGCATAATGTTATGAATATTTTTCTAGGTCTTTAGAGAAAAACAACTAAACCCACTAG
This sequence comes from Psammomys obesus, assembly GCF_907164565.1. NCBI lineage: Eukaryota > Metazoa > Chordata > Mammalia > Rodentia > Muridae > Psammomys > Psammomys obesus. The sequence goes on along the minus strand of NW_026586662.1, from coordinate 8,077,898 downwards.
GCTCAAAGTACAGAAACAAACTCCAAGTTTGTCCTCATCATATAATAATTCTCACAGGAAACTCAGAGCTAGGGACCAAGTGTAATAAAAGAGTTTTCCCAGTAAATGACTGACATGACAATGATGCTCTTTCTTTAGACTTCTTTCTTTGTTCTCTCGTGTGCAAAATGAGGGTGTTAGATGATGCCATCCCCATCCTCCATGCACCGAAGAGCCTGGAAACGTGCATTAGAGAACAGTCAAGAACTCCCCTTGACTACCACTGTGCAAGGTTGAAGTGTGTCCCTGTGGCAAAGGTGCTCGGTGTGGGTGCTCAGGTCGGGCAACAGGAAGCAGTCCCTCAAAGGCACCCACAAGAACTGTCAGGTGGGCATAGAGATCTGTCTGGCATGTACATGAATGCTCCAGAGGTGTCTGTATGCTTTCAAAGCACCTGACCTGGCCTTTCAGTTTTCTTATGCAGCTTCCTTCCACAATATTCCCCCTTCCTCCCTCTACTTCTCTATTTCTCTCTCTCCCTCCTACCCCATCCCATCCCTGCCTCTCTCAAAGGTGAAGACTACGGACTTCTACCTGCCCTTTCTGCATATCTCATACCTTTAGTGGCCAGCTTTGGCTGTACCACACTGAGAGGTAATATTTTAAAACCCATTAGCCAGACTACATGCCAGCTATGGAGTGGAGTGAGCTCCTGAAGCCCCATATAATATGCACAAGTTTGAACAATTCAGTTTCAGGATTTGGGGACATGGGGCAAAGAAGTCTAGGAAAAGGAAACAGGTAAGATGGGTCACCAGCCTGACAGAAGGGAAACTGGCCTATTCAAGATGGTAAACTTCACACAACAAGCTTGTCCATCCTGGCAGGTTACTATGAATCCTGAAGGTCAGAGAAAACAAGAAACAAGAGTAAGCTGGCCAGGTGTGGTGGCACGGGCCTTTAATCCTGGCATCTGGGAGGCCAATGCAGGAGGATCTCTATGAGTCTGAGGCCAGCCTGTTCTACACCGGGAGTTCCAGGCCAGCCGAGAGCTACACAATGAGACCGTATATCAAAAAAAAAAAAAAAGTTCAGCCGAGTCACACTTAATCGCATCAACGCGTACATGCATGTGCAGAGAGGAGGTTGGAAGGAGCTGTGAAGGAACAAGTTGTGCACAAAGAAAGCCTTTCTCCTGACTCTAAACTCAATACCATTCCCTTTCAAATTCAAACCAAGCGTCCGGCCCAGTCTTCGCGGTTACCCCACGGCTATGAACATACACAGACACAACCTTCTGTTCAAGTGCCCCAACCTCTTTATTCAGAGAGAGAAGCCACTTTCCAGCATCGTCTACTGTGCCCGCTGGGACAACAGTAGCACAAGAACAATGGAGGTGGGATGTGAAGAAGATTGAGGGGGAAGGGTCAAAGGGCGTGCATACTCAGATATTTTGTTTTTGTTGTCAATGACATCATTTGTTCTTGAGAACTTTACAGTTATATTAGAATGAAAAAACAAATTGAAAACAGGCATGATGGCATATTCCTTAAAAACCTAGCACTTGAAAGGCAGAGGCAGGTGAATCTCTGTGAGTTTGGGGCTGGCCTGATCTACATAGTGAGTTCTGGGCCAGCCAGTGCTACCTGGTAAGACCCTGTCTCAAAACAACAACAACAAAAACCACAAAAAAAAGAGAGAGAGAGAACAAAAACAACAGAAAGAAACTTAGAAGACTGTATGTGAAAAGTGTGAGGTTGAAATATTTATCTCTTAGACCCAGAGCAGACAAACTGTATTATTGATGTGAAAAAGATAAGACCTGTGACCGAGAGCTTTGAGGTCAGGGGTGGAGTACGTGTGCTCATCACCTCATCCGGGACACGGACACGCCTGTTCCCAGTGCCCCTCTCATGCACACCACTGTCTCCCCCATCCTCTAAGCTATCATCCCAGGAAGAAAGAAATTACTGCATTCTTTTATTGATACTGTCATCACTAGGCATACATGTGGTACACAGACATACACGGAGGTGAAACATCCACACACTCAAGGTCATTTAAAAAACCCATCCAACCAATAAATAGACGAACGAATTAACAGACATTTCTCAAAAGAAGAAATACCGATGGCCAATATATACTTGCGAAACAGTTCGGCACCCTCAGCCTTAGAGGAAGTGAAAAAATGGAAACTGCTTTGAGATCCCAGATCACCCTGGTCAGAATGGCTGTCACTGAAAAAAAATGACAAATGCTGTTGTGGATACAGGGAAGGCGGAGCCCTATAGACTGGAACAGCACCATACGTTTCTGAGGTTCCTCAAAAAACTAAAAACAGGATTACTTTATGACCCCTGCACACTACTCCCAAGCACACATTCAAAGTGTGTGCTGTGAAAATAGAAGGGTAACTATGGGGTAAGTAGAGAGTAGAAGGGAGAACATTGTATGTATCTTATATGTAATGTCTCACACACACATGCGTGCCATTTGGTACACTAAAACATCTTAATGAGAAGTCACTGACATCTTGGACTATGCTGTTCTATCGTAATTAAATTAGCTACCGTGACTGGGATGAGATAACGGAGAATGAAAAGCACCTAATCCTTCCCAAGGGAAAACACAGCAAAACATCTTTTCTTCACAGAAACACATAGTTTGGGATTGCTCAATTAAGACTTCGAACAGCTGAAAATAGGCAGAGCAAGTGAGTTTCCGGTGTTAGCCCACGTGATTTCTCCAAAGCTGTTTTCTGGGAACCGTAAGATGACACGGGTCACTCACTGTGATACATTCGGCCCAGAGAGTTAATTCCCCCGTCTTAACCGGAGGAAATACGTGAATGAATTATAAACATGGTTATGCCTTGGTTTACCTATATAATTTCTTTATATTCATAGCCTTTACTCCTGAGCTAGACTAGTGTTTTGATTTCACCTCATTTTCTTATTCAGAAATGCATGTTTATATTTGAATGTTTATATTTTTATATTTATTTTTATGTTTATGTTTCTGAAAGAAAGTGATAATTGACTTGTTCATATTAAGCATTAACTGGGAGTTAAAAAAAATCAATGTAGAGAAAAGAGGAGCTGGCTAAAACAACTGCTGGGCTCCTAGGGCTCTGAAAAAAAAAAAAACAAAACAACAGCCATATTTTATGAATTAAAACCATGGAAAACTATCATGATGACTATATATTTGAACAGAAATATTACCCCTCATAGAGATCATTCTGGCAGAGATGTTGGGCTGTTCCATGTCTGCCCTTAAGAATCCAAGACATCCTTGATGTCATCCTTTGGATTACAAAGACCCACACCTGCTTGGCTTACTTCAGGAGACAAAGGCCTGATGCCCCAGTGCTTACAGTTTATGAGTTATTCTTCCAGATGAAATCTCTTTCCAGGGCAACACTGATATTGACAAAAGAGACCAAAGGGCTTGCTCTGAAAATTAGAAAATCCTGCACAGTAAGCATCCGTGCCTTTAAGAAGTGCTGCTTTCCCTTGATGTCAAAATTAACACCTGACTATTTTGTGACAATTTGTGAAGCTAAATTTATGAACAGTTCTCCTCGTTCTTGCTAAGAACAAAATGGCATTTTTACCCCACCTCACAGCTAGCCAAGTCGCACCTTTCTTGACGCACAAAGACTTGCAGTTCGTGGACAGAGAACATATTTGCTCACCTGTCAATAACATGGTTTCCATCTTAGATGGTTCTCACCAAGCTATATTTGAATATCCGTCTTCATTTCTGTGTTTAAATAGACATTCCAAGCTCAACGTGTGCCAATGCAATCTCTGGTCTTATTCCTGCCACTGTCTCCTTTGAGTTGTTATGTGACGCTCGGATTTCCGACTTTGTCTCTCGCTCGGATCCCCAGGTCTCAGAACTGCATTTATACACTGGTGGCTTTGCCTCCACCCTGGACCCAGCTCCATCTTCTGCTGGATATTGCAACACAACTCCCCAGCTAACCGCTGCTTTCATTTATGTCCTTGTTCCACCACAACACCGTCACCCCCTCCTCTTGGTTTTTATCTTCTTAGAGACAAGATTGTTGACCTCAAACTGACTAGCTCAGCTTGGGTTCTGGGTACATAGACATGAACCCCCATACCCAGTAATGGTGTCTTTCAAGCTTATTTGTTTTGTTGGTTTTAATTGTTTGTTGTTTTATGTTGTCCTTTTGAGCCTGGATCTCATTTTGTAATCTCAGGTTTCTGTTAGTCCTTTACCTCAAATGCTGGAATTACAGGCCTCCAGGGCTAGCTTGCACTGTCGTGTTCATTCAGAAGCTATACTGATGCCTCTGAAATACCTAATACTTAAGTGTTAAGTCAGATCCTGTTCTTTATCTGCTCCAAACCATTCTCAAGGAAAAGACGAAATTCTTTAATGGCCTGAAGCTGATGTCTCAGGGTTTCTGTTGCCGTGATACACACTGTTATCAGAAGGAAGCTGGCGAGAGAAGGGTCTGTTTGGCTTACACTTCAACCTTAGAGTCCACCATTGAAGGAGGTCAGGGTAGGAAGCTGGAGGCAGGAGCTGATGCAGAGGCCATGGGTTCGGAGCAAGGGTGCTGCTTATTGGCTTGCTCTTACTTCGTTAAAGAATGCAGGACCATCAGCCCAGGGGTAGCACCACCCACAGTGGGCTGAGCTGGCCAATCTGCACCAATCACTAATCAAGACTTAATTTTCAGCTCAGTAAGTTAGATGAACTAGCCAAGGCTGCTGCTGTTAAGTCTTCTGCATAGATCCTCAGAATCCATGCAGAAGGGGAGAACCGATTCTCAAAAAGCTGTCTTCTGACCTTATGTATGCCATATGCCCACACATACAAATAATAATACACGAAATAAATATGTAAATAAATAAGGTAATCTCTTAAAGACTTAACTTTCCCCAATGATAAGAAATTATTAACTGAAAATTCAGGGAAATATGAATGACTCTGGAGTTGGGAAAGCTGTGTGAAATAAAATCTAAAAAGCAAAAGACATTTAAAACAGGAGAACGGAGCCAGCTGGGTGCAGTGGCACATACCTATAATCTCAGCATTGATGGGGGAGCAGAGGCAGGCAGATCTCTTGAGTGCAAGGCCAGCCCAGTCTACAAAACAAGTCCAGGATAGCCAACGCTATGCAGAGAATTCCTGTCTTAAAAAAAAAAAATAGCAAAATGACTCAAGTACCAAGAAGGTCGGACAGGTGTAGCTGGCTGTAAGATATCTAGCATGAACATGTGTTTGAGCATGTGTTCTCCAGCTGGTGGCGCTGTTCAGGGACTCTAAGGAACCTGCGTATTTATAAAAACAGGAATGGCTAAATAAATGATTGTGCATTCATTCTATGGAAGACCAGATTGCAATTGTCTAAGCTCAGCAAACCTACTCCTACTGACAGGAAGAACTTAAGTGCGGCAATGTGTGTATAACTTTGTTTTATTGAATTCAGTTTTGTTGTTGCTGTTGTTGTGAGACAGGTTCTCCAATATCCCAGTCTTGCTTCAAACTCTTTTTGTAACTGAGGATGACCTTGAACTTCTGATTCTCCTGCATATATGTCTCCCAAGTACTGGGATTACAAGCATGTACAGCTGTGTCTGTTTTTATGTGGTTCTGGGATCCAAGCCTAGGGCTTTCTGCCTGCTAAGCAGACATTCTACCAACTGAGCTACACTGCCAGCTCCTGCATTATTCATTTTAAAGTACATGTGCATGAGCACCCGCGCGCACACACACACACACACACACACACACACACACACACACACACACACATACCTTCTTTCTTAGGAGTAACTATGGAAAAGTCTGGTAGCATATACATTACATTGATAATGGTAAATAGTTCCAGAGAGATGACTAAGAAAGAGAGCATTAGATGGAGAGACAAAGGGAATCCACTGTAATCTGTAAAGTTACAAATTTTAATATGGAGAAGCTATTGCAGTTGGTAATTTAAATTTAACGAACAAATAATTTTATGCCATCCATGTGAAAGAAAAGAAAAGGGAAGTTATAATAAAATGTAATCTCTTTCCCTGTCGCTGTGAACAAGTACCTAACAAAGACATCTGCAAGGAGAAAAGATACATTCCAGTTCTCAACTTGAGATGGTGCTTGGGCAGTACACGCCATCACCACGCCATCGTACTATGAATCCATCAAGAGATCAATGCACTGGTTAGGTCAGAGTCATCATGATTCAGTTGTGTCTGGAAACACTGTCACAGACACACCTGGAAGTGTGTATCTCTGCCTCCCTGGGTGCTTCTAGTCAACTGACAGCGAAGATTAAGCATCACATTAGATAAGAAAGGCAGTTTTAAACTGTTAAAGTAAATGAAACAACAGTCTTTGTAAAATCTAAGCTATTCTTTCTTCCATTCTTAGTTCTGAGGCATCCAAACAGGCTACAGTCACACACTGTCCCTATCACCTTTTGTCCTCAGTTGGATCTTTGTATTTTTTAATTAACTTTTATTTATTTATTATTTTTTTAGATTAATTACTGTTTATTCACTTTGTATCCCAGCTGTAGCCCTCTCCCTCGGCCCCTCCCAATCCCACCCTCCTTCCCTCATCTTCTCCTATGCCCCTCCACAAGTCAGGTCTCATCAGGAGTGGATGCATTGTCTTCCTCTGTGGCCTGGTAAGGCTGCTCCCCCTTTCATGGGGAGGTGATCAAAGAGCCAGCCACTGAGTTCATGTCAGAGAGTCCCCGTTCCCCTTACTAGGGAACCCACTTGGAGACTGAGCTGCCGTGGGCTACATCTGTGCCCATGGGGTTCTAGGTTATCTCCATGCATGGTCCTGGGTTGGAGCATCAGTCTCAGAAAAGACCCCTATGTCCAGATATTTTGGTTCTGTTGCTCTCCTTGTGGAGCTCCTTTCCCCTTCAGGTCTTTCTGTCTCCCTCTTCTTCCATAAGACACCCTGCACTCTTCCCAAACCTCAGTTGGATCTTAAGGATGTCAGATGTCTTCAGTGTCCTACTTTAGTTCATGCTTTTCAGGTGATATTTGAATTTTCCACCCAGCCTGCCATGATACATGTTCTGCCATGATACATTTCTGATGTGACTACTCTGGAAAGAGAAAATATCTTAGTTTAAGTATATTAACATGTTAATCAAAAGAAAAGTCTTGTTTAAGTCTCAGTACCATAGTCATTGGCAGAACAAATTTACAATTTAAGAATTACCCCTTTTTCAAACTTTTTAATTTGCACATTCAGTGTTTTGTGTTACCGGGCTAATTGAATTTGGCTCTCGCTGTGAAATGTAAGACTGAAGGCCAAACATACAAACATTTATTCTTGATAACCACAAATGGGTTATGGTTAAGATAGAACCTGATAATTTAAGGAAAATTAACTTGTCTAAAGTGAAAACAGAGAATAATTCATGAATGGACTCATTTTTCTTTCTCAATGCTCATTGGTCGTTAGCTGTGACATGTTCAGACCAGTGGGAAAACATTAGCTATGGTTAATGGACTGAATAGATTTATTTAAGAAGAAATATTTAAAGCCCTGAAAGCATCAGCTTATGTTCACATTTATTGGCCACAGAGACACGGCATACGGTATGCAGCAAATTCTGCTTCCTCCCAAAACTCCATCTGGGGCCCACCGGGAGTGAAAGAAACACAGATATCTACGTTTCAGAGTCTTTTGGCCACATTTTAGCTTTCTTTTCTCATTGCTTATTTCAGTATTTTTCTGTGTTCCTAATTAAGGTCTCTATACTCTGGAAGGAAGCCCGGGGTGTGGTGAGCACATACTTTCTCAGGCAATCAGGTCTGGATGTGAAATCAAGTCTGGCTACTTTCAAACTCACTTATACTGGAGAAGGCCTTGTGCTGCTTTCTGAGTTCCTAGATAGGCTAGGAGATGGGATCACAGCTTTGACATCCCCAAAGGGCATACTTACGACATGAGAATGCTGTGAGCCCTTAAAATGTATGTCAAACAAATATCACTTACTAAGGATTCCACAGACTTTTAAGAAAAAGAAACCGTCATCAGTAATGAAAAACTAATAAATAAAAAAACTGATTTTAAAATTTTACATGGAGGAACTGAATTCAGGAGGGTATATGTAATGAAACAGAACAGCCTCTCTCAAAGCCGCTTTTTATCTAAGAGGGAAAAAGTCATATGACAGGTGTAGGAATGGGATCTGGGATGCTTTCCCTGACTTTATATAAGTTTTTACAAAAAAAAAAAAATTCTATCACTCCAAGAGTCTTTAAATGTGAAAGTGGTTACAGTGGCAAGATCTCAGGAAACACAAGAAAAGGTCCAAAAACCTTCCACTCCCTTTGGAGTTAAAAAAAAAAAAAAAGAAATATATATATATATATATATATATATGTATGTATGTATGTATGTATGTATGTATGTATGTATGTATGTATATATAAGAATCATAGGGGTTCTGAGATAGCAGAGCAGGGCAGAACACCAGAATTTCTCCCAGAGCCTCTCTGACCTCCTTGACTTTTCTCATTAGCCCCACAAGTGTCAATCAGGATGCTCCCACCTGCTAGCTTGGAGCCAGGCTTGGTAGCAATCTGTCTGTCCTACAGTAAAGTATTTATTTAGTTCTCACTCCCAGCACAAGCAGCTGATTTGAAACCCACCCTACACTTACTGAATCTTCACTTTTGACACCTAACTCATCTTTCATGCTTGTAGGGAATAGAGAAGAGGTACATGCATCTCTCTTTCTCGAAGACTGTCCAACTCAATAGGAATTCAGAACAGTGGGGTGAAAGTGAACACATGTACAAAAAGGTATAAAATCAAGTTTAAGGACAGAATAATCACTTGCCAAAGTGTATAGACCAAACAAGTATCCTTAAAGACATGAAAAGTGATGGAATTAGAAATGTCTATATTATAGAGGAATGTAAAAGCTATCTGTTTGGGAGGAGTTGTTTTCTAATAAATTCTGAGCAATTAACAACACCAAAAAATTTTCTGCCTGTGGTGATACTTGCTGGGAAATAGACACTAAAATTTAAGTCAGGCAAATTTCTTACCCAGAATGAGAGCAATATTTAGTATTTGAAGATGCTGTTGGTAAATGTGGTCAACTCTTCTGTTTACAGTTAAACAGGGATAGAACTGGAGTAGAAAAATATTTGTCTCAACTATTCTCTTTCGGTTTCATAAAAGACTTAAAACCAACAGAATCCAAGCCAGAGAACCAAGTGAGCTATGCAGTAATTCTCAACCATGGGTAATCTTATCCCTCAGGGGACATCAGGCAACTTCTAAAGACATTTTTGGTTGTTACTAGCAGGTTGGGAGGGGGAGGATGTTGTGAATGTACTTGTTCCTAGTGATTGTAAGTCACAGATGTTGATAAACATCTTAGTTCTGGCCCCTACAGCATACAGTCCTGCAGCCCAAAAGTCAGTGGTGTTGAGATTGTGAAGCCATGAAGGACACCATCAGAGCATTATGACTTTTACCACAGTTTATGCTTCATAACATGCTGAGTCCAGGTCTAAAAACAGTGCTAACAGTACGAAGGATGGAGTCTCACAGAAATCAAAACGGGGCACATGGCGTTCTTGTACCAATAAAACTGTATTTCTAGTATCACAAAGAAAACAAACGCTTTGCCAAAGATAAAAAGACTAAGTCTAATCACGAAGAATCATTAGAAAAGACCCTAAATGGAGGTCATTCTACAAGACAAGTGACCTGAAATCTTTAGAAACATTAAAAAAGGACTAAGGAATTGTTGCCACACAGGTGCTTGCGTGTAATCCACTCTGAGGAACTGATGAGACATCTGGACAGAAGCTTATTCGTACTAGCACTGGGGGAAAAGCTTACTCGTACCTTTCTCACAAATTTGGGTTTTTTAAATTTTATTTAAAATAAAACAAACACATTCTTGTGAAAGTAATGATGTCTGAAACCCATATTAATGTAACCTCCACATGCAATCATACCCATCACACACACAATAATAATAAATTTTTTAATTTAATTTAATTTAAGGAACCTTTTCGATAGAGTACTTATTTATTTAACATTGTCTTATTAAATTTTTATTTCTTCTCTCAAATTTGTCTGGGAAGATGACGATTGTATGGATTACTGAAAGCAACACAAATTGCATCTTTGTTCAGTCAGCAGTTTCCTCTTATTAAAATCTATACTTTTTTTGTCTATACATTTTTACTGTAACAAAAATGGGCCAGGTGAATGAGGAGGTAAGTAACCATATGTCGGACATAACAACTTTATGCTTTTTATAATAACTAGCAAACCGTAGATACTGCAATTAGATTAGAGGACCCAGGGAAAAATCACACAATCTCACCTGAAAATAAATAAATAAATAAATAACGCACCAGGGAAAATACAGCTCCTTCAAGAAATGATGTTGAGAAAACCAGTATTCACAAATCGAAAGATGAAACTAGACTCATACCTCTTACCCTGTACCCAAATCAACTCAAAATAGGTCAAAGACCTTAATGAAAGACCAGAAACTCTGAAAGTACTGGGGGGGGGGGATACATTTTAACATGTAAGCATATCTAAAAAGAAAGTCTAATACCTTAGGAGATAATTCCAACAATCAACAAATGAAATGCAAAGGCTTCTGAGATAGATATCAATATCTATATCTATCTATCTATCTATCTATCTATCTATCTATCTATCTATCTATTCTGGAAGCTGTCTCTTCATGCTGTTGATATCAACAGCTTCCAGAGACAGCTTCCAGAATGGGAGAGAATCCTTGCCATTATACATTTGATGGGGAGTTAGAATCTACAAAATCTATAATCTACCAAAAAAGAAAAAAGAAAAAACCAAACATCAGAAAATATCCCATCAGTAAATGAGCAAATGAACTGAACAGCTGGATCTCAAAAGAAAAAAAAAAAAAAGTTCAGTAAATACTTGAAAAAGTTTTCAGCATTCTCAGCCATCAGGGAAAGGCACAGTGAAACTACACTGAGAGCATGTCTCTCTCCAGTCAGAATAGCTGTCATCAGGAAAACAAACGACAGAAATGCCGGTGGGGATGTGGGGAAAGAGGATCCCTTATTCGCTGATGATGGCAATTTACACTGCTGCAGCTTCTGTGAAGATCCATAGGAAGGTCGTTCAGAAAACTAAACGCAGAGCTATCCCGGAATGCATCCACACTGCTCCTGGGAGTACAGCTGAAGGAGTATAAGTCAGCACGGCGCAGGAATACTTGAACAGGAGTGTTTAACATCAGGCACGATTCGTGAAAGCCAGGACACAGAATCAGCCTAGATGTCCATCAAAAGAAGAACAAATACATTTGTATATACATTGTGTCCCACCACAGACAGTGATGAGATGATGTCATCTATGGAAAAACAAATGGAAGTGGAGACCATGTTGAGTGTAATTATTGAGGCTCACAAAGACAGATGCTGAATGTTCCGTGCAGAAACCGGATGCAGTATTTAAGCTAGAGAACACTCGAGTAAAGTGGGGAAGGCCATGAGAGGAGTCGGAAGGCCTCTAAAGCGAAAAACAGAATAACAGAGGGTAATGGAAAGGAAGAATGACTAAATGTTGCGTGTTTTCTCTCCTATGTAGAATCTAGATTAGTGACAACACGCACACACATACACATACACACCTATATGACATGAAAGGAGAAGGAGAAACATTTGGGTGGAGGAAAGGAATCAGCAAGAGAATGGAGGAGGAGCGTAGTGAGGAACAAATATATAATCTTATATAAGCAAAGTATAACGGTCTATGTGTGTATGAACATCAACATGGAACCTGGTCTTCTGTACATTAGCTTAAAATTATTACTATTGTTACAGTCGATGAACTCAGACAAAAGTAAAAAAAAAATTAAATAAATACATGAAACTTCTCTGTTTCTCACGAGTCCCACTGAAAGAGCAGCCACTCTGTGTGCCCTACAGCTGAGCTGTGTCCCCAGCCTTAGACACTTTACATACCTACTTCTTAATCTCCTCTCAAAGGCAAGCCATTGCTCTAACCTGTTGTTCATTCATGTCCTCTGTGCTGGAGGATGAATGCAGGGCCTCGGCAGGCTCGGCGATGCAAGCTCCTCACAACATGCTTATGGATTCCCCAGAACTTAGGTGACCGCCTCATGTAACCAAGATTCTGACTTTTTTTTTTTTAGTATAATTAAAAACTTTCGTAGTCATTATGCATATAGCACGCTGACTCTCTTTCTTCGAATAGTAGATACTCTTCTAGGATGAAGAAACAACTCTTAAAACCCAAGAAAGCCCGCTCAGATCATCCCCTGGTCCCTGGTCTGGCCCTCACGTTGACATAAAGGTGGAAGGAGAGAACCAACTCCGCCAAGTTTTCCTCTGAAACGCCACACGTGGTGCTCATAACACATATGCACGCACACACAAACACACACACATACGTACACTTCAGGTATGCGCGCATAATGAATAAATAAGTATAATCTCATCGCTCCAGGAAACGGCACATTTGGAAAGACAAAGCAAGCACACTTCACCACCCGTCTCAGCCAAAGCCTCGAAGAGCAAATGGCAGGCTTGTCTTCATGAAGCCTGGCTGCGGAAGCGGCGGTTCTCAAAGCAGGACTCCCCAGGGGAAAGCAGACCGTGAGCGCACAGGTCTCAAGGGGGGTTCAACTTGCATCCTTGCTCAGGGAATCGACGTGCCTCTCTCGTCGGAAGGACTCCCCTCACGGAGCACATCTACCCGACAAGAGGCTCTCTAATGTGGCTCTCCGCTTAGGTCTGGACCACAGCATCTCTCAGAAAGCAAGAGGCCACAAGAAGGTACTCGCCACTTCAGTGAATGCATAGAGTGGGTTGCTCAGCCTGCTTCGAAACTCCAGTCCAGCAAGCTCCCTCCTAGCAAATCTGCCCAGCAACTGAGAGAGAAGTATGCTGCCTTTAAAAAAAATAATAAAAAATAAGAGTCTTTGGGTCTGCCAAATTTTTAGGAGTCGACGCAAGATTTGAGAACAATGGGAGGAAAAGAGAACAATGTGCTCTCAGAAGCATCACGTGTGTGCGGACTCCCCTATTTTTCAGAATGGAAATGCGCTTATTTTCCTTCTGATTGTAAGCGCATTGTCGCACAGTGCTGAATCACTTTTCAGGAAGCCTGTTGCCGTTGAGTTTCCCACTCGCAACACATAGTGTCCGTTTCTCATTGCCCTCTGTATGCTCATGTCGGAATCTTTTAGTCCTTTGTTAATGTGCTGGCTGAAGCGAGATCAAAACTTTTTAGTTTGAAGTTTTAATTTCCAAAAAGGTTAAACAGGCTTCGATGGGCTTACTAAAATTATTTTATGTATCCATTTTGTATTCATCTCTTTATCATGGTGTTTGCTTTATTTATTTAAAGGAACTCCTTATTTCAAAGGCATCAATCTTCACTTCACTAAATCACAAATTGCTATTTAAATTCTAACTTTGTTCATGAAGGTTGTTGGTATTTTTGTTTTGTTTGTTTTGGATGAAATGGGGCTACTGTAGCCTAAGCTGGCCATGAACTCATTAAGCAGCTGAGACTGGCCTTGGGGTCCTGATCCTTCTGTTACTCTCTCCCAAAGCTTACGAGTTTCTGCACCCATGCCCTGCTCTGCTGTTGGTATTTTTGCTGTTTTATTTTTTTATTTTTCCATTTAAGAGCGTTCTCCGGTTTTCATGGAGTCAAATTTATTTGACAATTTTGGCTCGCTGGGTTTTAAAAACTTTTTGCTTGACACTTATGTCGGGAGTGCCCGGGTGTGTATGCTTGCCACGGGGTGTATCGGAAGTTAGAGGACAGCAGGAGGGAGCTGGTTCTTTCCTTCCACGGTGAATGGCTCCAACTCAGTTGGTCAGGATTGCAGCAATCTCCTTTGCCCATTGAGCCATGTCACTGGCCCAACTTCCCGGAATGTTTGTTTGTTTCTTTGTCTTACTGGGAAGGTCTCCCACACCCACCTTCTTTTTTTTTTAAGTTTATTTATTTATTTTATGTAGATGAGCACTCTGACTGTGTATACACACACCTGCAGGCCAGGAGACGGCATCAGACCCCAGTGTAGACTGGTTGTGAGCCACCATGTGGCTGCTGGGAATTGAACTCAGGACCTCTGGAGGAGCAGACAGTGCTCTTAATTGCCGAGCCATCTCTCCAGCCCCCACACCTACCTTCTACGTACATATTTGGGGGATTTTAAATTTTTCAATTTTTTTAACTTAATTTTCTTGTCTATCTAATATATATTTGAGTATGACACAGAACTTTAATTTCACTTCTCCATAGTCATCTCAACCCTGGTTGGTTAAATGACAATGCTGCTTGAGATTTGATATGTCTCTGCCCTCCAGCACTAAATTTCTATATGTCAGGAGTTGGGCTGTTTTGTTTGGATTTTTACTTTCTGTCATTTTTTTTTTCCCCTTAATATCCTCACCTGATGCAAACTGATTTTGATACCACTATGAAAGTGTCTTAACTTGGGTGGTTTCAATTTGTTTTAAGATTTATTTTATTATTTATTTATGTATAGATCTGTGTATGCACACGCAAGCAGGTGCTGACAGAGTCCGGAAGAGGGTGTCATGTCCCCTAGGGCTGGAGTTAGCGGCAGTTGTAAGCCACATGAAAAAGAGGGTAGTGGACTCTGAGCTAGGGTCCAATGCAAGAGCATGAAGCTTTCTCCCCGAGCCATCTCCCCAGCTCCTCAAGTTTTATTTTCAGATGTGGCAAGGCAACGCTTTCAACTTGTGCTTCAAAACTTTCCCAGCTGCTGCTGAGGGGTTTATTGCCTCGACAGCAGTTGGGCACTTGGAGAATTCAATATATGTAAGTATTTTGTTAGAGTGCACAAACTTATAAAAGGCCGAAAGCAAACACTTTCATAGGAAGCCTTCGGCACCCCTTCTCAAACATAGTGAGAGTGTTCACTGTTCTGAAAGAATACGAGCAGTGTGAGTGCTATGGATGGGGAATTTTCCAGTCCACAAATGCATATTTTCTGGGCTCGTTAAATCCGCTACGGTCTAAAGTGTGGTGAAATGTGTGTGTATATAGTAGATTCCCTTCGTGATATTTTTAAGACATTAAATTATCATGTAGCGGAAAGAGTGCGACTTCCCAGCCTCCCCCCCCCACCATTATTGAGCTATGTAGACTTGTCCCGACATCTCCAATAGTGGTACCTTTCAGTTATGTTCATTCCTGCTGTGTCCCCTTGTTAGATCTTGTTTATCTGGCCCTATTTCCTTTTCTGCTTCAGCATTCCTGAGTTACCTCAGCAAGTATCGATTTACCACGCACATCACTGACACTCCCAAATCTGTAAGTGGGCCTCCTGGGATCTCACAACACCGAGTGCTCCCTAATCGTGTGCTATTGAAGTTGTGTTGTTTTCACCTGTATCCCTGTGAGAGCGGACAGGCAACGCCAAGTCAACACAGCAGCCCAGCCTTGGTCCCTGCTGTGCTCTGACTATGAAATGTCTCCATAGGCTTATGTGTTTGAACGAGTGCTTGTCCTTCGGTAGTACTGTGTTGGGAAGGTTGTAGAACATTCAGGTGGTGGCTCCTCACCTAATGGTCACGGGGGATTTGGGGGGGGGTGTGAAGACCTTTAGCCCCAATCCCCAGAAATCAGGTGTGAGTGAACACCCAGGCTCTTGCTCCTGCCACCCTGCCTTTCATTCTGTTTCCATATCTTCTCTGCCATGGTGGACTTGATCTCCTAAAAATACACAGCAAAATAAACCCCTTCTCCCTTAAGTTACCGCCGTCGGGGTATTTTATTACAGCAATGAGGAAGTAACCAAGACAGCACTAATCTGCACGAGCCTGAAACAAGGATTACTTAATGAGTGCGTGATGCCTGTCGAATGTGAAGTGGGAGACACAAAGACCTCCACTTCTGTACTGTCACCGAATTGTTTCGACATTGAAGTTGTGGCATTTTGCCATTTCCAGGATTGCCTCTCCTCCATCTGGATCCCTCCTCCCAAACCTCCTTCCCACTACTGACAAGCTTTCTCACACGGCGTAAGGACTCCGCAGTGCTCCACCCATAAGCACATGTGAGACCCAGCGAGGCCAGCTGCCACATACACTCGGCATCAGTCTAGCCTCCTTTTGGGCTACAGGAGCCAGGCTGGACCCCGGGGCATGTTCTTCACTGCAAGCAGATGGAGAAACTCCCTCTAGAGTCACTCGATTCCACGGAGCCCAAATCCTTTTAAATCCCACACTGTCATGGAGATAGCACTGTGGAAACCCAACTGTTGTGAAACTGTTTAGAAACAGAAATGGAAATGACAATGTAATCCAGCCAGGCACCCAATCACAGGCGCCTAGTCTTTCATTGCCTCTATGTGGGAAGCAAGAGCTCTGTCTTTTGTCTAATTTGTTTCTCGGATGGACAAAACTCTTCACTTGTTGAGAACCCACAAGCCACTTCCATCTGGCTGCTCCCCACCCTTGTCCTCTCTTCTCTTCAAGCTCAGAGTTCCTCGTGCTCATCTTGGTAAGAGTCCATCACAGTGCATCACCAGGAACATATGTGTGCACTGGGATTTCTATTCCCTGGGAGCTGGGAATGCTGATGCGCATTACAGCATCGCTAAAATCTGTAGGAAGTGATGCAAGGGGGAAGAAAAAAAAAAAAAGCTGTGGCAAGGAAGGGGAAATGAAGCAAGTCTACTCCACATATCCTCTAGAAGCGATAGAGACAGGGAGCATGCGCACGGTTGGGGAAACTCAGCGGTCTTCATCAGCTGGGACTGTCAGCAGGGACATTCATTAATTGTCAGCTGTTGCTCCACCACTTGCAGGGGAGTGGAGCAATCCTAACTCCAAAATAGATTTCTGAGGATGAGAGCCTTTCCAGCTAAGGACCGCAGGAGAAGCCTGGCTGCAGAGTTGGTTGGTTTGTTTGTTTGTTTTTCCATAAGCTCATGTGAAAAGCTAAGGAGCAAACAGATGCTAGTTAAGCCAATGTGGACAGGTTGAGTCTTGGACTATGGTATGCAAGTACGCCTGATAACATTCTAGCTTGCTACCAGAATGCATCTGGACCTCTGTGGTCGGAGTGACAATCCACCCTCACTCACCCGATAATATCAGCTGCTCAAGAGTGTCGGTTGATTTCAGTTTACTGTTTAGAAAAAAAAAAAAAAAAAAAAAAAAAGCAGTATTGTGATCACTAGAGGTGGGAAGCAGGAGACAGACCCATAGTCTTTGGGTTTTTTTTTCCCCCTGTTGGGGGTGGGTAAGGATGCAGAGCCCTTCAATAGTAAAAACTGATCAGGAGTGTTTGCTTCCTCAGATTCATGAAATTTAATGAATTTAACTTAAGAAACACTTGTTCAGCCCTTGTAGAAGTCCAGTCTCAAGCCATAACTGAACCTTTTCTTAAATCACATTATTTTAGTTTGCATTTATCTATTATAAAATAATCACAGTAATCTCTCCCTCCCTATTTAGCTTCTACTGTTTAGAGAAATTTATGGTAAAAACCAATGAGTGCATTGGTTTTTATCTTAAGAAAGGTTCACTTAACTAAGTAATGTTTATAAAAATTTTCTTATAGGTATTCAAAAGCCTGTCCTGTGAAACTTAAAACTTACAGAACCCATCACAAATTAGTTCCATGTGTACGACCTAAAAACGGAGGTTTTAGAAGATCTTCAGGCTGCATCAACCCACTGACCTGGCAATCTCACATGACAGAGCAGCTTGCTTCCAATGCACCTGTTGCCGTAGAATGGAACTGATTAATCCCTTCCTGTTGTTGTGGACATTGTTTGAGAAGCTGGGGTGTGGTAGAAAAAGCATAGACTGAGGCAGAACAAAAGGGATAAGGCCAGACAGACTTACAGGGCAAAGAAACGTCAGGGAGTCTAAACCAAAGTAGAATCTGTGGTTAGAACGACTGGGAAAGTAAAGGGAACACCCTCCCAGAGGAAAGGCATAAAGTATGACACAGACCGCAGAAGGAAAGGCTGGACCTAGGGAGCAATGTCATCTGTAGGAAGTCTTGAAGGGTGATGGGGTTCCTCAAACCAGATTGCTCACTGGGGAAAGAGAAGGCAAGGCACAGACCCAGACCCTAGTCAAGCGCAAACTCAGGAGTGAGCACCAACAGTAGCAAAGCCAGCTGCCACCAGACTCTGAGGCAGAAGCAGGGAGCAGCTGCTCTTCAACACCTTATCCTCTCAAGAGCGAGCTCCAAAATAGCAGAGTGATTAAGAGTGGATGAGCACAGGCTGGGAAGTGCCTGGACTCATTTCAGCCCTGCCACCTGCTTGCTGGGGTCGGGGTGGGGGGTGGAGGGAGGCAGCCACAATTCTCTCAGCCGCTCTATCTGTCAAATCAGTGCGTATGGGTACCTATCTCAGACACCTACCTCCCAGAAGATGTCAGCAGCCAATGCTGGCTGCTGTGATGTTTGTCAGACCTGTGTATTGAGATGGGTATGCTAGGACTCGGGCACCGTTGGTTCTGGTCCTTGCTCTGAACCTAGTTTACCTGTGTGCCACTTCTATAGAACTGAAGTGCGATCACAAAAACGAACCAGGCATCAGTTAGTGATTCTGAGTCAAGACCCTAAAAGCTAAGTCAAGATATGATTCTGCGGTCAGTTCCGCTAAGGAGGAAATGTAGCTGCTAGGAGATGTGGGATGTGCCCACTACTAGGCACTAGGACTTGGAAACTTCTGCCAAGTGACTTCCCTTTCAAATGGTCCTAGATAATTAGTTCCAACCCATGAACACAAATTAGAGTCACATGAAAGGCCCTACATAGGCCAACTTGGAATCAGAACCTCTGGGGCTGTAGACACTTACATCTTCAAAGTACTCCCGAGAGACTTAGATATAGTTACCATTGGGATGTCCTCCATGGGCTCGTGTCTTTGAACACGTGATCTCCAGGTAGTAGTGCTGTGGGCTTTAGGGCTGTGGCCTCACTGGCAGAAGTGGGTTGCTGGGATTAGACCCTGAAGGTGGTATCTACTTTGGTTTTCCAGACCGAGTGCTCAGTTGCCTGGTCTACCTTGCTAACAGCTCTCACCGTCACAGATCAAGCCTCTACAGCTGCCATGGTTTCCTGGCTGTGATGGGCTGTTCCTTCAGAAACTCTGAACCAAAGAACACCTCTCCTCTCTTAAATTGCTTCTGCAGGGATTTCATCGTAGAGATAGAAGCATAACCAATACAAGAGAGTTAAGAAGCACACACCTGGATGATGTGATGGTTCTCAGTTGAAGTTAGTCTACAGGTATCCATGCTCTTCCACATCCTGAGAAAGACGGCTCCAGAACCCAACCTACAAAATCACTGGCAGCATAACTCAGAGCCCCCATTCCTGGTTGCTATCAGACTAGACACAGAAGTGCCGAGAGGTTTAGAAAATCTTACAGAAGTCTCAGTAACTCTTAAGTGAGAATGATAAATTGTTAATATCTTCCACTTAAGAGGCATTCACTGAAGACCAGTGTGGAAATTATCAGTCAGTTTTGTTGCCAAGAGAAATTTAGGATAATTGAATGAGATGGGGGGAAGTTTCCGGAAGCCAACCAGTCAAGCCCTTTATCTCTAAATGATAGAACACTTTAGTATTTTCCTCCTTTGAATATGTTATGTCTTTTAACTCAAAGTCAGGAAAGGACAAAGGGGGTATTCTGAATTTGTTGTAAGGGGATCTACAAATGAAGCAGAAAGCCTTGATGAAAAAAAGAAATAACATCTCTGCCTTTATTTTCTGTTCCATTTCTTTGTATTAAACAGATCTAGGCCACAAAGGAAAAGGCAGCTTTGCTTCAGGAAGATGTTCAGCCTGTAAGCCACAGTGTAAGTCCTGTGTATCAGCTAAGAGCACTGAATTGGTGTGTGCTGGGAGACGGCACCAGGCTGGACGAGTACAGTTGCCAACGCTGCTTTCAACTTTCAGAATTTCTCGGAAGACAGAAATTAGTTCTATTATGCATCTTCATTCTATGTGAAGCATTCTCTTTGGGAGAATTATTTGCTCCACTGGAAAATAAAGAATCAAAGCACTACATGTACTCCATCAAATTTTCATTAGCAACATGGAGAGATGCTCAGTGGTTAAGAGCCCTTGCTGCTCTTGCAGAGGACCTAAATTCAGTTTCCAGCATGCATATAGAGCTGCTCAGAATGGCCTGTAACTCCAGATCTAGGGATCCCAGCACCTTTGGCTTCCATGGGCAGGCACCTGCAGTCACATGAACATACCTACACACGGGTGTCTTCATATGAAATGAACCAAAATAGTAAAAATAATTATCTTATATTTTTATATTAAAACTACTCCACCACCACCACCCATTTTTATCAAACTGGTCTTTTTTTTACTTCAGACAATCCAGGAGTTGAATGTCAACAAGTGAACAGAATCTAAAAATTTTCCCAATTATTTCTGAACGACCAGATATTTAACATCATGTAACTCTTGTATTAAAAAGATAAAAGATAGAGGAAAAAAAAAAAGTATCCAGCAAAATGTCTTGTCAGGGCCGCACAGTAGCCAAACACCTGCTACAAAGCATCAGGTAGCTGGGTATGGAGGCCACACCTTTCATCCCAGCACTCAGGAAGCTGAGGAAGGAGAATCTCCAGCTCAAGACCAGCCTAGGCTACAGAGTGAGAGCGTGTCTCAAAAACCAAACATTTTGAAAACTACCAGGTAACCATTCTTAAACCACAGCAGTCACCGTACTTCATTCTACTTTGTTTTGTCTTTTGTTTGGATTTGATGGGACAACTGGCTGCCCTTGACATCCTTGACCCAAACGGTCTTGGGAGAGAAACGGTAACTAAGACTTGCTTCTGTACTCTGTGCCCCAGGTTTTCTACCTCTTCTGGGTTTGCAAACCTCATTGGCCATTGAAGCTTCTTGTTCTGCTTTGGGAACCCTGGAGAAGGGCCCTTCAGTCTGTCTAGCCTTTGCTCTTGATGAACCTTCTGCATTGACAGGGGCGAAGCCCTTCAGTGTTGAGTCCCTCATTCTCCCTAAAAAGTGGCTCAGCCACTGGGGGTGGGGTTCGTCCCTGAGCAACTTCCTGCATTTCAAAAAGACGGTTGAAAATTAGGCACAGAAATGGTCAAATCCCCTGAGTTTGAATTTTACATCTACCACCGGGAAAGCTACTTAGCATGTATAAACCTCATTTTCCTCATCTATGAGACAGGGCTTAAAGAGGTAGATCATTTTTCAAGTATGTTTGAGGCCCTGAATTCAAACTCCAACACTTAAAAACAAAAACAAAACAAAACAAAACAAAAAAAACAAAACAAGGGGGGAGTCATAGAGTTGCTATGAGAAGCAAATAAAATCAGTCACATGATATGCTTGGCATAATGCCTAGCACAAAGTGCTCTTGTGTGTAGACTGGCTGTTATCATCATTTGCATATATTACATATGCTACATGTAAATGTAATACAAACTGCTACTGTTATCACTATATTATGTATCGGATCATTCTGCAAGACATGGGGCTTATATCACCTAGGGTTATATGTAAATACATAATAGCCACTGTTATTATTATGTTATGTATCAGATCATTCTGAAACATTTGGGGCCTAAGTGTTCCAGTTACTGGTAAAACACCTGGTATGTTTGGCAATGATCTGTTGAATGGGCAGAGTTTTGAAGATGGGAATGTTTTACCAAGGTTGGGGGACCCCCTGAGGAGTGAACCCCACAAACACAGCTTAAGAGCAGAGGAAGCAACAGAGTGTGAGTAGAGCATTTGGTTTGCTGCTGCCCAACCCAGCAGATGATGTCCAAAAAGACAGTGTGTGAAAACCAAGGATCTAAATGCCAGGCTGTTCTTCAAGCTTGTGTCCCTCACTCAACAGTTCATGAAGCACAGAGAGCCTTGAATACCTCCAGTGTCACGCCTCAAGACTTATAGAATAATTGGGAAAACTCGGAGCTGGCAGAACTTGCTAGCTCTCCCCAGTGAGCAGACCATCTTTGTTTTCATTTTAGTGTGTGTTGTCGTCACAGTAACTGCAGGCTCCAGACGCAGGCCCGGCGTGTCATTTCCTCGTGTATTTCTCCTGCCACACTGAAATAGCATTATGAACTCAGCAGTGCCTCTTTCTTTCCTGTTGTTCTGTAGCCCAAGCAGAAAGCCCTAAAATGAGTTACCCGAGGCATAAGTCTATTAAAGAAAAAGAAAGTTAATTTACCCCTATTACTGCATTGCCTATGACTCATGTGCGTCTGTGGGGGGGAATAATTTTTGCAAAAATCCTACAGATAAACAAGACAAGTTGGCAGTAACTTGATTGTCTTGGTGATGTCAGCAGTCTACTGTTTTCAATCAAATCATCTCCTGGTCTCAGATCTTTAGAGAAATTTTTTTTTTTAAGAATGTATTTGACCAACCCTCCTATGTCCATTTCATGGCTTTCTTACATATTTTCTTTATAGAAGTAAGGAGTAAATAATTCGCTTACTTAAAGTACCTAGGAGGAGTGCAGGTACAATGAAGACAAAAGAAAAAACAACTATTCCTAAGTATAGACATATAAGGTCCTTGGCCACAAAGCAACAAGCATTATTTTCCCCAAGCTTAAGTTAAAGCAATAGGTAACAACAGCGTTTAAGCAAAAAAACTCAAACGAGAAAAATCCTTAAAGCTTAAGTGCTTGATTCAAGTCAAGTTACTTGAGTTAAATTCTGTCCTTGCTTTAAGATATCCTTCGATTTGTCTTTCACAGGCTCCAGAAACATATAAATCATCCAGTATTACACACTGACACCATTTCCCAAAAAGGAAAAGCAACACAAAACTCCATGCTTCAGTGTCGCTGTGGCTTGAGCAAAGCCCACAGGGGTGGGGAGCGTGGGGCGTGAGAGCAGTCTCCTTACTTCATTTCTCTGCCCAGAGTTTCTCAAGTTGCTGATTGGATATTTAACAGTGAAACTGCCCAATTCAGGTTTGACTTCACTCCTGAGTTCTGCCACAACAGGCTGCCTGGACTTTGAAATTAAATTACCCTAGCTACTACCAGACAAAGTTGTATTCTGCCAACTGCCTCATTAGGGAAAGAGTAAGATTGGCCATTTAAGGAAAAAAATAACATAATTCCTGAAATTCCTATATTTTGGTCTTAGAACCTCTGCAGTGTGTCTGCAAAACCAAAAAAAGGGCTTTTTCATGCCCCCTTCCCCCTCCATATATATGTGTGTGTGTGTGTGTGTGTGTATTGTGTATGCATGTATGTATATATGTATACATGTATATATGTATAGTTTCCCTCCTCTCTTCATTCTTTCCTTTTTCACAACTAGGTTTTTCACTGGAGAATGCCACAGCTTCCTTTCGTACTCTGCCTGTCAACTAGGGAAATGGGATAGAATCAACTGGTCTCATGGCCATCCACTCAAGGTTTGCTGCTACTATATCTACTTAGAAACTCCCCCTGATAAGAATACTTTGCATATTTTTGCTAAGTTGGGTGTATACAATGTACAGCATATGCACAAATATCTTTGTAACATACATCACTTTTGTTTGTCTTGAGATAGACTTTCTCGTAGTTTCTTTTTTTTCTTTTTTTTTTCCTCGTAGTTTCTAAGACTGACTAGAATTAAGAGTAATGAATAGCAAGAATTCATTTTCTATTTCATAAGGTTAAAGTTAGCCTGAGATGACTTTGTTCTGGTCTTTTCAGTTTATCTACTACTAGGTTAGTGAAACAAAACAAAACATCTAAAAGAAGACACAAAGAATAATAAATTTAAGATCCTCTCTGTGCTGTGGAGTCTGCATTACCTAGTGTAGCTGGCTGTGGGAAAGACAGCCAAGCCCTAAGTATAAAGACATTTTATCTCCAAGTGCAAATATAGAAACAAGAACAGACTACCCGTGGGTGATTTCTTAACCTTTTTGGTAATGCTTCTAGAAGACACAAGACTGCCGAGTGATAACGGGGTTGGGGTGCAGCATGAATTCCATCTGGAATTACTGGCTGCTGTTCAAACTGCGTCTGCTTAGGGCGCCCAGCAGCAGACTATGACCCAACCCAGATTCCAATGTAGAGAATGAGTTCTCTTGCCTTTCTTAATGACAGTGAACTTCAGTTTACAACCTATTCGAGAACTTTATGTGCAACTAGGATTCAAATAAACAACTACACTTGAAATGTGGCAAGAAAGGTTAGATGAAATTTATTGGACAACCCATCAATCATACCTATATGATTGGCTGTTTAATCTTCATACAGCACAGTGAGTACAAAACACTGTAACCCTGAGGGAAGGAAACCGAAGCACAGGGAATCTGCCCAAGGGCAAAGTGAGCTGAAATCTGAGTCCAGGTCACCAGGCTTCCCTGTCACTTGCTGTTCTTGACTCCTCTTCTGTGACTGCGTCCTTACTACGAGATCTTCAATAAGATTCAAGGAAACAGTTACTTCACTAGCGTATCTTTTTTATTTTGTTTATGTGTACTAAAGTACTACACATAAATCTAATTTACAATGTAGATTTTTATGTCATTTTCTAAGTTGTTACCAATAATTTTTCTGTTAAGCATTTTTGTTAAAGCAGATGTTAACCTAAGTTTTCCCACCAGACCCATAGCTTTCCATTTGAAACATAAAAGTAGGTAAGTGAGTAAAGTGTGGGTTAAACTCTATAACACACTAAATCTGAGGCACCTATTATAATTATTATTATTATTATTATTTTTAATGCCTTGTGGTTAAGGACTTAGGTAGGGGTGGTGCGTATGAGGCATGTATTTGTCTTGCAGAGGATCTGAGTTCAATTCTGAGCCCCGTGTCTGTCAGTCAGCTCACAAAGACCTGACAGCTCCAGTGGGATCCTACGCCCTGGCCTTTAGGCACCTGCACGCATGTGTATGCTCCCGCGTGCGCGCGCGCGCGTGCGCGCGCACACACACACACACACACACGTGCACGAGCAATTAAGAATAATATAAAAACATTTTTAAAGAGAAATGCTCATCGAACACAAAATCTACAATTTACACTACTTAGAATGTGTAATCCCCACCATTTCACCCCAAAAGAATAACTAAAAACTACAACCATGTGGAGTCCACTACTTAATGAAAGTATTAACTAGCTCACAAATCCCAGTGGAAAACCAGCTTAGAATATAAGGAGAATGCTTTTGTTCTGGTGAATACAGAGCATATAGCCTCAAAAGACTTGTTAATTCTTGTTGTCTCAGCAGAGCTACGAGTTTCATGAAAGATTGAAATTAGTACCAAGAAACATCTGTGTTTAGGAAGAAAATATCTAAAACGACCATGATGTTTAGATGTTTTGTTGTTCGTGGCCAGATTTTAATCCACGACTCATAAATAGAGTCATGATTTAAATGAATTGACCAAAGGTAACCATACACAGATCTTTTTGGCCTTAAAAGATGATTAACAGAATTTTGAGGCTTAGAAGTCTAGTTTCATACATGGGAAGTAGGTAGGCAGATGTCCTTTTGGTATCATGCATGAAGCATGCAATGTCCTTGCTCCATTCAGATGTGTAAACTCGGTTAAAACTGGCAAAACTATGAAGATTTTTCATGGAGAAAAAATTTGGGCAAAACATTGTTAGCCATATTTCTTAGTTGGCTCTCTTGCTTTTATGCTTTCTCACATACTCATCATTAGACACCTATAACCTAGGAAGTTAATAGGTTGTCCACAGTGTCCACAGGGCCAAGAAGCTCCAGAGCTGTCCAAAAGATTTCACAAATCAGTCCCAGGTTTAATGAGGCCAAGTCTGCCAGGAAGAAGCTTGACTCAAACAGCATCTGACTGTCCAAACTAAGGCGTCACTTCCAAAATCACTGTGAAGGCGGGAGGTGGTGGTCTGGGCCTGAAAGGATAAACAAGGTCTCTGCAGGGGCAGAGTAAGCGCGCAGCCCCAGGCAAGGTGAATGGCAGGAGAAGGGCAGAGTCTTCAAACGTCCACTGTTCTTGTGTTTAAGGAATGGTCCAATACCCTCAAGTACCTGAAGCAACAAAGAATTCCACTTTGGATAACCAAAGTGTAGAGAAACACAGCAAAGTGGAAAGTTAGTCCCCGGTCACCAGCAGCATGGCTGCGGTGGTAATGAGTCTGGAAGGAGGCAGCAGCAGCACCTTCATCAGACGTGAGCTGAAGAGCCCGGCAATGAAGTCCCACGACATTCCAAAACAGCACACAAACATGAACCAGAGTCTGTGTTCTCACAGAATGTGATATTTTGTTCAGACAGTGGAGGAAACCACATGGTTTGACCTTAACACCTCTTCATTCTCAAAAGGAAACTTACAAGCGTGAAAACAATCAACGATACTCAAAACTCCACTTCAGCAGGCATGGCTTTCACTCGGGGCCAAGCAGTGTCCTGTTATCTGAAAGCTGTCTCACTGACTCCAGAGAAAATTGAATGTCTCAAACCAATGGTAGGTTCTGGCCTTCTACAGGCATGTGGAAGCCAGCAATGTGACCCTTCCTAGGACTAAGAAGGGGAAAATGCAGAGCATCTACTTTTGACATTTCATAAGCCTTTCAAGACGAAGATGTTTCATCTCCAGCTAAGTACCATGAGTTTCCACTCCAAATCGGAGACTAGCATACACACTATTATATGTTATTACATAGGATTAGCTTCATTTACTTTGCAAACTAATCATGTAATCAGAACTGTGAAGCATGATATACATGGAAATGACAGTATTATTTCTTCTTCCTAAATACACACTGAATAATCATCAATCGACTCTTCTTAGAATAGGAACATTTGCCAAAAATGTTACATATTCTCATTTGTCAAAGAAAAAAATTTCCCAAACTAGTTTATAAAAATTCTTTTTTTTTTTTTTTTGCATTGACAAAACTGGACACAAATAAGCTCTTTGTTTTGTCTTGTCTTGTCTTGTCTTGTCTTGTCTTGTCTTGTCTTTAATAGCAGTGTTACTCTATAGCCCAGGCTGTACTAAAATGTACTGTGTAGCTACTATATCTCTCAGGTTGGCTTTGAACTCACAGCAATCTTCCTTCCTGGGTCTCTTTACTGCTGGATTACAACCGTGAGCTTCCAAGTCCAGTGACTGATTTTTTTTTTAAATGATAATTGATTTTTTAACGTTCTTCAGTATTTCTTTGATATTAATCTTAGATTTATTCATCCAAACTCTCTGGATTATTTAAAGAAATAATCCATTCTCTTATGCAAATTTGGCCGAAACTAGAAGCCACCAGGAATCAAAACAGACCATATCAGACGTGTGTAGCCACAAGCTATGTGACTGAACATGAAATCGTTCGTGTAAGCAATTCTGACTAAAGTGCATGCCACCTCTTGGAGGAGACACTACACCCTCAGAGGATGCGAGGATACAAGAACTTGCTTCACACAACTGGAAACAGTCTTACTCCCACCCCTCCCCCCTAAAAAAATGTGGTCTAAGTCTCTTAAAGAGGGATCTATTGTGTCTGCACAAAAGCAATCGTTCAAGTTAATTACTTTAATTAACACAACGTTCTCCTCAACATTCGACCCCTGCAAAAGCAGTGAATCAGCAGCAGGCATACTTTGCGAGTCAGACGCGTTTTGGGCAACGGCAGGCAAATGAGGTCAGCAGCACAAGGTGTCCCGGTGCCGTCAGAGAATCCGGCAAACCGAGCCGGCAAGAAGCGGGTCAACGACACAGCAACACACACACCGCAGGACCTTCCTCAGTTGCCACACAAGCTGTTTAGCTGGTTTCAGGAAATAAAAGCTATTTCTTCCCCCCCCCCCCCTGCCCCGGGGAAATGTCCCCTCCGTGGCTTGGCTACCCTGGTTGTGAAAGGAGCTGTACTTTCGTCATATTTCTATTACCTGCAGGAACATGAAGAACTGGCTTGATGGCTATTGAGATATCACAAAACGTCTCTTTAAAAGGGAATCAATATGACTGTGAGAGAAGTTTCTGGTTCGTTTGTTGGTTTGTTTTTTTTTTTTTTTTTTTCATAATTCACATAGATTCTAATAATCCCTACACGTGCGGGGAGGAGTCCAAGGCAAGAGACAAAAGTAGAATTGGAGCAAACCGTCCTCTTGTGGAAACAGATTACAGAGTAAGTAGCTCCTTCAGGGGTAGGGGTGTGGAGGGGAGCTTAGGTCTTACCTGCTGGCGGCTCCTTCAACCAAAGGTGTGCTGTCTCTCGGCTGGTTTATCCCTTGTAGAACCCAGTGGCTTGTCCCACAGCCCAAGACTGAGTCCTGGAAAACTAGCCAGCCCAAAAGAAGACCGAGGAAAAGGCTTTTCCCACTGTGCTGGGACTAGCCAGTAGCTGAAGTCATACAGGAAACGGCACAGAGTAGCTGCAGCTTCTCCTTCAGTCGGGAGCAGCAGGAATTGGAAGTCGCCTATCTCCCACCCCGACTTTTGTTTCAAAGTTTTTTTCAACTGTTGCTAGGTGTCGTTGGGCTCTGAGATTAGGTTTCTCCTCTGCTGCTCCCCGCACGCTGTCAGCGCAGCGACTTTTGTTGGGGCTCTGGGCTGCGCGTGCTATATTTAACCAGTGTTCTCAGCGAGCCCAGCCTGTCAACAGCTGAGGAGTTTGCAGCCGGCCCTGCTCCGTCCCTAGGCAGCTGGGTTATCAGCCCCGCAGCCCCGCTCACCCCGGAAAGACCCTGGGAAGCCCGCAGACCCTTTTAAGGGTCTCTGCTCCTTTCACACAGGTAATCACTGTTTGCACACTTGAGGAGCGGGACTGGGGTTTTTTAAATCCGAAAGGAGACTGAGCGTCAGTTGTCTTGGGCAGGGCAATCTCCCAAGGCAATATTCTCCTCTCAATTAGACCCTTAGATAAGTGTCGGGATTTTTTTTTTTTTTAATGCATTTGATAGTGCGCTGGGACGGTTGAGAAAATTCACAGTGAGAGATCATTTCCAAGCAGCTATCATCATCAGAGACTTACATTTATAGCTTGATCGCTTAATCACGCTTAAAAGGTGTGCCCTGCTGTGAGCGAGTGTTTTTTAAATAAGGCTACCATAAAAGAATGTTGACAGCACTAGGATTCCGAAAGAGGCAGAGGCAGGAAGGAAACTCTTATTATTCCCACTCAAGTCATTCATTCACAGCAGCACATGGCAAACGCCCCAGAAACGCCAGGACTTGAGACTTCGCTAGAGGCTGACCAGCTTGAGTCATCATTAACCCTCAATGCCCCAAAATCTGTGAGGAAAGGAAATACCTCCACCTTAAATTTCAAGTCTCAAGATTCCCCCCCACACACACACTTCATTCTGTATCCTATGATATGAATCTGCCAGGTTTTAAGACTCACAAAAACGTGTGTTTAGTGCTTGGAATTACTTAGCACATACAGGAAATTAATGGTGATCGGGAGCTGCCGGAGAACCTTCCTAGAACATTGCCCTGGCAAAACTCAACACCGCCCCTTTAAATGTTGACCCTCTATTCCCAACATCAAGTCATCATTTTAATGATAATCTTCCTTTTAAAGTGGGTTTGGGGGAGCATGCCTGTGGTCAGGGAGCTAGAAGTTAGAAGATCTAGAGTTTGAGACAGCCCGGGCTACAGTATAGCAACAATCTGTCTCACTAGAATAAAATAAAGATAAAGATAACCAGAGGTGGAGGCAGGAGGATCAGCAGTTTAAGGTCTTCTTTTGATACCTAGTGAGTTCAAGGCAGCCTGGGATGCCTGGAAGACCCTTTTGCACACAACATAAAATAAAAATAAAAAATAAAGATTTTTTTTTTTTTTACATGACACCTAAAGGTGGACCAAGACGACATGGGACGACAGCAGCAGTATATTCCAATAGCTGCATGTGTGTAGGACATGCCTTCTTTGCTACATAACCCCACCGTCCATGTAGGAATGCTTAGCGCTTTACATAGCCGAAGATGAGTACGGCCTGTCTGTGTCCTCATGCTTTTGTTCTGTTTTGGTTTTGGAGATAGGGTCTCTCTGTGTAGCCTTGACTGTCCTGGAACTCACTCTGTAGACCAGGCTGGCCTCGAACTCACAGAGATCTGCCACAGAGAAGTGCTGGGATTACAGGAATGCACCACCACGCCTGGCTGCCTAAACTGTTCTTAATTATACTAGGCACACAAACAGCTCATGCTCATAGTCTGCCTCTGCCTCTGTCTCAGTCTCTGTCTGTCTGTCTGTCTGTCTCCCTCTCTCTCTCTCTCTCTCTGTGTGTGTGTGTGTGTGTGTGTGTGTGTGTGTGTGTGTGTGTAATGTGAATTTATCTTGAAGGCTTTTCCCTCAGGAACAATTATTCTGACTAAAGTATTTCCTACATAGCCCTCAGAGGAAGCGCTGCCATTAAAGACTACTAGAAATGTGTGATTTGTCCACAGCCAATGAGGAACTGATTTTCAGCACATATTGTTCATATATGAATGTTGAGCTGCACCCTTTCCTACAGTCTGTAGTGTGAGCATTCTGGGAACCTCTGGAAGTGTAAGCTCAATTTCCCAACTTCAAGGATGAGTCATGAGGAGATTTTTTTTTTCTCAGATTGGTATCATTTGGAGAAAAGGCAAGTGAATGAAATAGCTGTCAACACACCATGTCTAAATCATTTCTTAGACTAAATCTTCCCCTTGTTTATTTTTTAAAAACACATAGTAATGTAGTGACTTTCAAATGTGAAAAGTTATTATGTTCCCAACACATCAGTGACTAACTGGTGAGATGTTTACAGGGCAACACTCAAGACTGGAGAGGTGTCAAGAATAACCCTCCATACAGAGATGCCCTGTTGATATTTCGTGCCCGGCACTGAGTATTTGAGGACAAGCCTATGAGTAGCAGATAATCATCTTGTGTTGCTCTTTGCTCAATATCCAGACACCATATTCAATAATATGTCCCAAGAAATATTTCAGCAGATGGGGTGAATGAGAAGTCCGTAAGAGCTGAAAGACTGGTGAAGGCCGTAAGGGCTGGAAAGCACCACAGTCTTGAGACAACCATTGCAATCATCAACTCCCAACAACTGCAGCCATCTACACTGGGCCCCACAACACCAACCCCACTAACAATCAGTTAAAGAAGGGGGAAGGGCGCGTGGGGCCTTACCCTTTACCTCTGAACCGTAGAGTATCTGTCTATAAATTCTGCAAGAGGAGACAATCACAGCACTAGTTGCCTAACTTCTGCTGAGCCCACCAGGTTCCAATAAAGAGAAGCAAAACCCTGGTCACACAGATGTACGGTCCCGGTTAATCTTGGTAGATCAGAAACCAGAAAGACAGACAAGTGCTTGGGAGAGGAAGAGCAATTTGTGAGGAAGGAAAGGTGAATGGGGTGGTGGGGAAGGAGAAAATGAGAGTGGTCAGAAAGCAGATTGTACTTATGTGAAACTCTAAAAATATCCATGTAATAAAAATTAAAATAAAAAAAAACCATCCTGGATTTGGGCATGGTTGTATACAATGTTAATCCCAGCACTTGGAAAGCAGCAGACGCAGGCAGCTTTCTGTGAATTTGAGCCCAGATTGGTCTACACAGGAGGTTATATCTAGGACAGCCAGGGCTACACAGTGAAACCCTGTCTCAAACAAAGACCCTAGGCTGAAGAGGTGGCAACAGGTAAAGGCACTTACCGAAAGACTGATGATCCGAGTTAGACTCCTGTGACCCACCGAGGAGAACCACAGAAGGGAACTGACTTCAGTGAGTTGTCCTCTGGCTACTATACCCGCTCTGTGGCTTAAACATGCACACATAGAGAAATAAGTATAATTCATTTCCTTCTTAAGTCTTGAGCCTGGAGAGATGATTTCAAAGCTAAGAGCACTTGCTGGCTTTTTTCAGAAGACCAGAGTTCAGTTTCCACTGCCAGGCATCTCACTACCATCTGGCACTCCAGCTCCACAAGATCGAACTCCGTCTTATGACCTCCAAGGGCAGCCCCAGACATGTGCATGTGTACACACACACACACACAGAAACACACACTCGCGTGCGCGCGCGTACATATAAATAAAAATAAAAACAACAAAAGAGAATGTTTTATTTCCGAAAACTAAAACATCATCTATTGAATACTTGTGAAAAGCTGAGTTCTGAGCACTTGACATGTATCGACTCGCTCGATTCTTACAGCAACCTTACAGTGTAGGAGTGATCACCTGCATTTGGCAGGCAAAGAAACCTAGCTGCATGGACACAAAACAAGGGAGCCAAGATCACACACTGGTTATTAAGTAGTAGAACAGGTACTTAAGTCAGAGAACACGGTGCTGAAAATGTGTGGTTCGAACCACTTAGCTCCCTCCTGTATTCAGTAATTACAGTAATTATTTACATGATCTCTGACAGCTAAGCTATATGGACTTTACTATCTCTGAATACATACTTTTGACAAAAAAAAAGTTTTGTTTTGTTTGCTTTGTTTTTTGGTACTGGGGCTTGAATCCAGAGCCACAAGTGTTAAGCAAGTGTTCTATCCCGAGCTATGTTCTAAGCCCCAAAGAAACACATTCAAAATCCCATAGCTTTGAAGACAGAAAATAAGATCGTTTCATTATGAGAACAGAAAAATTAAGTCTCATTGTAACTGCAGTCCTGCTGAATATCAAAAAAGAGAAAGCTGGGCTGAAAATAAATAATTGCTTTAATTTAAAAAGAAAAGTCTATTTTTAAACATTGTGTACATACTTAAACACTTTCTCTTAAAAGAGCCATTCAAGATGGCTCAAGCATGAACTAGTTTACTGCTCAGTGAAATTCTGTAATTGTCTTTTAAAAATACACTTTGGGCCTGTGGTTTGATTAGAATTGAAAACTGGGGGCTAAAGAGATGGCTCAGAGGTTAGGACTACTGGCTGTTCTTCCAAAGGTCCTGAGTTCAATTCCCAGCAACCACATGGTGGCTCACAACTATCTATAATGAGATCTGGTGCCCTCTTGCCTGCAGGCACACATGCAGGCAGAACACTGTATAAATCATAAATAAATAAATCTTAAAATAAAAAGAATTGAAAACTGTTTGTGAGTTATAACCAAAACATCACAAAGATACAAGAAACAAGAAGAAAAATCAAAAAAGCATTGGGAAAAAACTCATATTTGGTATCTGGCACCAAAACGGTGATGTTTTTTTTTTTCTGGGTTTAGTCAGGTTTTCCATTTTCTGTTAATCTGCTCATAGGTTTATTAAGACTTTATAGAACTTGAGGCTGGAGTGATAGCTCAGGGGTTATGAGCACTGGCTGCTCATACAAAAGACCCAGGTTCCATGACAACTAACAACCATCTGTAACTCCTCTCCTGCCTTCTATGAGCACCAGGAACACATGTGACACACATACACACGTGCAACTAAAGCACTCACACACGTGCAAAATAAATTTATTTATTTATTTATTTAAAAAAAGAGGTTCCAGAGCTTTCGGATCAGAGAGATAGCCCAGGGGGCAAAGGTACTTGGCATCAAGCCTGACAACCTGAGTTTGATTCCCTAGACCCACAAAATGGGCAGAGAGGATCAGGTAAAACCCGGGGGCGGGCAGCAAGAATACAAGCAAGAAAGAAAGCTGGAGAGATGGCTGAATCGGCAGGAGCACCGGCTGCTTTTGCAGAGAACCCAGATACAGTTCCCAGCACCACATGGAGACTCACAACTGTGCTTAACTCCAGTTCCAAGGTATTTGGTGCCCTTGTCTGTCCCCTGGAGCTCATGCCATACATGCACACTGTACATGCATTCAGGCAAACACTCGTATACATAAAATAAAACAAAAATCATTTTTAAAAAGGGAAACGAAGGAGCATGTGAGCAAGAAAGAAAGAGGAAGATTGTAACCATGAATGTTGTGACAGGACCATACTCTGCAGTCACAGATACCACGATCCCACTTTCAAGCAGCTCGGATAAAGCTCTCCAGCACACACTCCCCACTTCCTCTCCTTACCTCACAACCATGCCACTCTCTTACACAACACTAACTCTTGACTGTGACAGATGACTTTTAGCTGTTTGTGGTTGCTATGGCTTCTGATTTATTGAGGCAAGATCTCACTATGCATCTCCAGCAGGCCTCTGTCCATCCTCCTGCCTCTGTCTCCCGAGTGCTAGGATTGCAGGTGCAGACCACCACCTGTTCAATATTTTCTGAAAGAGAGTGGGACTCTCTAAGACACAACAAAAACAAAAAACAAAACAACACAAAAACCTGAGAATTGGGTACCCAACTCCACAGAGCGGTCATATTTTTTTCCTCCACAAAGCATAGAGGTTTATATTCAGAATGCTGTATAGATAACTAGATAAATCCAAACAAATAAATAAAACCGGTTTTAGCTTGGGTGAAGGTAGAGCCATCAATATGTCTGATTCTGGAGTCAGGCAAAGCCAGCTCGCATGCTCAAACACTACCGCTTATGAGCTGCACGGATTTAGAAAATTATTTTCTCCTAAGCTTCATTTGCACATTCTGTTAGATGAATAAAGGAACTGAAGGAAGGCTGTGTGCTAGAGTACTATCAGAAAGAGCTGAGTTAGGGCAATCACACGAAGTCACAGCACACTCGGCAGCTTTGAGAGTATTTATCTACACCATTGCAATGGCCACATAGATAAAATCTCTCAAACAAGATGCTCTGAAAGAAGACACACTCAAAATGTGAACTGTGCGACTGTATACACATGAAGCTTGCAGCCAGAGCATGAGAATTGAGGTATAGGAACAAGGATGCACGGGGCTGTTGGGGCATAGGACAGCGCTGGAACTGGCCAGGAGAAAGGCTCCGGTGGCACAGCTAAAGCACGTCTTACACGGTACACCAGCAAAAGCAACCACTAAG
The DNA here is from genome assembly GCF_907164565.1 of Psammomys obesus. Lineage (NCBI taxonomy): Eukaryota > Metazoa > Chordata > Mammalia > Rodentia > Muridae > Psammomys > Psammomys obesus. The sequence goes on along the minus strand of NW_026586662.1, from coordinate 8,043,047 downwards.
ATTAACCTGTTTCGATTCCTGCGCTTTTCTGTTTATAGGCTTTAATTCAGTGAAAAACCAAGACGTGAAATATATAACACCTGAGGGTGCCTGCCTTCTGAAAAACTCACAGATGAAGCAAGGCTTTGTCTGAGATTTGCTTCTAGGCACTCTAGTTTGGAAGAGGAAAGAAAATGGCCACGACGCTGAAGGGCTGAAGGCAGGCAGCACCTAACTACGGTGCTGCAATATGGACTCTCACAAAGACTTTAAGTTCTCTCTGATAAAATGCACTCAAACACTGAAGACTGTTGGCACAAATATTACTTAACTGCAGTATCATTACGAACATCAGAGATGGGTGTGGTGGCGCACACCTTTAGTCCCCCACACTCAGGAGCTGACGCTAGGAAGATCAGCGGGTCGTTCAAGGCCATCGAGTTTGAAGCCAGGTAGATAGATAGATAGATAGATAGATAGATAGATAGATAGATAGATAGATAGATAGACGATAGATAGGTGAGTGGATAGATGCCAGATAGATAAACACTACAGATGGATCGATAGATCAATAGATGAGAGAGAGAGAGAGAGAGAGAGAGAGAGAGAGAGACAGATTAAAAACATTATGAGCTGAAATCTTTGGGTCTAACTAAATTATTCCATGGAAAGCACATGAAATTTCACTGGTGTCTTGAGAACACTAAAAGAAAATTAGATGTATAATATTAATAGACTACTAGTAATTTTTGAGGTTAAAAATGTACAATAAAAACGGAATTAGAAAGGCCTGCCTGAGACAGATAGTTTACAAACCACTGGAAAAGATGCCCTTCCTATTATTTACAAATCTCATAAGCAAATGGTTCGCCTGTTTGAAACTGCAGAGTGAAGCGTCATGGAAGCCAGGGAGCTAGGGCGGCCTCTGCCCCGCCTTTGTATCACCGCTGACAGCACAGACACACTCAGTTGGAGCTGGGAGGCATCTTCCAAAAGTATGACACTGCCATTCATCTTACAGCTGAGCAAGCCTTTACTAGCATCATATTTGCGTTCATCTTATTTCCTCTTTTTCTGAAAACGGGGTAGTAAGTCCACTTCTAAGGGAAACGAAACAAATAATCAGGAACAGCAACAAAGCAACGTGCATCTAAATAACCTGAACGCTTTCTGGCTCTGGTTTTTCCTCTCCGTAACTCATCCCGAGGACCAGGAGGCAAGTCAGCAACGTATAGAGGTGATGGCGAAGACTCTCTTGAAGTCCTTTGTTAACTAAGTATAATACAAACAGGCACATGGAAGTTAGGCTCAATCAGCAGAGAGAGACAGTAAGAAAGTAAAAAAAAACTACAAAACCGTAAATATCTGAAAACAAAGTTGGTCTCTTATAATCACAAGTTCTCTGATGTTTCCTTAAAAATAACAGTACGGGTCTGAGGATGTAGCTAAGTTGGTAAAGCGCTTGCTTAGACAGAACAAAGCTCTGGGTTGGGTCTCCAGCACCAGCTGTGGTGCCTGCCCTTGAACCCAGCACTCAGGAAGGTACAGGCAGGGATGTTTGAAGAGCAACATCATCCTAGAGTAAATAGTGAGTTTGCAGCCAGCCTGGGATATATAAGACCCTATGTCAAAAATAAAACTTTTAGGGCTGGGGAGATAGCTCAGTCTGTAAAATGTTTGCTCTGAAATCACGAAGCCCTGAGCTTGATGCCCCAGAAGTCACGTGGTTGAAGAGAACAACCAAATCCTGCAGGTTGTACTGTGAGTCCCACACACGTGCCGTGGCAGGCACACAGGTGTGCGCGCAAACAAATGTCACACGCACAGACAGAAATAAGTAAGGCAAAACTTTAAAAATTAAAATAGCAATACAGATGATTAGGTGATTCAATGAACTGGACAGAACTACGCTTGAAAGATGGGTGAAATGGCAGGTAAGCAAACACAAATGGATTATTATGATACCCTATCTGGAGGCAGATGTAAAAGGCGCATGCGCACTGTTTCTAGAGAAGTATGTGAACATGTTTGGGTGGGGTGGCATGTATCTGAGGTACATGTGCTATAATAAGAACATAAGATGGATATCTTTTCAGTGCTCTCTGTCCTTCTAAACATCATGCACTCACCGTACTTCATGATGAGGGAAAACACTCATTTCTCACTGGGATAATTTTCAATACTTTACATACATAAAGGTTCATACTTGGGCCAGACGTGGCTCTTGTCTGTGGTCCCCACTCGAGAGGCTAATACACAAGGATGCTTGCTCCAGGCCAGCCTGAACCACATGACAGCCTGTCTCCAAAAACAAGGACTCACATAACAGAGGTAACCTTTCTTGTCACTACTTGGGATTTCAGTGAGTTCACCTCAGAACAATGCAGTTAAGCAAATGAATACTGATTTTTTTTTTTTTCTGATGTAGGTATGGATTCAAGTTTGCTAACTTAATCGCATTCGTTTGATACTTTTGTTTTCTGATATAATCTTACTGTGTATCGCTGGCTGGCCTCTGCCTCCCAAGTGCAGGGATCTTTAGCTTGCACTGAGGAGCCAGGTTTAGTCCCTCTGCTATTTGCTCACAGAAAAAAAGAAAAAGGCCGCCTTGCAGTTTTGGGTTTTGTTTGTTTGTTTTTTAACAAATAATCTTCCTTTGATGGCCATGCCAGACTTTGGGCTTCCTGTTCTTTTATCTCCATAATTCCTTAATTCTCATATCACAGCCCTAGGTATCTTTGCTGTGGCTCCTCCTGTGACAGGAGGCCACAGGCTGTGTTTGAGATCTACAAAGAAATTATCATGGTGCAGGGAGGAAAAAGCTTCTTCTTAGGGGTGGACCGGAGGAAAGAGTGAAGTCACTCTGCCGCGGTCGGCCTTAAGAGGATAGAGAATTTCTCTTTTCTTCTCTTACCAAGAACTAGAAAATGGCATCGCTATCTGAATGTGTCACCTGGTCACAAAGAGCCTGGGGAAGAGATCACCTTCCCCACTGACTCCACTAATGGGATGATATTTCCCCAGTTGTCAGGGAGTATGATAGAGTTTTACCTCGACAGCTCTATCTTCTCCGCCACCACCTCTGCTCCTAGTTGTGCTCTTGTGGGCACCAGCGCCCTGAGTTTAAGAAAGCAGCATGAGGGGACCACAAGGGCAGTGAGCTGTAGGCTCAATCCAGCCAATTTTCATTACCTAAAATGTGTTACTTGTTATAAGCTTTGTTTTAACATAAACATCTTTCTTTGCAAAACATATTTCATTGCTTAGGTTTTTATACATAATTCTAAACTGTTGAAAACACTCTCAAATACATGAACATAAGAAAGCACAAATGTTTCTTTAAAAAAAATTGCTGATTTAATTATCTGTAGCTTTGCTAAGGGAGAAGAAAAAATGTTACGGTTTCAGGGCCAAATTTTTCTCATTTATCCATCCTGCCCCCCCACACACACAATATTATTTGAATCATTGGTGTCTCTGCATGTTTGGAAACTCAGACACCTGTAACACAGGCGCAATCGAGTGCAAACTGACCCACAACATCTTTCAGAGAATAAACCTACACGGAAGCAAGGAGATTTTTTCTGCACGGCAACACTGTAGACCTCCAGATGTTTTAAAACTGTAAATAAGTGGATGAGAATGAGAGAACAGGGAAGGAGTTGACACTGAGCGGCCACAGGGACATAGCGCATCTCAGTGTCAGAGCTGCTGACAGGACTATCCCAACACCGGACCAGTTTACTCCAAACAACGTAAATCTCTCGTTGTCTTTATGTGGGATTCAATTAATATCTGCCTTTGAAATTATGTCATAATAGATATGAACTTAATGCAGAGTTCTCAGACTCAAGGCTTCTTAACTGAGAGAAACCTTACCATCCAAAAGACATTTGGCAGTGTCCAGAAGCCATTTTCAATTTCACATGAGGGGTTGGGCTGGCATCCAGTACCAGGACTGCCCGCAGAGAGGAATTATATTGCCCCAAATATCAGGAGTGCTGAGGTTGATGAACTCTGCACTAGAGGACTAAAGTACTGGCAATAATCAGGCCAAATGACCCAAGAGTTTAGAGTCTCGCAGCAATCATGAGACAGAGACATAAAAAACAGGCAAAACACATAGAACCTCAAGAAATACAAAATATGGGGTTGTGGCTAGGACTGATGGTAGAGGTCTTATCTGGCATGAATTAAACCTGAGGTTTGACCCCACCAAGGAGGAGAAAAATTAAGCCATATAGAGATTTAAAATTACTTATAGGCCAGGCATGGTGGCACAAACCTTTAGTCCCAGCACTCAGGAAGACAGAGGCAGGCAGATTGCTGTGAGTTCAAGGTGAGCCAGGTCTACAAAGTGAGTCCTGGACAGCCAAGACTACACAGAGAAACCCTGTCTCAAACCCCCTCTCCCCCAAAATAAAACTGTTTTTTTAATTTTAAAAAAAAAAATCTTTTAACTTTGAAGTCAAGGAATTTTTAAGGAAAAAAGAAATCTTAATATCCATCCTAATAGTTTTTTGTTTTGTTTTGTTTTTTTAAGTAAACTTAGATGTCAGTGGAGAAGGGTATTGGGAGTTTTTGTTGTTGTTGGTGGTGGTTTCAATAATGGGTTTGGTTGTGATTGTTTGTTTGTTTATTTGTTTGTTTAAGATAAGCTCTCCCTATCTAGCTTTGCCTGGCCTGGAACTTACTATATAGACCAGACTGTCCTCAACTCAAGGTTCTGTCTCTCTCTGCTTCCCCAGAGCTGAGATGAAAGTCAGACACCAACCACCCTGGGCACAGTTGGTTGGCTTTTTGAGATGGAGTTTTGTTGCTTACCCCAGGATGGCCTGGAACTCACTATATAGCCCCAGCTGCCCTCAGACTTGTGATCCCTCCTGCTTCTACCCCATGTCCTGGAACAAAGGAGCAGTAGGGGCCAAAGGAGCTAGTAGTATTTGTGGTTCATTTTAATATAAATAAAGTAAGGAAGTGCAGAAACATTCACAGTGTTCCACGGCGGTCCTGGATTCTGTGGGAAACAAAGGCCAGCAAATGAAACCCTGAGTTCCACTGTAGCAGTACATACACACACACACACACACACACACACACACACACACAATTAGAATGTCAAGCTAATATGTCTGGATAACATTGGGGTCTTTGAACTAAAAGAAGAATTGAGAGGACCTGACTAACCTCTTTTTGAGGCTGGACCTCAAGCCACGCCAACGTTCTTGCCACCCTTCCTTCCCCTGTTCCTGCTTGATGCGTTCCTGGAGACCACAGGAGACAGGCAACCAATCAGCACCTGTCCACTATCTAGCCGGAAGCTAAGTCAGTCAGACAAAGAAAAGTCCCTGTAAGGTAATCCTCTCTCCTCCAAAAGTGAAGACCAATCAAAATTGTACAATACATCCCTCAATGGGCACTGGCCAATCCCAACTGAAGTCACTTAGCCACAATTGAAATCCCCCCTAAGGGCTTCAAAAGAGCCTTCGAATTCACTTCTGGTTGCCGTTTTGTATGAACATGTCGACCCGGCATGTTGATTGTTTCTGCAAAATAAGCGAGCTTTGCCTTTGATGCTATTTGAGTCAGAGGTCTTCAGTGATTCTCAGGCCCTTACAGAATTAAAATGATAAAGGCAAGAAACTAAAAAGGAAGCCTACCCATCTTGCTCTGGCTCTTTATAGCTGAGGGGGTAACACTGAAAATTCCTTAGCTTAAGCCAGGTTTTAGCAAGACTTCACACTAGGAAGCGCCCGTTGGTAAGTGGCCCAGAACACCTGGTAGAATTAAAAGGAACCATTAGGTTTCATTTTCTTTAAAAAAAAAAAAAAAAAATTTGTTTTTGAGAATTTCATACAAGTGTAAAGTGAAACACGATCTGTCCACCCCTATCTCCCCACCCAGTTTCCCCGGCTTATCTCACCTTTCCCCTCTACAGTGCTGGATTTTTGTCTGTCTGTTTTTGAGAAGGCCTTTCTTTGTCCCCCTCTGGTTGACCTTGAACTTGGGATGCTCCCTCAGTGATCACAAGCAGTCACATGAAACTATTCACTTGGGTGTTCAGAACCAGGTAAGCGTCGTCTCTTCCTGGATGGTCCTTCATCACACAACAGGGCTCCTACCCTCCATCCTTCTGCATTAGCTTGGTTTCTCTGGTCTCTCTGTCCTGAGATCACATTTTCCAGGTATCATCTTGGTTCACACCCCTGCTCTCTAAGGTACCTGACCTAAGTTAGGGACATCCCACAGAGGTCTACTTGAATTTCTGTCACTCTGCAGAGACGGAAAAGAGGGCTGTGCAAACTGCAGGTGGATGGAGGAATTCTAGCAGAGGCAGTAATCTGTGCGTTGGCTGCATACTGGGAGAGCACAGGACCTTCAAGAAACATGAAGAATCAACAGAGGCCCATGGCATGGAGAAGCTTTGAAAGCTTGAGCCCAGTATGCACAACAGAGTCTTGGGCTTTTATCTGGCCCCTACCCCTTTGTGTTGTGTAACGTTTCTCCATTTTGGTTGAATTGTGGCAACTCCCAAAATTACAGCAAGTTGGTTTGTGTAACTAAAGTGGTTTGTTTGTCTACACTCTTGCCCTTCCCAGTCTCATCGCTGACACACACAGCCTGACTCCCTCTGACATTTACAAAAAGGGACTCACACATACATTCTACCATGTAGGCCTGAACTCTGCTCAGAGCCCTTGCCATGCAACTCTCTGCTTTCCGTGGTTATGTTAACTCTTCTGATAAATATCTTATCCCAAGAGACAACCCACCTCCATTTTCCCCTTGAATCCTGAATTCAAAACCCTGCACAGAATAAGTTTGTTATTATGCAGTAGAGTAATGAGGCAAGCCAGAACAGTCTCCAGTAGAAACAGAGGGCAGGCCCGCTGATCTCAATTAATGACTAGCTTGCAAGTTTTTCCTCCAGAATGTCTGGGTCCTACTTAAAATGAAGGGATAAGGAGAGGTCCAACCAAGAAAGTTAATCCTTGAGAATGCCTCATGGGCACACTGTACGGTCAAGTTCACTTTGTTATGGATGAGACCTAAGTTTTGGGGGTCACCCAAAAGGCACTAATTTTTCTCATACAAAGTCAGAATAGCTTTCCACACAGCAGTTTCACACACCTCTTGGTGGTCAGGCCCAGGCCCAGAGAGCACAATATCTATAAGCCAGAGGAGAAGCAGTGTCCTTACGAGCAAATTCTCCAGACTTTCCCTTTGAGAAAGAAGAATCAGTGTCTAAAGAAGTACAAACAACTCTCCAAATCACCTAAGCTGGACTTTCAACCTTGTTGCTCTGCTAAGGAGACCACGGTCTTCCTTCCCATTCTTGGACCTATATAACCTTCAGGATTCAGTGTAGAAGTCTGTTATGGAATATGATGCCCAGGCATGTAATCCTAGCACTCAAGGCAGGAGAACTGCTGAAAGCTGAAGGCCAGCTTACAAGGAGTCTAAGCATGAGATGTAATTTAGAGGAGGAGGTAGAAAGAAAAAGGATGTTCAAATACTTGCAGAATAAAACAGTTGACATATCGAACACCATCTACCTTCATTCATGTTCTGTCAACAGTAAAACGGCATTCGAAACTAAGATTCATAAGGAGTCTTTCTGTTGTTTGTTTGTGTTGAGATGGCATCTTACTCTGTAGCCCAGGCTGGCTTGGAACTTTTATTTTGGGATAACCTCAGACTCACAGCAGTCCCAAGTGTTCAGACTGTCGGTCTTGCACCATGCTCAGCTTCTATGTGGTGTCTTTTAAAAACAGAATTGTTTATTTCTATGGTTTTGAATTATGCATGCCTGTGTGCGGGTGCCTCCAGATGGCAAAAACTGCGAGTCCTCCTGGAGCTGGAGCTATAGGTGGTTCTGAACTTCCAGCATGAGTGCTGGCAACCAAACTTGGCTTCTCTGCAAAAGGAGTAAGTGCTCTCAACCACTGAGTCATGTCCCCTGCCCTTTTGTGGCCTTGTAAGCTTGTTTTCGTTAAGATGAAGTAGCTAGAGATGTTTTACAGAACTAGCTCTACTCCCATGCAATTTCCTTTTGTGAAGTCCCATCGAATCTGGATGTGTAATAGAAGCTGTATTTCTGGGAATATGAAATTGTGCAATACAAATTCCCAAGAAGTTATCTCAGATACTCTGGGACTCATGCTCGGAGGGAATAGTTTAATGAGCAAATAGAAATTTTTGTAGCTTGTTGAACTCAGCTTTTTATTCCTTCCTGAATACCATGTGATTATGTGTAGACAGGGATGATGAGATCTGCTCTACCTCCATCTCTGACATGATCCTGCTTATAGGTTTTTGCTAGTCTTTGAAAGGCAGTTGTCGCCAATAGTTTACTATTAACATTTCAGAGAAGCTTCTGACATTTGGCTTCAGTTTATAAATCATAAAAGTGAGATAAAACCTTTCCAGGGAAACATCACCCGGCTTCTTCTTGGTATCTGCACAGCCCGAGCTCTCTGCATTTGTATATTTAGTTGTTCCTGTTTGGAAACTGTGAATTGCTGTATAGAAGTTCTGGTTAGCCTTATTCAAAAGCAGCCGTAGAAACACTGTGCACTTTGTTGCTACTGTCTGGCACCACTAAATGTAATAAATACAATGCTGAGCCCATTAAAATGCCCTTGTGAAGTACCACGAGCTTGAGAATCCCTGCTCACTATTGGAGAGCATTTCATACCACTATAAAACATTAAGACTCTCAGTTCTGTTTGAGACACTTAAAGAGCAAGCAAAGCCCTAAGTGGAAATATGAGATATAATAGTTTTTGGCTTTTCAGAGATTTAAAAAAATATCATAGAACCATACAACATTGAGAATGAAACTTTTAGAACTATAGAAGTTGAACTTCAACTGAAATCAAATAATTTTGACTATCTCATAAAGGGCAGCTATTTATTTGTGTTACTAAGAACATGTAGTTATATATGGTGGATCAAAAGTTCAAAGTCATCCTTGGCTAGATAAAGAGTTTTATAAAGGCCAGCCTGAACTACATGAAACCTTGTGTTTAAAAAATAGCCCCATCGCCGGGCACAGTAGTGCATGCCTATAATCCCAAAACTCAGGCAGGAGGATCTCTGTGAGTTCCAGTCCAGCCTGGTCTACAAAGCAAGTCCAGGACAGCCAAGGCTACACAGAGAAATTCTGTCTTGAAAAAAAAAAAAGACAAATCAAAATAACAACAACAACAAAAGTCCCATATTACTATCATACAGCCCTTGAGTACCAACAAGGCTTGTTCCTAGGAATGAAAAGAATTATAAATGTTGTCTCTCACTTCAGCATATATCATCTATTGAATGTAACAAACACATGATCAGGATTTATACAAATTGTAATTACAACAAAATAAAATAATATAATGATGAAGAATCAGAAACACTTGTCTGCAATGCAGGAGCTTTTAAAGAAGAGAGTCCTTTGGAAGGGTCTGGATAAATCAGAGATGCAGATGAATGTTGAATGATATTTGATCCCATTGTGAACCCCAACATTGTGAACTATAAAACTATGTTTTTGGTGTGGTTGATCCCTATCACAGACCTTTAATCCAAAAACTTTCTACTGTAAACAGGTGATTATGGTGTGGTTCACCCAGCCCTAGCACACACCTTTAATTCAAGAGCTTTCTGTATACAGGACTTAATAAAGTCAAGACAAGAAGCAAGAAACCAGCTGACAGGTATTAAAAGTAGGAGGGACTTTGAGTTGAGGGGTATTTAAGACAGAGTAGAGAAGAAAGACCTTTTAACTTAAGCTCTGACTTTAGCTTCAGCTTTTGTTCCTCAGCTCCTGGCTTTTGGGGCTTTGAGCTAGCAAGCCTTTGGCCTTGGGTTTTTGGCCTTTTCTTCTTGGGCTGTCAGTTGAGCTAGTGAGCCCTTTGGGGTTTTTGTTTGTTTGTTTTTGTTTTTGTTTTGTTTTGTTTTCATTTGGACCTGAGCTGAGAAGGAAGGTCAGTTGGGTGCTTTCTCTGCCTCTCTGAGCTAGCAGGTTTTCACCCCAGCATCTGGATCTTGAGTCTTTATTGGTAAAATAAAATGGTTGGGATTTTCATTTTTTTTAAAACAACAGACAAAGAATATATGCATACACAAAATGGAAACTAGCCACTTCTCAATTTTCCATGATTATGAGGACAGAAATTATGTAAGTGATTGAAATGCATCTAGAAAATATTCAAACATATATCATATGTTAAAATTTCAAACATCCAGAACATTTATATATTGTGTATCAACCTAAGACAAAGGACCCAAATTAAAATCTTAGAAGTCATTTGACTAAAAACCATTTGGGCACTTATGAGGTGGTGCCAAGTACAAGCTGTTGTCTAGACAAGAGGGTCTGACCTCCATCAGAGCAGCAAATCAAGGACCACTCATTCCCTATGTCTGTAGCCTCCGAGTTCACCACTAGTATCCTATAGCTGACAATCCTGAAGCAAAATTCTACAGAAAAATAAAACCAATTCCGTAGATGAAACATGTGATAAATTAAATAGATGATAGGTAGGTAGATAGACAGACAGACTGAGAGAAAGGAATGAAGACATTGTGGAAGTTAGCTCCTGTGATTACAGAAGCAGAGACAGCTCTGAGGTGCTGAGGTGGGGAACTTGGAAAGGCAGTAGTGTGATTCAGTTCCAGTTCTAAGAGCTAAAGGGTGGGAGAGAAATACTGTACGGCTGGCCCAAGTCCAAATTCTGAGAGCTAGGAGTGTTTTCTGGAAGGAAAAGGGGGATGCTCTAGTGGTGGGGATGGGGGCTTCCCCTGAGCTTTGTCTCTACAGGGGCTTTGTTCTATTGGTTGGTGCTCACCCACCCTGGTTGAGGAAGACAGCTTACGTATTCAATGGATTCAAATGCTAATCTTTTCCAGAAACAGCCTCACAGACACACTGATAAATTATGTTTTCCAGATATCTGAATACACTTCAGCCTGTACAGTTCACATGACTTGTCATCTCCAGGCAAACGCCTAGAGCATTTTACTGAAGACCCAGACTCTTCTTAAAGATCTTTATTTACGGGAATCATATGAAAGAAGGGGGAGTTAGTATGACCTGGAGAGGACAGGAGCTCCACAAGGACCAAATATATCTGGGCATAGAGGTCTTTTCTGAGACTGATACTCGAACAAAGGACCATGTATGGGTACAACCTAGAACTTCTGCTCGGATGTATCCCGTGGTAGCTCAGTAACTAAATGGGTTTCCCTAGTAAGGGGAACAGGGACTATTTCTGACATGAACTCAATGGCAGGCTCTTTGACCTCCCCATGCACCCCCCCAAGGGAGGAGCAGCCTTGCTAGGCCACAGAGGAGGACTTTGCAGCCAGTCCTGAAGATACCTGATAAAACAGGGTCAAGTGAAAGGAGAGGAGGTCCTCCCCTTTCAGTGGACGTGGAAAGGGGCAGGGAGGAGATGAGGGAGGGAAGGTAGGATTGGGAGGGAAAGAGGGAGTGGGATACAGCTCGGATTAGAGTTAATAAAATGTAACTAATAATAAAAATTTTAAAAGATCCTTATTTACCATCTGTTTAACTTAACTATGGGGCAGAGGAGAAAGCAGTATTTGATTAAAATATATTTATAGGTAATATATTATGGGTTATATCTCTACAAAATAAACTATGCTCATGTATTGAAGATCTTCCAACATTGCCTTTTTTGTTTTTTGTGCTTTGAAGAAAGGCCTCCTGATACAACCAAGGCTGTCCTGGAATGCACCAAGCTGGCTTCTGATCCTCCTCAGTTCATCTGTCCGGTCAGACACTCTTCCTAAGAAGCACAGGACTTTCTGCAGTGACCTTTGTTCACTCTCACATCACCTCTTTTTTTTTTTCAATGAAACAATAGAAGTTACTCAGTAGAAGATAAAGGAGGGTAGAAATTAGGCAAGCCTTAATCTGAATACCTATTACAACAAATCAAAACATTAAAATATGCAAGTATAAAAAATATGAATGGAGGAGTTGCATTTCTTGGCAAGAATGTGGTCGGGTGAGGATGAAAGATGAATAAAATTTTAGAATGTCCACTAGTATAAAAATTAGCTCTGGGACTTGATTTGAGTAGGAGGATGCCAGGAAAGGTGAAAGTTTTGTCCTGTCCCTTCTTCTGAGGTAAGATTTATAAGAACCTGAATCAAACCTAAAATAGATGGCACAGTACCACAATGTGATTCAGATTGATGGTCCTCCCCCAAAGCCCAGTTCAGTTTTGTTAAGTACTCAGTTACCTAGCTATCTAATATTTCCCAAACTCATTGTAATTATACACAGCTTTGTGACTAAAGTCTGTCCGTCTGAAGGGAAGCTTTATGTGTGATTTGAGATCTAGGCCCAATATAACAAGAACACCTTCCTCCCTGCTCTTTTCTTCTTCCCAGAGACTGAATCTTAAATATGGGACATTGTATTTTTCCCAGTAATACGGAAGCATTGTCCAGGTAGATCAGGAAGCATAAGGTAGAAGGAACCTAGGACCCTGAATCGCTGTGTGGAGTAGATCTGCCTTTTTGATCTAGACTGTTGTATCCCGATCTTTTTTCTTTCACCACTGCGTACAAGGGGTCAGTTACAGCATCTTAGCCTTCCAATGACTAATTAGGAAGAGGAAACATGTTATGAAGGAATAGATCTCTTCAGTAACCATGTCCTTCTTTTTTCTTTTTTTAAATTGTATTTATTATTATTTATACATCATTCGGCCTGCATGTATACCTGCACACCAGAAGAGGGCACCAGATCTCACTATAGATGTTATGAGCTACATCTGGTTGCGGGGAATTGAACTCAGGACCTTTGGAAGAACAGCCAGTGCTCTTAACCTCTGAGCCATCTCTCCCGCACACCCCCCCCCACCATGTCTTTCTTTTTAAGTACAGATTTATTACCCCTTCTCTGAACTGCTTATGACCAAAAGATTTTAGGGTTTTTTTTTAAATATTCATATGTATATAATGAGATATTTGAGGAACAGCATCCAAGCCAACATATGAAATAAATTTATGTTTCACATACATCTCGTATGCCTTAGCCTGAGGGTGATTTTATTCAGTTTGGTGTTTTTGTTTTGTACTCTGTTTGGTGGTTGTTGTTGCTGTTTGCCTGCTTTAACTTATCACATAAGGTAAGGTGTAATATCCCTTCATTGCTCAGGTATTTGAAAACTTGGCTCCGGCTGGCAGTGCTATTTGGGAAAGTTATGGGGCCTTTAAGAGGAGAAGCCTTGCGGGAGGAAGTATGTCACTGAGGGTGACCTTTAAGGCCCACTTGCTCAGAGTCTCTCGGACTCCTGTCAGATGCTGCACGGTGATCAGCAAGATTCTGACTCTCGCCTTCATGCCTTCTCTGCCTGTTGCCAGGATGGACTCTATCCCTCTGAAACTGTAAGCCAAAACAAGCCTTTTCTCTGCTAAATCGTTTTTTGTCGGGGTAATCACAACAGAAAAGAAGCTACGGTGCTTTCCTTACCATACTCCAAAATCCCCAATAATCTGCTTACCATCAGATCTGGGCACCAAAGGCAGTCCCCGGAAAATACAAACCTTCATTTTCTTCAATACTTCATGTTTACCATCCGAGCCTAAGTCAAGTCTCAGTGCAGCCACCATTATGGATAATACCAGCTCCTACTATGAGTGGACAGATTTAACTTCTAAGGTTAATTAACTTGACAAGGCCGAGTGTCAGAATGAGAAGCAGTACCAGTTACTACCTCACAAGTTTCTACACCCTCCAAAACAAGTGAACTTTCTATCAAAAGCAGTTTTCCATTTTCTATGGAGACAACCGTCTATCGGTGACAGTGCTGACAGTTTCTTGGGAACTTAGACGAAACTGACCTGCATTAGCCTAGATACACTGCACTAAATAAAACATCTCTGATCACACTTTTTGTTCAGCAGAACATTTTTTTAGGCTCAAAAGGAGAAAAGACACAGGTTTAGGCTAATGAAGAGCAGTCTTCACATCTGATTTCACATATATGCAAGGGGCACAGGACCAGTCCATGTGTGCTCTGTGGTTGGTGTCTGGGAGCGACCGTGGGCCTAGGTTAGTTGACTCTGTAGGTCTTCTTATGAAGTCCTTGAGCCCTTCTGCTCCCTCAGTCATTCCCCCAACTCTTCCGTAGAATTCCCTGAGCTCTGTCTAACGTTTGGCTGTGGGTCTCTGCATCTGTTTCCGTCAGCTGCTGTGTGAGGCCTCTCAGAGGAGTTATTTATTGCCCTTCACAAACTCAAGTCCAAGTGGATCAAAGTCCTCAATGTAAAACCAGATTCATTAAGTCTAATAGAAGAGAAAGCGTGGAAGAGCCTTGAACTCATTGGCACAGGAGACAACTTCCTGGACAGAACACCAACAGCTCAGGCTCTAAGATCAAAAATTAATAAACGGGACCTCAGGAAACTGAAAAGCTTCTGTAAGGCAAAGAACACTGTCAATAGGACAAAAGAGCAGCCTACAGATTGGGAAAAAATCTTCACCAACCCTCCCTCTGCCAAAGGTCTGTTATCCAAAATATATAAAGAACTCAAGAAATGAGACACCAACAAACCAAACAATCCAATTAAAAAATGAGGTACAGAGCTAACCAGAGAATTTTCAACAGAGGAATCTCTAATGGTTGAGAAACACTTAAAGAAATTTTCAACATCCTTAGTCAGGGAAATGCAAATCAAAACTACTCTTGAGATTCCATCTTACACCCATCAGGATGACTATGATCAAGTGATAGCACATGCTGGTGAGGTTGTGGAGAAAGGTGAACACTCCTCCACTGCTGCTGGGAGTGCAAATTTGTACAACCACTTTGGAAATCAATTTGGCGGTTTCCCAGAAAATTGGGAATAGTTCTACCTCAAGACCCAGAAATACTGTTCTTGGACATATACTCAAAAGACACTCCACCATACCACAAGGATACTTACACAGCTATGTTCAGAGCAGTTTTATTTATAATAGCCAGAGCCTGGAAACAACCTAGATGTTTCTCAATTGAAGAACGGATACAGAAAACCTGATACATTTACAGAGTGGAATACCACTCAGCTATTAAAAACAAGGACATCATGAAAGTTGCAGGCAAATGGACAGAACTAGAAAAGATCACCCTGAGTGAGGTAATCCAGGCCCAGAAAGACACATGGCATGTGCTCACCTTGCAAGTAGATTTGAGCCATAAAGCACAGGATAGCAATGCTACAATCCACAGACCCAAAGAGGCTAAGCAACAGGGAGGGCCCAAAGGAGGATGCTTGAGTCTAATTCAGAAGGGGGGAGGAGGGGACAAGAGCAACATGGAATTGCGACTGGCTTACAGTTTCAGAGGCTTAGTCCATTATCATGGCAGGAAGCATGGCAGGGTGCAGGCAGACGTGTTGTAGGAGATGGAGCTGTTCTACACTGGCTGGAGCTTGACCATAGGAGACCTCAAAGCTTGCCCCCCACAGTGTTGCATTTCCTCCAACAAGGCCACGCCTCCTAAAGAGCCACGCCCTGCCAGCCAAGCATTCGAACACAGCCTCAATGGGGGCCTTACCTATTCAAACCTCCACACCTCTCTTTCTCCCTTTATTTTATTTTATTTTATTTTTTTTAATTTTCTGCATGCCAGAGGAAACAAAGCATGGCAGACAGCTGACAAAATCTTGTTTTGATTTACATGAATTTTAATAATGGGTTGTTTCTACACTAGGGATCAACCAAGCACCTTTTCAACAAAATAGATTTTTACAGCAGTGTGCACTAGGGCACTAACCTGAATGCATTTGCTGCTTGTCTGTCAGCGGATGGTGTTTGAGAGCCACCTGGTGGCTCTTTCGCTCTCTTCAGCATGGTTCTTACCAGCTATGACATGGGCGTGTCGAAACAACCTGCTTGTCGGCTATAGACTCCCCAAACCTCACAACATGACTACACGCCTTAAAATGACTACATGCTTTAAAATATGCGTAGGGTTCTTTTCTGCTCTGCTCACGTACTCGTGGATAACACAAAAATTGAAAAGAAAACAGTAAAAACAAACAAAAAAATCCAAAATTGTGGCTGTAGCTCAGCTGGTAGAATGCTTGCCTATCGGGCATAAAACTCTGGGTCTCAATGTCCAGCAATATATAAAATGGGACATGGTGGCACTCATCAGTAATCCCAGCGCTCATCAGTAATCCCAGCGCTAAGGAGTCTAAGGATTGGGAGTTCAAGGATACGTTGGCTGCATGAGTTTGAGGCTGCCCCATACAGCGTGAGATATGTCTCAAGAAAAAAAAAAAATCCAGTAGTGCCAGATGATAACCTACATGATGGACCCAGCACATACCCGCTGACAGCAGATGAGCAGCTTCCGTGGCAAAGGCCCTTCCTTTTATCGAGCAGTGCATGGACCTCTCACCAGCAGAGATGGCACTGCCGTCCTGCGTGGTAGACTACCTTTCTAGGGCACGGCCGGGAGTTCGACCGAGTGCGCCCCTACGAGGATATGACAAGGATCCCGCCACACAGGATGTGCACGTGGAGGGGATCGTGCATCAGTGGATTGAGCAAGACGTGAAGAAGTGAATCTTGTGAGGGAGTGAAACATTTGCAGTCCTGAGCCTCCTGGTGGCCGCGCAAAACAGCTGTTCCTCATCAACAAAAGTCCTTTCAGCCTTGTGGACAAAGGCATGCGGCACATACTAGGTCTGGCTGGCGCCAACTCCTCTATCGGAGTCGTCAGCCAGGCAGACAGGCCCAACTTTTTCACCAATCGACCACAATGGTCCCTCCAGTGGGACCATTATCACTCGCCTGGAAAAGAGCAAAATCCATCGACAAGGAAACCTGCTTGACCCCCTTTGTCTGGCAGAACGGCAAGGGCTGCATGTGTTCTCTGCAGTGACCCGCTCTACAGTGGCACGGCAGATCCCGTGCTGCGGTACACGGGAGCCCTTATCCCTGAGCCAGAGTGGGAGATTCACATCATCATCGCAGAGCAGTATGTGCACACGTTGGCCTGGCAACAGCACACAGACTTGCCAGGATGCAGTCACGGCGGGTGCTGGCTCTCTGGCTGAAGGAGCAGCAGGAACTGAGATACATCCCCGGGGCCCTTTGCTCCTCTTGCAGAGGACCCAGGGTGAGTTCCCAGCATCTATATGATGGATCACAACTGTCCTTAACTGTAATTCCAGAAAACCTGGTGTCCTTGTTTGCCTCTGGAGGGCACTAGACACACGTGTAGTCCACTTACATACATGCAGGCATACATGCTCGTACACATAAAATATAAATAAAGTCATTAACATTTAAAAAATAAAGTGAATTAACCCCTGGGATTTTCCTCTGACCTCCCCGGGCACAGAGATGTCCTCCTACATGTATCTGTATGCACACACACACATACACAGAGAGAAGGAGAGAGAGAGCACAGAAACTTAATTATTTAAGTAAATAAATAAAATATGACCAGTGTTAGCCAGGCCTGTTGGCTCATATCTTAGTCCTAGCACTTGGAAAGTGAAAGCAGGAAATTCAGAAGTTCAAGGTCACCCTCTACTATATTACAAGTGTGAGAGCAGCCTGGATTACATGAGGTCTTGCCTCAAGAAGAAAATTGCCTCTAATATAATAAGTGATTTTTTTAGAAAGTAATTAGTAATAGATGCAAACATGTGGTTAGGCCTGGTGGCTCCTGCCTGTTATCCTAGCACTTGGGAAGACAGGGTGGGATACTGGTGACTTTTAGACATGCATAGACCACACAGTTCAAGGCCAGCCTGAGCTACAGGTTGAGACTAGGTTATAGCTCAGTGGTAGAGCCCTTCACCTGGCATGTGCAAAGTCCCGGGGAAGGTACAATTACCATCAGAAGAAGAAGGGAGGGGGGAAGAAGGGGGGAAATGGATAGCACTGTGTTCATGGTCTTAAAGAAGGACCCCCATGGGCTGGAGAGATGGCTCAGTGGTTAAGAGCATGGCTGCTCTTCCAAAGGCCCTGGGTTCAATTCCCAGCATCCACGTGACAGATCACAACTGGCTGTAACTCCAGTTCCAAGGGATCTGATACCCTCACACCCATGCACATAAAATTAAATTTAATTTAAAATAAATAAATAAAGATAAAACCACAACCTTAAAAACAAGAAAGACCCCCATGAGGTACTTACCAATCCAAAGAGGGAAAATATAGCGAAAAGAGAAACCAAAAAACTCTTTCCAAAAGATAGCCTCCTGCTGCATGACCTTTCCTAGAGGAGCACACTGTATCAGCAGTTACTACAAACTGCCTTCCCCAGCTTGGGGGGGAAGCGCAATGGGCTCATCTCACTGCAAATCAGCCTCGCAACAATGTTACCTGGATCTAATCAGAAGGCAAACATAAGACAAAGTCAGATAGGCAGCATCCTAGATAACAAGAGTTAGAGTTGGATTTTTTCTTTAAAAGCTTTGATTATGAGGACGAAGACCAAGTACAAGGGCCTATCTGACATATATATATAATTTATACATATTGATAGAACAAAAAAGCCACAAACAAAACAAAACAAAAAATGTAAAAATGTCCACCCATCATCTGACCCCACTGACCTGTGGTGTCTTTTGTAAACATCCAGCACCAAACTTCCAATGACCTATGGCATTTTGCCCCAAATGATTGTTTCCAAGAAAGACAACTGCTACTATAAAACTTAACTACTTCCTGAGACACTGAGAGCCCAGTAACATTCCAGCTATGAATCCCACACAAGCAGGCTCATGAGATAAGACCAAGAACCTGGCGTTAATTATTATAAGACTCCCAGACCCTCTTCACAAGGTCATCCCTCCCTCTCTGAGAAGTTATTGGTTGTGTCTGTTTGACTTGCCACATGCTTTCTTTGTTAAAGCTTTTTAATGTGTGTTCTCCTTGGTAAACACGTTTGTCCCTGTGGTTTGACACTGTCATTCCTGCCATAAAAGCATTTATGTAGCATTCGTGGAGTATAGAGATAGATAGGAATTCTTTGTACTCATCTTTCAAGTGTCTGGAGATATAAAAGTTTGTAAAATATTATGCTAAAGAACGACAGTACCGGCTGGAGAGATGGCTCAGTAGTTGGGAGCATTTGATGCTCTTCCAGAGGACCAGAGTTGGAGCCCAAGCAGCACAGCAGGTGGCTCACAACTGCCTGTCTCCAGTTCTAGGGATCCAACACTCCTCACCTGTGCAGGTACCCACTCAGGTGTACAAACCCTCATAGAGACATGTACACATACATAGAATTTTAAAATAATAATAAAAACTCTTAAAAGAACAAAAGTACGTTTATTTGCCAAGAGTGTTATACAGTGGAAAGATTATGTAGACGAAAAACCAAAGCACACACAAAAAAAATGTGACTTTTAAGTGACAGGCATGTATCTTTGCTGTGGTAATTAAAATTTCATGTTGGGAACTGCGTTTTAAAATGTTAAAAGCAGAGAGCCAAGCAGGAAAGCAGCACTGAGGAGCAAGAGGAAGTAGGATTGCCGAAAGTTTGAGGCCATCGAGGGCTGCACCGCCTCAACAAAACCAGGAAAAATAAATAAATAAATACAACATAAGGGCATTGAAATCCTCTAACACAGCACTCTCATTTTCTAGATTAAAAAATAATAATAATAATTCTGAGAGGTTAAGTGGCTAGTCAACAGAATCCACTACTATTTTTCATTAAGCTCTCTAATTACTTGTCACTTGAGACAGGCTAATGACACACTGAGTAAGAAAATATAGACAGAACTCAGTCTTTACAAGTTTCAAATAGAAACGGTGTTTCTCGGCATTTAGGGGTAGAGATCAGGGCCTTGCACGCGCTAGGCAAATGCCTCCACCACTGCAGCCTTCTAAACACGGTTGAAAATGGATTGAGCAATGCAGGCAGGACGGTTGCTCACTGTGAAAGTGGAAGGAACATGCTGTCAAGGCTGAGAATGACACCCGATGAAGCCAGTAGGGAAAGGCTTCATTCCCTACCACAAGGAACTGAATTCTGCCAGCTACCTAAATGGACAAGGAAGTGCGTCTTCTCGAAGCCTCCGGGGAGACACAGGCCCTGGTGATGCCTGGTTTTAGACCACTGAGACAAATATTGCCCATCTGACTGCAACATCATAAAGTAACATTTACGTCATTACGTTACTTAAAAAAACTGTATTACATTTATTTATATGGGGAGGCAGCACAAACACATCATATTGTGTGTGCAGAGGTCAAAGGACAACCTTAAAGACTTGGTTCTTCCTTCCACCATGTGGGTAGTGGGGATTGATCTCAGGTCTTCAGGCTTTATGGCACCTTTTCCCACTGAGTCATCTCACCGGCCTCCATTTTCACCACTTTAAACAACAAATCCACTGAGCAAAAAGGTAGAAGTCAAAGATTTATTGACTCACATACCTGAGAAGAACCAGGGTGGAAAATGAGGTAGGTCTCCCTGACAAAAATGAGACAGAACTCAAAGTAGTTTTATTATGATTTCTCCTCAGATTGTGCCCCTATTTCTCACTGTATGTAGACCTCTGTGTTTTGTTTTGCTTTTTTTTTTTTTTAACAAAAATATTTCCTCCATATTACAGAAGATGGAAACGACCATGGAAAATTCCAGAGCTGTATTTTTCCATTCAGCAGCCTCAGAAAAAAAAGACTTACTTCCTCTTTGGTCTTCAGCCGGAAACCCCATGAAATATTACCCATTAAGCAAGTTACATCATCTAAACCCTTCCCAACCTAGAGGATACCATATTTGACTAGGTCATGCTCACGAGAGGCCCCAGAGCCCGGCTCGTAAGTCTAGCACTTAGCTATCAGCCTTGCTGCTGTCCCCACTGGCCCACTCCAGACCACGTGGAATGAGGGTGGGGCAGATCCCCTGCAAAGAGAGAAAGGGAAGGATAGACAGCAAGAACATTAGGTGACCAGATTACAGTGGGAACAAACCGTAAAGGGAAGTGCTATCCTCAGAGGTGACCCAGCTGAATTCCTCCCCTGCCCTGGTCTTCTTGACCTCTGATGGCAGCATATCTATAGCCAGAAATCCCACTTCAGGTATCCTAGCTGAAACCTGCTGGACCTAAGATGGCTGCCAGAGTACCAACCTCTGTCCAGGTGCCATGACCATTGACATTGCCATGCTTACAACAAAACGAGAACTGTAACAGGGAATGAATAGAGGTAATGCCCCAATTTCTGGGAAATTCCTCACTTCCAGAAAAGAATATTTCTCCCTAACCACCTCCCCATTTGTTTCATTCATTTATTAAATTTTTAATACAGTCTCATATAACTCCGGCTGGGCTTGAATTCACAGTGCAACTTAGCACGCTTTTGAATTCCAAAACTGCCAAAATACACAAAAATACTAAAAGAGGTCTAAAGGGTCAGTTTGGGTAAGGCTCTAGGGAAGCAGCTTTCAATTGTTGGTTGCACCCCCTTTGGGGGGGTCAAATGACCCTTTCGCTCGCCTTAGACCATCAGAAAACACGGACGTGTGCATTATAACTCACAACAGTAGCAAACTTACAGTTAGGAAATAGCAATGAAAATAATTTCACGGTTGGGGCCACCACACCATGAGGAGCTGTATTAAAGGGTCACGGCATCAGGAAGGTTGAGAACCACTGCTGTAGGGAGTGATAAGATAAAGGGCACGTGGGGCTACCATATGGGGGTGAGAGAAATGGTGAGCCACAGACAGTGACATCAGACAGGAAGCTAAGGCCACTGGCTTTCTTTTCTGAACATTAATGTGATGCGACCTGGAAGGAAACAGGGTTATCAGTTATCCGTGTGCAGTGGTGATTCTCAAACATGTCCCTAGTCACCAGTGTCAGAAATCACCTGGCTACTTTGTTTAAAAGGCAAATTTCTGGGTCCCACCCATACTTAACAAATAAGCTCTTACCGTGGGTTAAAGCTGTCTTTCTTGGGAATATGCATTACAGAAACTAAGAACAAATACATTCAACTTTAATATTGACTTAATAGTAATTTAAATAGTCTTTAACAGTAAACACATCAGGCAGGGTGTGGAACAACTAATCCCAGCCCTCAGGGAGGCAGAGGCAGGTGGATCTCTGTGAGTTCAAGGCCAGCCTGGTCTACCAAGTGAGTCCAGGGCAAAAGCCAAGGCTATGGAGAAACCCTGTCTCAAAAGCAAAACAAACAAACAAACAAACAAAACCCAGTAAACACATAATTCATCTCCAATATATTTTCACTGAGAACTTCATGCTTAATCACTGCGAAGCTTACCCATCAACATGTGATCCTGTAAGACTTTGCTCAAAGCCACAGTCACATACACTGTGAAAAAGGAAAACTGAGACCGGGTATTGGTAGCACATACCTTTGATTCTAGCACTTGAGGTCAAGGCCAGCCTGGTCTACACAGTGAGTTCCAGGACAGCCAGGGATACAAGTAAGAACCCTGTGTCCAATTTTTCTTTTTCTTTTTTTCTTTTTTTTTTGTAGGTGAAAGTAAAAGAGGTTAATATTAAAAGCTTTGTCAAGCACTGTGACATCGTGATGTTTTGTTTGGTCTGGTTTATGTGCCATGGTCTCACTCACTCTGTATTCTAGGCCACGCTATAGCCTCAGCCTCCTCTCTGCCAGCATTACGGGTGTGAGCCTTCACACCTGGCTGAAATCACAATTCTTAGATCTGGCCTCTCAGAATAGTCTACATTAGTAAAAAAAAAAAAAAAAAAAAAAGAGGGCTGGCTCCTGACTACATGACCACATCCTGGGAATACTGTGTCTCATGAGCCTGTTGTATGCCCCAAGCTTCTGGATCAGTCTGTCGTTTGGCTTTTGGAAGGCTGAGGATCCTGATGAAACTCTGAGGCCTGAGAGTGCACCTTTGCTCTGCAGTGAAGGACACATGCCCCGCTCTTTTCTGGGGAAAGCCTGCGTGTCGCCAACCTCACAGATGGCGGCACCGTCAAGTTTGCGCCAGGCTTCATCTGGATTTTAGCTCCATGCCTTCTCCTATTGCAGGTTTTATTTTCATCCTTTCACTGCTGTAAACCATAACCACGTGTAGAGCCACTTTGCTGTCAATCGAGTGCATCATCCGGCCCAAGAACAGTGTCGAAACCCTGACGCAACAGCATTCCAACATTATAATACTTAAACGAGGATTTCCTGCCAGAATTAAGGTTGTACTTAAAATGTTAACTACAATATTATGTGGTTTGTTGGGGTTTTTTTTGTTTTGTTTTGTTTTGTTTTCATTTTTCTGCTCTCGATGCAGTGTGGCCTAGAAATGAATCCTAAAGAAATCATACAAAACCTTAAAAAATGATAGGATAGAAAATTTCAAATATTACAGGAATAGTTATCCTGGGTCTGCTTTGTGGAATAGCAGGTAGTTATAAAAATGTTTAAGTAAAGAACACAAAGCTGAGCGTACTGGCTCACAACCACAACGGCAATCTCGATACCCAGGGGGCAGAGTCACTCAAAGGATCGTCACAAGTTCAAGGCCAGCCTAGTCTATAAAGCAAGTTCCAGGCCATGGAGGGTAGAGAGCTAAAAACCAAACAATCTATCAATACATATGGACCAAAACTAAAAGAGGACATGTATGAAAGAAGAAAGAGGCTGATTTGCGGTGGTGTTCAGGTGGCTTTCAAATGTTAAAATGAAGTTGCTGCTTACAATGGGTAATGAGGCAGGTTCTCACAAAGCCGGGGGTTAACCTCAGATTCATGACGGCGCTGAGGCCAACTTTGACTTCTTACTCTCCTACCTCTGGAACACAGGCACCGGGATTACAAGTGCATACCACCATGCCTGGCTCTGGGATTGGGCCTTAAATTCAAGCGCGCCTGGGTGGAACGCTCGCTACCTTTATCTGGTACCAGCTGGAAGGCTCTCATCACCTTCCTTCTCCTTGCATGGGCTGCTCCCTCACGGTGCGATGAGGAGAATGACAGCAATTGCTTTATGCGGCTGCTGCAGCGACTGAGCAGAGCATTTAACCCAGTGCCTAGCGCTGAAGAACAGCTGAGTACCTAAGTAGGATTCCAGATGTTCGAGGCTGTATTTTTAAACTGTTTCTGCCTAGTTAGCTCTAATTCTAGCCACATGTTCAGTACGAAGCAATGCAATCTTAATGTCATAATCATGACCCGGAAGATCTGAAAAGAAATCTCAACTCTGAGGTGAATGGCTTGGGGAATGACAAATGAACGTGTCACAGCTCTTCTATTTCCTTTAACCAAGTCCTAAACCTAATTGCAAAATCAAATAATCTCATTCAAATCTCTGCTATCAATTTTCAAACCCCAAATCAAGCTGCATTCACACAGTATGTAGTTACCAGGGGTCACAAATGAGCCAACAGCAACAACAAACTGGAGGAATAATGTAATATTAACAACGAGTGGAAGCTCTTACCACAGCCACTGTCACTGCCTTCCAGAAGCTTCCGGGCATTGTAGTTTGCTAAAGACTTCAAAATGAAAAATTGTAGAAGCTGTTTCTCTATTTTCAGGTCTGAGGCAGGAAAAAAAAAAAAAAGTTTTCAAATGTCTTTCTTCGGTTAGCTCAAAAGCAAAATTAAAAAAAAAATGTTGGGGCACAAACATCTCCCTCTGATGTGCAGTGTTTCATTATATGCTTAACCGTCTCATGATGCCGCTCTAATTATACATTTGTGTGGGAAGTATTGTCTTCCACCAGTGTATGTTCTTTATAGGGACAGGCAGGAGATTCAGAAAAGAAAAAAAAAAAAAAAACTAGAAAGACAATTTTTGTTTTCCTAGAAGTGGGAGTAGGGTACGCACTGAGGAAATATTTGTCATGCTTGCCACATTTTTGTCATATCCTTGTCTAAGAGCACCAGTGGACAGCCTCGAAGAGAGAAGAATGGCTCCTGTGTGTGCTCCCCCCTGCTGCCTGATTCTCCTCCTCCAGCACTGCCAGGACAACCTTTGTAAACACAGATTTGCAATTCCAAGTTACGCTCAGAATTTTTTGCTGCTTGCTTGGTGTTTATTATTCTCTCTCTTTCTTTCTTTCTTTCTTTCTTTCTTTCTTTCTTTCTTTCTTTCTTTCCTTTCCTTTCCTTTCCTTTCTCTCCTTTTCTTTTCTTCTTTTTTAATTTTTTGGCAAGGTGTTTTGATGTAGCCCAGATTGGCCTCAAACCTAAGAACTTCTTAAGTACTAGGTATACAAGTGTGTACCACCATGCCCAATTTCAAATTTTCTTTTCTTCTTTTTTTTTTTTTTTTCTTTTTTTGAGACAGGGTTTCTCTGTGTAACCTTGGCAGTCCTAGACTCACTCTGTAGATTGTAGGACTCTGCTGGAGAAGGTTGAAGTCGATTGTCTCTGGATTGCCAATTATTTGCACTTGATCTATGATGACAGACTCAGAAGGGTTTTAAAGGTCTCCCCTGATCTGGGTGACTCCAGGTCAAAGGAGGTCACATAGCCCTCAGGGCAGAATACAGGCCAGACTCTTCCCTGATAAGGAAACTGCTCTAAGCAAGCATCTAGGAAACCTAGAGACACCCCACCATGCTAAGGATCTTAGTCCAGCAGTGACCTTCAGTTGTACCACAGGATAATTAGGTACTGTGTTTTTCTTTTTGTGATAGGATCCCTGACCCCTTGACCCCAGCAAATCAAACACATTCACCCTCAAAATCCCGCCCTCTGCCCAGGGTTTATATTGCCCTTGATTTCACAGGAATAAAGGTACTCGATTTCTCACTTCAAGACCATCTGAGGTTCCTCATTTATCAGCAGGACCTCTCATTGGGGCCTGTCCTCCAGCCTGCTGGACCTGGGCTTCATTGGGCCTGGGCTTCATTGGGCCCAGGCCTCACCAGGCCTGAGTTTTGGCCACAAGCCGACCAGGCATGGGCCTTGGCCCGCACCTCTGCAGTGCTCAGCTTAACCAAGTGCTGTAACACTTTGGTATCAACATAGGCTTTGGAATGCCCAAGCGTCCACTGCCACAGGTGACTTCATGCTAAAAGAGCTAAACTGTAACACTCTGTGGAAAACCTTTTCCACACCCCAGCTTAGCAGACACGGGCCTCACACTAAAGCTAGCTCTAGCTGCCCTGAGAGAAATGGAACTCCCATTCTCCATCTGGAAGCCGAATTCCAAGACCCCAGCCGAGATCTGCCTACTTGAAGGTCTCCCTGAGTCCTGGGATTGCAGGCATACGCCACCACACCTGGCTAACTTCAATTTTTCTTAAAGTCTTTGTAGACTGCTTGGCCCTCCAACCAGTCCCCAGTGTTCCTCCTCTCAAAGTACCCCAGTAACAGTGCCAGACTAGCCCAATCTGTAACTTTTGTGCCTGTTGGCACTCTTACCATTTATCTAAATCTTCATTGTCTCTCAACATAAAACAGATCTGGATGGTCTGGGTAAGAAATGTCTTCCATTGGCTCAGGTGTTTGAAGACTTGATCCCTTATTAGCGGTGCTGTTTTCTGGAGGAAGGACATTGCTGGGAGTGAGATTTGAGAGCTCACAGTCTTGCTGTACTTCCAGGTCACTCACTCTGCTTTGTGTCTGAGGTTAAAAATGTGATCTTTCCGCCTGCTGCTTTGGCCATGCCTCCCCTACCTTAATGGACTCTCCCTCCGGAGAAGCCAAAATAAACTGTTTCTCCCATAAGTTGTGTTTGGTCGTGGTGTTTACTCACAGCAAACAAAAGTGATAGGTGCACAGTGCACACGGTCTCTCATTTGTAAATGCGCTCCCAGACTTATTGTTCATAACCTCTGAACTCCGTCAGCAACTCTTGTCTGCACTCTTCTTTACACATGTAATACATACCTTTCTGCTTCTGACATTCAAGCCTCAGGGCTGAGGGTGGAATCAGTAGCAGAGCGCTTGCCTAATCTTTCCATGCCCCTGGTTCAACCCTTAAATGCCAAAAGACAAAAATATGGTGCAATTGGCTGTGTCTTTTTATGATACATTTCTTCCAGTTGTTAGAGATAATGACCATTGTATCAAAGGAACAAAAATTATGAGGACAAGCTGTTGTAGATTGTTTCACTGTTTGCAATTAATCATTCCTTCCCTTTGGCAAATATATTTACAAATCCCCATTGACTTAGGTTTTGATACATTACTTTGCTCATGGAATATTCACAAGGTATCACTTCTAAAGAGTGTTAGACACATCCCAAGATTCCAAGAGTTCCCTAGTTCCTGCAGCCTCTGCTGGAAGAAAAACATGGAAGGGCCAAGAATGTGGCTCAGTGCATGTACTTAGCATGTGCAAGGTCCTAGACTTGTTCTTCAGTACTAGAGGAGGAAGGAGAGGAAGAGGAAGAACCCTGAAGTGAACCCTGAGATAAAGTCTCACGTAGAAGTAATTTAGAAAACATGCTTGAGGGCTGGCTGGCGAGATGGCTCAACTCTAGAGAGTACCCACTGCTCTTCCCGAGGACCTGAATTCAGTTTTCAGCACCCATGCCAGGCAGTTCACAACTGCCTGTAGCTCCTGCTACAGAGCATCTGAGGCCCTTTTCTGGCCAGCAGGTACCTACAATCACAGGTACTCATACCAACTCACAGATACATACTTTATACATAAATAAAATAGATCTTAAGGAAGCCTGGGTGGGGCTGTGAGACAGAATAAGAAAAGCCAGTGGGATAAGTAGGTTCCAATGTGAGAAAACGGGCTCAACTTCACTAAGATATCTTCTGGAAAAAGCCTCTGATGACTAAGGAAGAGCTTACTAGGCCTAAGAAGTCATATTTCTTACAAGCTCTAAAACACAACAATAAAAAAAAAAATGCAAGCAAGTAAGAGCTAAGATCTGAAGTCCCCACAAAGTAGACGTAAAATATTCTAGAGAGCTTAAAGATCAGAAGAAGGTGAGCTTCTCACAGCTCCAGGTTTTAGTCTGAAGGCATCATGCTACCTGCCCCATACCATTTGACTGAAACGAATGAAACACCGTTTTTCTACCTGAACAAATAGGTAGTGACATCTAGAACAGATAGAGATGCTGGAAAATGCCAAAGGGGTCAAAGGGGGACCCAGGAAGGGAGATGCCTCAACTGTGTTTATATACCTACCCAAGTCACTGTGCTGTACAGGAAGAAAGCCAAGCCAGGTGGTGGTGGTGGTGCACTCCTGTAATCCCAGCACTCAGGAGTCAGAGGCAGGAGGATCTTTGTGGGTTCGAGGCCAGCCTGGTCTACAGAGTGACAGCCATGGCTATACAGAGAAACCCTGTCTTGAAAAACAAAACAAACAAACAAAAGCCAACTAGAGTATCTGGGCTAGGGACCAAAAGAAAGAATGGACATCTGAGCTGTGGCCATAGAAAGTCTACCTTGACATATTAATTTCTCACCTTAAAAAAAAAAAAATCTTTGGAGAAATAGAATCTTTCGTAGCTGCGGTAAACAAGATCAACCCCCAAATAATCCAAATGAAGCCATTAGTAGGCATGAATCTATAATCTATCTATCTATCATGAATAGGATCAAACCCAGAGCTTTGCATCTAGTAAAGAAAGGCTCTATCATTGAGTCACACACCCGGCAGACATAAATTTTCAAAGTCTGCTCATTGAAATAAAAAGAAATATGTTTCTATTGATAAAAACATAAAAGAATCTTAGTAAAATATAGAAATCAGAAAAGAAAATCAAAAGAATGCTTTTGTGCTCTTTGAGACAGGTCTCACTTCTGTAACCAGGGTATTTTGAGACTTCCTCTGTAGCCCAGGCTAGCATCTCACACACATAGTACTTCTGCCATAACTGCCAAGTGCTGGGACTACAGGTGTGAACTGTCGTGCTTAGTTCAAAAAGAAACTGCTAGACAACTACAAGAAAGAAAGAAAGAAAGAAAGAAAGAAAGAAAGAAAGAAAGAAAGAAAGAAAGAAAGAAAGAAAGAAAGAAAGAAAATAAACTTGGGAGTTGTTAGCAAAATAGCATGATTTAAAAGAACTCACAAATTTAAATAGCAATCAAAATAAAATGAAAAGATAAACAAACAGAAGAAGTCAGTAGAAATTATCTGATCTGGTAGACAAGTTGGTTTTCTAAGACTTTGAAACATCACTAAATTGGTAGGATAATAACAGAGTAGGATACACGTAATTAAAGAGAGATTAGGACGAAAATATTTAAGATATGACAGCAAAAATTTTCAAAATTTAATCGGTTGCAATATATAGATAAATTCAAGATGTTTGAAGATGTATGTAAAGGAAGCTACACTTGGATACAAAACGGGAAAAATAAGCTCTTGAAAGCAGCCAAAGAACATACAATTCCAATGCATTGTATGTGCATTGAAATATACACAGATTTCTCATCTGAAACTATGCTCATGAGAAGCTAATGAACCATCTAGAACAGGTTAGAGAGATGGGTCAGCACTTTAGAGCCCTTGCTGCTTTTGTAGAGATGCTGTTTGGTTCCCAGCACCTAACCCCCTGAACTTCAGTCCCAGGTGATCAGATACCCTCTTCCAGCCTCTTCAGGCTCCTGCACACATGGAGATACATTTATGAGCACCCTAGCACAAACTCACATACACGTAAAAAGTTAAAAATTAATAAATGCGTAAATATTGAAAAGAAAACAAAATTTACTTTTATGGTTCTTGAGAGAGAAAAAAAAAACATCTGTCAACACAGAATTCTGCATTAAAAGAAAAGATTCTTTCATAAGCCTGGTGTTATGGGTCATGCGCTTGGGAGGTAGAAGCAGGAGGATTAGGCGTTTAAGGTTGTCCTTGGCTAAGTGTTAAGTGCAAGGACAGTCTGGGCTACATCAGTCCCCATCTCAAAACAAACAACAAAAATTATAGCCAAGCTGGCAACAAGGATATGAAAACCAAAGCCCAAGTGTCAATCAGATGATGAGGATCTCCGGCTGCAGTGAAGCAAAGTCTGCAGGTGAACAAGATTAGACCTTGCAACCAAGCAGACCCTGGCTCTTTCATCATTCCCAAAGGAGTTCTGGTCCCAAAACTGTACATCTGCAAAGAGAGAAAGAGAGTCACTGTCCAAGGCCCCATTCTATTGGAAAGATATTCTGTATTCTAATTTTTTTTTTCTGTTGTAACAATAGAAAGATGGATTTTGGGTAAGAGAGGGTAGATGTTCAGCAGGTTGGCTGCGGTATGAACATGAATCATGGCTGGGTTTGAATTAATACAACTTGTTCTCCTTCCATCTTTCAGTGCCTTTCTGTTGCCTTCCATCATAAAGATCTTTTCCAAGGCAAAGTATAATCAACCTTATGATTTTAATTTGTTTCGTTTCCAGCAAATAGGAAAGCTTTTCTTTTCTTTTTCCTCTTCTTCCTCCTCCTCCTCCTCTTCCTCTTCCTTCTCCTTCTTGTATGCTTGAACAGGAGTACTGGGCGTGATTCTAATCAGTGCAAGATGGTGTGTCCACTCCTGAGCCAATTACTGAGGAAATCTAATATTCTGATTTTCCAGTTAAATCATATTCTCATCCCGGAATACAAAGTGAAATTAATATCACTTAGTTCCAGAAACAGACTCTGGTCCCCTCTGCTGCACGCCCTCATGCCACTTCTGCCCAGCTGCTGTTGCCGAAGGATATTCTGTTTATGCTGAGTCAATGCCCACTCAGCCACCAAGGGAATTTTGCTTCATCAGTAGCTAACTTCAGAGTATTCAGCTGTATTCTCCTGGCTCTCCAAAGTCTCATACTGTTTCCATTTAGGTAACCTCCCTTGTGAAGAAATAATTGCATCTAAGAAGTGTAAGTCTTCCTTTTGAACAGCAACAACAAAATAACCATCCGTTTCCTGTTTACATGTTTTATATATTATCCATATATTCTGGATCATAGCTAGTCCATCATGCGCATATGTGTATGCATAGAAATATGTGATCATCCTAGCCAGGTACTAAATCAACTCAAACTGTCCCCTCAAAAATACTAGCCAGGCAACAGGTGTGGCCCACACCTGTAGTCCCAGCACTCAGGGAGGCAGAGGCAGGCATATCGCTGTGAGTTCGAGGACAGCCTGGTCTACAAAGTGAGTATAGGACAGCCAAGGCTACACAGAGAAACCCTGTCTCAAAACAAAACAAAACAAAACAAAACAAAACCAAAACAAATAAAACAAAACAAAAACTTGAACTGCTACTTTAAAAAAATATCCAAAAGCCAAGAGTCTGTGGCACACACCTTTAATCCCAGCTCTCAGAGGGCAGAGGCAGGTAGAACATTGTGAGTTCAAGGCCATCCTTGTCTACAGAGTAAGTTCCAGAATAGCCAGGGCTACAGTTGTAAAAGTAACTTTTATTCGTTTGATAATTGTTGTCTTGGAGGCTTACTGACTCTGTCTGCTAACCTAGGCCTAGACCTGGAAGCTTCTAGCCTCCACACAATCTAATCTAGGCCATAAATGTTTTCACTTCTGAGATTTACTGCTGAATAAGATAATCCTTTCTAGTTCTTTCTGAATTAGGGCTCAAATGAATTCTGTTTCAACTCAGCTGTCCTGGCTCAAACCCCTCTCTAAAATGACTGATTCAATTTGGCTTCCTTCGGCTCCTCCTCACTGAATTGCTCTACTTGGCCTCAACCTATCTCTGGCCATTTGTTTTAGTCCTTTGGTTTCTTCTTTTTGTTTCTGTTTTTCGAAACAGGTTTTCTCTGTGTAGCCTTGGCTGTCCTGGACTCTCTTTGTAGACCAGGCTGGCCTCAAACTCAGAGCTCTGCCTGCCTCTGCCTCCCTGAGTGCTGGGATCACAGGCGTGAGCCACTGCACCCTGCCTCTTGGTTCCTTCTTAATCTCTGGCTTCCACTGCGTTTGCTGACCTTCAGCGTACGATCTGCACAAACAGAGCGGAACTCATCAACGGCACCGCACAAACTGCACTAACTGAACCGATTAACTCTTAACTGACTCCCTCTGTCTTTCTGCACTGCTCTTAGGCAGACGCTCTTTCCTGTATGTTCTCATGAGAGTTGGGCCTATCCTATCTCTGACTCATTCTGTCAAATCTGTCTGACTTACTACTTTCTCTGCCCCTCAATTAGATGTCACTTTCAAACATGGCTGCTTCCTTCTACCAACTAACCTTACCTACATTGTTAGGGATTGAAAGTGTGAACTAAAGGCATGTCTGTATTCTAGCCATATCATACTGTAATACAAGGTGTGTTTGTATTCCTCCTGGTTCACCTAGAAGGTTTTTGAATGTGATCCCTTGCCAGAGCAGCCATGTTACTACACACAGTGAAAACTTGTCTCAAAAGAACAAAAACAATAAATAAATAAATAAATAAATAAATAAATAAATAAATAAATAAATGCATCCAAATGCACCAATTCAGTGCCAGTGTGATTGTATCTTATGCCTCAAAAGTCATTATGTACCCAAGGCTCTTTGCAGACATAGAAGACATTTCTCTCCGGCAGCATTGCCAAGTGATTCCCACTGAAGTCATTCCTTGAGGCAAATGTTTACCAGCAGAACACACAGCTCCCAAATAAGGTTTCCCTAATAAAAACATTACTCAGAACAAAAACAAACAAATAAAATGTTTTGATTTATTGGGGCACACTGGCACAAAAAAAGAGAATTATGATAACCAGTTTAGAAGAAAAGGAAAGACGCACAAGCAATCAAGAATGCTGAACAAGTTTACCAATAGAACAAAGCCAGCTTCTATCGAGAGAGCTCATTAGAATTATTATACTCTCTATCATTTCATAGTTGAGAAGTAGTTTGATTACAGAAAATGATGGGTTGAAGGTGTACCTCAATGGCAGAGTTTCTGCTTACTATTACAAGACCCTAGTTTGATCCTAGTGCCTGCACGTTTGCACACAAAAATACACACACACACACACACACACACACACACACACACACACACTGCCTGCCTCTGCCTCTGCCTCCCTGAGCGCTGTGATTGAAGGCCTGCGTGCGCCACCATACCCAGCTACCATTTAATGTTTGGAAGTCATTCTAAGGAAGCTTGGACTGGACCTCTAAGAACATCTCATAGCTGGCCCATGAACCAAGCCAGGAAATTATTTTCACAAATGTATCTGTAAATTTGGGTCTCTCTCTCTCTCTGTCTCTGTCTGTCTGTCTCTGTCTCTCTCTCTCTCACACACACACACACATACACACACCAAAACAAAACTGGTAGTAGCTATATAGCTAAGTTGGTGATCCTCCTGCACCAGCTTCCTATTCAAATTTTCAATCATATTCTAGTCTTTTTTTTTTAAGTGTGTTTTTACTGAACATGTGCAAAACTATGTTGCCAGGAGAAGAAAGGAGGTTCTCATCCCAGGACACTTCCCTCATTCTCTGCTCTCTGTCTGTGGACAGGCAAGCAACTATTCCACACCCTTTCATCATGGTGTTCTGCCTCACACAGACCCAGATGCAAATAGAACCAGCAACCGTGGCCGGATCTTATGAGTCAAAATGAATATTTCCTTTTGTAAACTGCACCTGCAGTATTTTGTCAGAGCAGAGTAAACTGACTAAACCACATAGGTATTTGAGTGAGTACCTCTTCTGGTTGAAAGCATCTCTCATGCAATTACCATGCTCATAAAGGGTAAACAATCCAATAATTTTATAGATAGTGCTTTAAAGGGAAGAAGTATCAGGGCAGGAGAAATGGCTTAAGGGTTAAGGGGTACACACAGCTCTTGCAAAAGGACCAGGGTTTGGTTCTAGCACTTATATCAGGTTCTTCCCAATTGCCTATAACTCCAGCTGAAGGCAATCTACCACCTTCTTCTGGCCTCCACAGGCACTGTATTCATGTTCACAGACATACATATACACTTAATTACAAATAAAAAGTCTTTTGAAAACAGTGTAGCTGGGCATAACGGTGCATTCCTTTAAACCCAGAATTTGGGAGGCAGATGCAGATGGATCTTTTTTAGTTCCAGGCCAGGCAAAGATGCATAATGAGACCCAGCCTCAAAATTGAAAAAAATAATATATACAAGGAAAGTTAGTGATCATATTAATTTCATTATTTTTATTAAGATACTCCAATTTTTTTTTCATACTTAGTGCAAACAAATGAAACATAAACCAAAGGAAAAATATGTTCTTGATATTACTCACACTAAATAAGCTTTCCTACACTCTCATAGGCCTGGGCAGGTGGCTCTTATGGCACAAGTGGGTCAATGTACCATTTTCACACTGAGCCATTCATATCTGGCAATTGTACTGCTCAGTGGGAGCTGTGATACACCAACCCATTTTTTGTGGTATGCCCAGATCTATAATTTTTTTTTTGAGACAGGGTTTCTCTGTGTAGCCTTGGCTCCATGGCTGTTCTGGACTTTGTAGACCAGGCTGGCCTTGACCTCACAGAGATCTGCCTGCCTCTGCTTCCCTGAGTGCTGGGATCACAGGTGTGTATCACCACACTTGGCTCTCTTTCTTTTTAGAAAAGACCAAAAACAAACTTACAGAACATTTGATATATACTATATCACAAATATACTGTATTTGTGAGTTCATTAGTAAAAGGTGAGAAGGGGGCTCTTTCTTGAGTGCATAGCTGTAAGTGTTACAGTGGCAACTTCTGTATTTATACTGTGTGGTATAACGAAGACAAAATATACATCAAAACCAATATCAGATTAACAAGCTTCCATAACTTTTGCTAATTCTTCAAATAACAGGACAAGCTCCTTTTCTAGGTTACCATTCGCCCTGTGTTGGCACTGCTGCTGTTTGTGAAGTTTTCACCTCCAGCAGAAATGATCAGACTGCGCCACTGGTGGGGTTCCATTAACAGATGCTTATCCTATTCATTAACTATTAACTATGGAGCCTAGGGTAGCCTTGAACTTGCTATATTGCTGAAGACATATTTGAACTCCTAAATTCTGCCTCCACCTCCCAAGTGCTGGAATTATAACTATGGACCCTTGGTTGTAAATACCTGATGCTTTTAATTTTCAAAATCTTAAGTTGGCTCTCTTGGTCTTCCTCAAAGGAGGAAGATAGGAGATCGGGTATCACTGGCCAATTTAAAAAGTGTTCATCTCCATCTGACACAGAAATGGCATGGAGCCTTCATCATCAGATTAGCTTGAGCTCATCCACCATGATGAGACCCTTTCTCTCACACCATTGGTCTCCATACCTGTTCTTAGCTGCCCAAATATCTGGAAGCATTCTTCTACCGCTGGCGATTCAGGGGTGTGGGGGTGTGGGAGTGTGGGGTTGCGGGGGTCTGGGGGGAGGCACCTGCAGAAATTTCAAGTGCCCAAATCTAATTATTTCTGAAGGCTTTAATCGGCATGACCGAAAGGACAAACCTGTGACTTTACCTGAGAACTTTCAAGTGTAGTTTAGAGCATCAGAGAGACCTCAATAACTTGTTTCTGTGTGAAACGCGTGTGCATATGGGCATTCATGCATGTGAATGCGGGTGCATGAGTGCCATGGTGTGTACGTGGAATTCTTTGTTCTGCAGCAGCAAAGTCCAAGCTAGCTGGCCCGAGAGCTTCCAGGGACACTCGTGTTTCTGTGAATCCTATGAACACAGACAGTCTAGGGACATGCCATTTACCTGGCTTTTCACGGCCCTGGGAATTTAATGTCCTGTCCTAATGCTTGCTCAGCAAGCACTTTAGCCACTATGCCACCTCCTCAGCCTCATAATTTTGTTTTTCTTTTATCTAGGATAAGAATTTAGGACAGCAAAAATCAATAGATGTCAGAAAAAGTTTAGGTCCTTGATTAAGACTGCGTCACAGCAGGGAGGACAGCACAGGAGCTGCAGTCGGTGCTCGGCTAGCTATTTGATCAGTGACGACAGTATTTTAAAACAGATAGGAAATAGCATGACTGTACAGAACCTTAGCCCTTTTGTAAGTGAAGAATGGGGTTTCCTATTTTTAAAAGGACATATAAAATCAATATAAATTACAAAACAAACAGAAAAAGGTTCTGTAAAAACTTAGAAGCTGGGCACGGTGGCACTCACAGCACTTGGAAGCAGGATCAGTTCAAGGTCACACTCTGTTAATTAGTGAGGCCCTAGGCCTCAAGGGCCCATCTGCGAGAGCTGAAGGTTTTTAAGTGTCTGACGTCCATGAGTGGCAGCTTTGTTCTGCCACGCCCAGCAGGCAAGCTTTGTTCTACGCCGGTCATTGTACAGAACATACACGGTCAGTATAAAGCACAGAAGGTTATTCTGGTAACACTGAGAGAGCCTAAGATAAAGATAACGTAGGAAAACCTGCTATCCAGGCAGATTTCACAGAAGATAAAGACAGAAGAGTTTGTTTATTTTTCAGCGCTGAGGGCAGTGCCACAGGGCTTTGCACATACTACACAAGCTAGGCTAGCACACTGTCTGCCCTTTCTTTTATGTGGTTGCTATAGATAGGGTCTTGCTCAGGCTATCCTTGAACTCAAAATATAGTCCCGATCTGTCTTACTTTTGATTCTCTTGCCTCAGCCTCCTAAGTTTGGGGTTATAGGCACATGCCTGGGTCTAATACTTCATATTGTAGGTAAAGGCATCAATCAGCATGTTAAGGAGGCAAGACCATCAAAACTGAGCAAAATCTGCCAAAATTGTAAACCACTGCATGCATTCTTTCCAAACTGATATATCAGACCCAAATGTCCCAGAATAAACACTCAGAACTGACTGCCTTTTATTCTACTGCCCTGTATAAGTGTGTAACAAAATTCCAAAGCTTTACATGGTATGCACTCTTACATATCTTCAAATGTTAATTTCAAAGACAGAGAGCTAAGTGTTGGCAGGATATTGGTATTGTCATCCTATGGCCTATCACCAACTTCATATTTATAAATATTTGTTTTTCCACACCTGCTCAGATACTTGAAGGTCAGGCAGCTTCTTGCTGATTGGTTATAATAAAGAGCTGCTGGTCACTGTCTGGAGCAGGAAGTAGAAAGTGGAAAGTCCAGGAAAGAGAGACAGAGATTGATTCTGGGAGAAGAAAGTAAAGGCGGGAGTTTCAGAAGTAGACCAGAGAGGGAACAGAACAGAGAGGTAAATGGGCCAGCCACAGAGCAAGTCGCAGGTAGACCAGTCGGGTTAAGTCTAGTTGGAAGCTGGTAATCTGCTCAGCTAAAGACCTAAGCTTTAACTACATTAAAGTCTTTGTGTCTTATCTATGCTGCTGGGAAGTCTGCAAAGGCATGTCCCTCTACCCCTATAAGCTCTGGGCTGCCTTACATGGATGTTAGGAACCAAAACTCAAGTCCTCTGCAGGAACAGTGCATATCTGTCCCTGGGTAATTATTAATGTGATGAACCACCATGACCAAAGCAACTTGGGAAAGAAAGAGTTTATTACAACTTATACTTCCAGGTAATAGTACATCACTGAAGGAAGTCAGAACAGGACCTCAAACAGGGCAGGAATCTCAAGGCAGTAGCTCATACATGGCAGAGTGCTGCTCACTGGCTTGCTCAGCCTGCTTTCTTACAGAACCCAGGACCACCAGCCTGGGGATTCTCCCACCCACAATAAGCAGGGCTTCTGAGATCAAGCATTAACCAAGAAAATGTTTACAGTCTTGCCCATAGCCCTATCTTATAGAAACGTTTTCTTAATTGAGGTTCTCTTCTCTCAGATGAAGGAGGTAGGTCACTTGTGTCAAGTTCACATAAATTAGGTGGCATTTTCTTAGTTGAGGTTCCCTCCTCTCCAATGACCCTAACAAGTTTCAAGTTGACATAAGCTAGCCAGCACACACTCTTAACGGCGAAGCCATCTCCCCAGCCCCACAAATTAATTTTTTAAAAGACTGAGTGCACCATTTCCCAGTAGTCATGGAAATCCCTCTTTTCCTTTCAGCATTGGCCATCCAATCTACTTCCTAGTTCTTCACAGACAATTTATAATATGATAAAATCATCATTTTTAATTGTTTAAATTATTTATTTTTGTGTCTGTGTATTTTGTCTGTATATGTAACTTTGTGCCTTCTGCATGCAATGCCAGGGGCAGCCAGAAGAGGGCATCAAATCCCCTGGGACTGAAGTTTCAGGTTCTGAACCACTATGTGCGTGGGTGCTGAGAATTGAACTCAGGCCTCTGCAAAAGCAACCAGTTCTCTTACCTGCTGAGCCATTTCTCCCGGACCCAAATTACCATATTTGTTGTAACATGACTTTCATTAAAATTTCTCTCTCTCTCTCTCTCTCTCTCTCTCTCTCTCTCTCTCTCACACACACACACACACACACACAAGGTATATAGATTCCTAAAGATATCTTGGTGTTCAAAATGGTAATTTTTACCTGTAATGAGCCTGTAAGACAGCAGAGCTGTCAGGAGCAAAATCAAGAGACACTTTTAGTGATAGTGACTGGGCAACACCCTTAAGGCATTGAGAGCTTGTAAAACAGCAGAGCTGTCAGGGTCAGATTAGAAGAAGTCTTAGTGACAGTAACTAAGTAGCGCCCTTAAGGCATTAAGTAGTGAAATTAAATAATATCAGCCGAGGAGCAGCTGGTGTGTGTGTGAAAGAGTAGCAGGCTAAGCGATGTTTTAGAATAAAGTATAGAAATTAACGTAACGCCCTTAAGGCACTAAGTAATGAAATTAGGTAATGCCAGCCGATTAGCAGCTGGTGGGTGTGAATGAGCGATAAGTCAATGCTATGCCCTGAGAAATGTATAAAAACTGGAGCCTAAGCCCACACGGGCACGGCAGGCCTGACTCTGGTAAGCTGAGAGACCGCCAATACCCAGCCAATTCCCGAACGGCTGTTTGAAAAGCCCAGACCACCTTAACAAACCGGTTCAGGAAAGACCACCTTATCAGACCGACCCTGGAAGGTGGCTCCCGAGCAACCAGCAACCGCAGCTTCCTTTGCATCGGAGGCCTGGCTGGAGCAAAGAAGCGCTGAAGCCTGTCAAA
Source organism: Psammomys obesus (assembly GCF_907164565.1). Lineage (NCBI taxonomy): Eukaryota > Metazoa > Chordata > Mammalia > Rodentia > Muridae > Psammomys > Psammomys obesus. Next base: position 8,004,150 of record NW_026586662.1, on the reverse strand, counting down.
TCATCAGAAGAGGAGTCAGAGGTCCGGCTGGAACTGCGAAGTTCCGGGACTACCGACACCAGAGACAAAAGTGTCCGAGCCCGTACCTGTGGCCAGGTTGTATTCCTCATAAGATGTATAATGTGCTATGAAACTCTTAGATATCTGTGTGAATTGTGTGATTAAAGCAGCATTCAAAAATCATTCTGGCGTTGGCTTCTATCAATACCTTGCCGCCCTTTGTGGCATCTCAGCTAAAGTCCTCCGGCATAATCAAGCGCTCGTGACGTTACCTTACGTATATTTATGCATACATGAGTGTTCTGCCGGCACATATGTATATACCACATGTGTGTCTAGTGCCTGTGGAGATCAGAAGCGACTGGATCCACTGGAACTGGAGATTTAGATGGTTGTGAACCACCATGTGGGTGTTAGGAAATAAGCCTGGGTCCTTTTACTGCTGAACCACCTCTCCAGGCCTTTGACACAAATTTTTAAAAGAATACCTTTCGTTTTATAGGCACCAAGATGATTAATTTCCTTGCAGTGTATCTGCCTGAATCTCTACCTCTTCCTTTTTTTCTCTTCTGTTAGGGTTTGGATTTTAAGTGCTCCCCATAGGACTATGGTTTAGATGTTTGGTTCTCCGGTGGTGGTGGTATTAGAGAACGTTGTAGAAACTTTTTTTAAAAAGATTTTAAGTGTATGAGTGTCTTGCCTATGTGTATATAAGTGCACTGTGTGTGTGTGTGCTGGGTACACAAGGAGATATGAAGGGGGCATTGGATCACCAGGAACTGAACCCGTGTGGTGCTGGAAGGTTTTTTTCTTTTTATTTTATTACAGTTTATTCACTTTGTATCCTCCTCCCTCCATCTCTCTTCTCCCATGCCCCTCCCCAAGTCCACTGATAGGGGAGGTCCTCCTCCCCTTCCATCTGACCCTAGCCTCTCCGGTCTCATCAGGACTGTATGCTTCGTCTTCCTCTGTGGCCTGTTAAGGCTGCTCCCCCCTGGGGGGAGGGGAGAGGTGATCAAAGAGCCAGCCACTGAGAAATGTAAACCTCTTCTGCAAGAGCAGCAAGTGTACTTAACCCCTGAGCCTACAGGGTGTGGAAATTTCTACTGAAGGAGGTGGCCACTGGGGCGGAGCCTTGGAATAGAATTGCCCTAGCCACTTCCTTTCCTGCTTCCCACCTGCTGGCTGGTCCCAGAGTGAACTGCTCTCCTCTTCCGGAGGCTCTCAGTGTGTTGTTCTGCCCAAGCACCTGGGACCAAGCAACCACTGACAGGATTTTCTGAGACCAGGAACAAAGTGGCTCCTTTCCCCGTTGATAGATGTTTGGTCACGGTAACAAAGGGCTAAAGGATTCACCTTCCAGGCTGGTGGTGAATGCAGTTAAGCCTCTTCTCACTGATTTCACCAAGAACACCATCAGGCCCTCAAAATCCTTTAAACGCAAAACAAAATCCCTAAAAGTCACAGAAAACCCTACAACGCTTGCTAAATTAACTAAGGCGTTCAAACAGCACAACCCTGACACCAAGTGGTCAAAGGCAGATGAAGTCCTGATGGAAACAGCACTAGGGCTGGTATTGAGGGGGTTTAGGGCAGACATTCACAGCCACAGTCCCTGTGCTCTTGTCTTTAAAACTCATTGCTAAGGCCATTTCTCATTTAATATGTTTTTTAAATGTACATTAGTCAAGGTGATGAACCTTGTATTTAATCCCAGCCTTCCAAAGGCAGAGAAACTCCTCAGCTTCAAGGACAGCCTGGATTACAAAGCAAGTTCCAGGCTAGCCAAGGCTACATAATGAGACTCTGTCTCAAAATGAATAAATGATTCTTTAAAAATCAAAATAAAGGGCAGGACATGGTGGCACATGCCTTTAATTCCAGCACTCGGGATGCAGAGGCGGTGGGATCTCTGTGAGTTCGAGGCCAGCCTGGTCTACAGAGTGAGTGCCAGGACAGCCTGGGCTGTTATGCAAACAAACAGAACACAAAACAAACAAACAAAAAAAACCCTGTCTTGAAAAATCAATATATATATATGATATATATGTATATATAAAAGATATATATATATATATATATCATATATATATAAAAGAAACTGCATTAGCAACTCCATACAGAGAGCTGGTCTAATAATTAAATAAGTTAAAATATTAATGCCTGACATATAAGTGTTTAATAACTATTAGCTCTTGCTAATCCCGATTGTACTTCAGTGTCCCCTGAGCTAGAACTGACCTCAAAGCCTCCCCCCAAGAAGGTGCCATGCAAGCTTCCAAAGGAGGAAAGCAACCAATAGTCCTCCTCAGGTATGACACCTGTAAACCACAACAATGACACACAATGACAACCAGCATGGCAGGATAACCTTAATACAGTAGAGGCATGCATACCATCATGGTAACCAGTAGCTCTCTAATGGAACTTAAGTCTTGTTCAACAAGAAGGAACCCACACCAAAAGAAAACCCAAAGTGCAGGCAGAGCTCCTATAAGGGAGAAACAGGATCTCAAAAAGGAGTACCAGCAAGCTCAGCCCAGAGGCTTTTTATAGGACTCCTTGCAGAAAAATTAGACAAGGAACTGGGGGACTGAAGGACGGGGGCTTGGGCATACAGACCACTCAGTAAAGCAAGTAGAGGGTTACTGGAAAACTTCTCTGCCACCCTCATGCTCAAAGCTCGTGCAAAACAACTCTGAGCTAAGTCTTTACCTATCAGTCGGCAAATGCAGAAAACTGATAACGGACACATCACTTCTGGGATGCAGTTTGGTACAACCTCTGAGAAAGGCAACTCGGCAATGTAGGGTGAACGTTCCAGCAAGCTGACTGGTAGAATTTGTTGGGAGTCTTAAGCAGGCATCTCTACAGCCAGCCCCAAAGGGACCTGACGAACAGGACATCAGGCATCTGTGAGGCTACATGCAGACCACTGCACAGGTGCTCGGTCTCCTAGTAAGAGGACTCGGCCCTTCCTCCCTTCTCTCCCTTTCTCTCTTTCCCCCTACCACCTTGCCTAGAGAAGGTCTCTGCGACCCCTCCTCCCTTTCCACTAATAAACCTCCCACGTGGTACCAGTTGTGTGGCGTGAAACTCCTAACCGAATTTATCTTTCCACTACTTTCCTAAATAACAGCTACCCAAGATTAATCCCAGTAGTATCTCTGTAATATCAAGAGTTTCCTTGTTTTTGTTAGATGTACCTCGGGCTGGCCTCGAACTCTATGTAGTGGAGGATGACCTTCAACTCCTAACCCTTCTGCCCCTAGCTTCTACGTGCTGGGATTACAGGTGAACAGCACTATACCTGCCTTTTGAAAATAACCCAATTGCCTCCCAGTAAAAGTAGTTAATAAACTACATTATTCATATAATGTAAGGTGAGGTGGCTGGAAAATGGGAAGCTCCAACCCGTGGATAGCAGAACATCTCCCGTAGAGTGGCTAAATGAATGTCTGAGAGGAAGGAAGGACAAGAGGGAGGAAGGGGGGAATAGTTCTGTGTACTCTTTAAGATGAGCCTTGTTCAGTGGAGAAGGTACAGAACCTAATCCAGTGTGCTGCTTAAAGGTGAGCACAGTACAATGCTTTGCTCCCTGGGTGGCCTCTAGAAAGTCACAGGAGAACTGACAGCAGTGATTGCCTGAAGGGGAGAATTTAGGAACCCAGGCAAAGAAATAGAGAAAACCTGTTTTTGTTTTGAATTTTTAGTCACAAACATGTATGTTAAAATCAAAATTGTAAAAGTCAAAAATTATTTTTAGGGCCAGTGAGATGGCTCACTGGGTAAAGACTTGAAACCATGCCAGGCATAAGGATCCATTCCTACAATCCTAACAGTGGAGGCTGAGGGGAGTGGCTTGCCCCAAGCTCAAGCCTGATATGATCTACCAAGGGAGTTTCAGGATAGCAAGGACTAAAGAATGATGTACTGTCTTTAAAAAGAAAATGAAGGCCAGCCAAGATGGCACATATCTTTAATGCCAGCACTCAGAAGGCAGAGGCAGGTGGATCTCAAAAACACAAAGAAAAAAAAAAAAAAAAAAAAAAGAAGAGATGAACTAAACAGCTATAATATCTTACCCACAGGCAAAGAACAATATTACTATACTAAACTTTAAAGTTCAATAGAAGAACTGAAAGGATAGACAAAATTATCTGCAGCATGGAAGGAAAAAAAAAAAGAAAAGAAAAGATGAACGTGAAAGAAAAAAGGCACAAAGTTAAAGGATCAGTATAGAAAATTCAGTCAGTTAATAGGAATTGTTCCAGAGACAAAGGAGATAGATTCTCAAGCAAAGGGTCTTAGTCAGTTAGTTCTACTGCTGTGAAAAGACGCCATGACCAAGACAACTCTTAGAAAAGATAACACTTACTTGAGTGCTTGCTTATAGTTTTAGAGGCTTAGTCCATTATCATCATGGCAGGGTTGTTGTTGATTATTAATATTTATTATTGATGTATCTCTTAATTAAGCAGCAGTTATTCCTAACCCAGCTGTATATCCAAATCACTACATAGGGGACTAGGATTTAATTAACCTAGAGCACAATGCTGGGCAATAATTACTCCATCCTAAACCTGTAAGTCCACATAGTGTCCTCTCATGCAGAGTTTACACATTGTACTTGCTTTTAGTCATTGAGAGACCAAAGGATAAAGTCGTTAAGACCTAGAGTAGGTGCGGTAAAAAGTTAGTAATGCCCTGAGGGAAGAGCTACCTCACTGCATTCTTTCCCCACCTACTAGAGATACGGTTGCTAGGAAACTGGACCCTCCCCCTAGGGAGGGACACCTGGTCACGGTCAATGGTCTGGGAACCTTCCTATAGCCAATCTATTCAAAATGTAGCATCTTGACCAATAGATGCTTGCCAGGCAGGAATTGCCCCTGCCTTGGCTATGCTGGGAGGGACCAGAATCTATAAATCACCCAACTAACCTGGGCATGCACGATCAGCTCCCACCGCTTCGGCGGTGGGGCTGTGTAGGCCCAAGCTGCAGCTTGTAATTTACAATAAAAAGACCCTCATGTGTTTTGCAATGGAGTAGATTCCTGTAGATCCTTGTGGGCTCGTGAACTGGGTGTAACATTTGGAGGTTCCACAGAGATTCCAGGGCCCCCCAAGACCTCAGGACTGATCCGGAGGGTCTCATACCAGCTGGTAAGTGTCTGTGTCTCAGTCTCCATCTTTGTCTCTTTGTGCTTTGTGCAGTGTGCAGTGTTCCTGTTGGCGCCTATCTTCTGAATTCTGTTCTGCCTCAAGGCATCTGTATGAGTGACTAAATGTGATTTGGACAGACGTGTCAAACAATTCCTGTAGATCTTTTGGGGGCTCTCGAACTGGGTATAACAGTCATATCTTAGGTCCCGTTCATCTCTCCTGGTAGGTTCCAAGTCCTCTCCTCCCCAATCTCTCTTCCCATTCCCACTCATTTCTTTCTCATTGCCTCTGGACCAGGATGTCCCACCCTATTCTCTCCATTGCTCAGCATTGGCTGGTTGTTTTATTGGCAATACATAGAACAAATGGTGGCAGGTTTATACAAACTTGAGACAGGTGATGCTTAGAATAAACATCTTAATGCAATGTCCAGATTGAAACCAGAGGGTGGGGTAGAGAAGTCAGCATTTGAATGAACAAGGGTGAACTGTATACGTTCCATCCTTCCAGAAGGACATTATGCCAACAGTGGGTGAATGCTGAGGGGGCACGGTGGCAGGCACCGCAGTGCTGGGGAAGCACTGGTATCCCCAGACCTTAAAGTCCCCAAAAGCCACTAGGAGCCAATACAAGAGCAAAGAGTTTTATTTGGGCTTACTTGGTCTCTCTACCATCACCAAGGCAGTAGATCAAAGAGGAGAGCCCCAAACAGCTGCACTGCAGGGTTTTTTGTTTCGTTTTGTTTTGTTTTTTCGGTCTGAGCAAGAACCAGGAATTCCCAGTTTAGCAGTTACAGGATTGGATGACATTCAGCAAGGGCAAACTTGTTCCAAAGTGATTGGCTAACTAACACAACAATGAGCCAGCTATCTATAGACCTCAGGAATGTTAGGTATTTTCTGTGCCACGAAATGTTCTACTACAAGGTTGGTGGGCTGCCCAGCACAGATGCTCTGCCCTGAGATAAGATACCTTTCCATTCTTGTGGTTATGCTCAGGCTGTTCCTTGGGTAGGGAGTTTTATAACCTTGTTTCTAGAATTGGTGACCTATGGCCCAGTTCCTGGTGACTTGGGGGTTGGGAACTCACTAGTTCCTGGTGACTTTTGGGGGTGTCAGGCCTGGTTCTCTCAGTTGAGAGCTACATCCTGATCTACAAAGCAAGAAATAGAGGGAGAGAGTCTGGGTCTGGCATAGGCTTCAGAAACCTCAAAGCCAGCCGGGCGGTGGTGGAGCACACCTTTAATCTCAGCACTTGCAAGGCAAAGGCAAGTGCCTCTCTATGAGTTTGAGGCTACCCTGATCTACAAAGAGAGTACCAGGGCAGCCAGAGCTATACAGAGAAACTCTGTCTCGAAACAAACAAACAAACAAAAAGAAACCTAAAAGCCAATCCCAGTGACACACTTCCTCCAACAAGGCTACACCTCTTAATTATTCTAATCCTAAAATTTCCAATCTCTGGTACTAAGATTCAAATATTGGCCTATAAGGGGGTGGACAGCATCCTTATTTAAACCACCACAAAAAAAATAAAATAAAATAAACTATCCAAGAAGCTGTCATAGCTCTAGGATAATAAAAGAAACAACATTCATACTAAAATACATCATCACGAAATTTCTGACTGTGAGGAAAGGAAGGTTCAAAGCCACTGTGGGTTGAAAGCATAACTTGGTAACACATATCTTTCCAATGCATAAAAAGTGAAGGCAGTGGGGTTGGGAATTCAAAACTACCTGGGTTTACTGAGACTGCCTCAAAAAAACCAAAGAGAGGAGGATATCTTAATTTTGTTTCTATTACTGTGAAAAAACTCTGACCAAAGAAGCACGGGAAGGAAAAGGTTTATTTGGCTTACATATTCTGAGTCCATTGAGTGAAGCCAAGGCAGGAACTCCAACACAGCATGGACCTAGAGGCAGGAACTGTGAGAGACCAAAGACTTAAAAATCAGTGGGAATTATTTTAAGTTTAAAGCCTGAAGGAAGGCTAGCTAGGTGCAGACATGTCCAATAATGCCCTGAGGGCAAGAACTGGCCTTACTACATTCTTTCCTCCCCTCTAATTATACAGTTGCTAGGAAACCGGCCCAGATGACCAGGCCAGAACTGTTTGTCATCTTGGCACCTAAAGTGGACCATCATTTCAAAAGTCAATTTCCCTTACCCAATCACGTAATGCCAAAGCATGTAAGTCACTGTTTGAGGTTTTTTTTTTTTTTTTCCTTAAAAATTCAGTACCCCTAGACCTGGGGCCACATTCGTCTCCTGTTTCCACAGGAAGTTTTCGTCCCGTGTTCGAACACTTATACAATTTAAAAAGCTCATGTATTTACAGCGGAGTCTATTTATTCCTGGTCTTTTGGTGTTCGTAAACTGGGCATAACAACTGATCCCATGGAGGGATGCTTACTCACATGCTCATGGCTTGTTCAGCCTGCTGTCTTATATCACCCAAGACCACCTTCCCACAGGTGGCACTGCCCCACAGAGTTGGGCCCTTCCACATCAACCATTAATCAAGAAACTACAGACTTGCCTACAAGCTTCCCTGACAAGGACTGTAAAAGTAACTTTTACTTGCCTGATGTAATTGTTGTCTTGATGTTGTCCGCCTTTGCCTGCTAACCTACACCTGAAAGCTTTTAGCCTCCATACAATCTAATCTAGGCCTAGAACGTTTTCAGCATCTAAGACTTACTGCTAAATAAGCTCACCCTTTTTAGCTCTTTCTGAGTTCTGGCTCAAACTCCTCTCTTAGCTAACTAATTCAAACTGGTTTTCCTCAATTTCTGACTTAATTGCTCTGCTTGGCCTCAAACTAACTCTAGCAATCTGTTTCAGTCTTCTAGCTCATTTTCATTCTCTGGCTCATTCTGTCTTTACCTGTATCTAGCTTCTTGTCTCTTTAACCTGTCTCTGTAAAACTCTCCCAGTTAAACTGCCTCTAAATTCCATGAACCAAACTGCCACAAACTCAACTTCACTGCATTGCCTCTTAGCTCACTGACTCAACTAAACTTACTGAACAGCCCTAGACCTCAGAGATTTATGCCTCTGTCTCCTAAATGCTGAGATTAAAGGCATATACCATCAGGACTAGACCTAAGCTTTTTTTTTTTTTTCCACCTGCAATTTGCTCTATACCAGGCTGGCCTTGAACTCAGAGATCTGCTTGCCTCTGTCCCCTGGTATTAAAGATGTGTCTATATTCCAGCCGAATCACATAGACCTAGGAGGTCTTTGGATAGGATCTCTTACCACAGCAGTTGTGTTCTGAATTTAAATTCCCTACAAGGGACATTTTCTCAATTGCGGTTCTTCTTCCCAGAGGAATTCTAGCTTGTGTCAAGTTTATAAAAACAAACAAACAAAAACCTACCCAGAATAGGGAGCAAATATAGAAAATATATAAAAATCAAGAATCAAGATGATTGATGATTGTTCAACTAAAATGCTTCCAAAATTAGTAAGTTAATTTATCTCAGAATTGAACCTAGGCAAACCTTCAAACAAGTGTGCGGATAAAAAAATATTATCAGCCATCTAAGGGCTGTGTGTTTTCTAGTGCTATGTAATAATTTCCCCTAACACGTTGCATTTTATTTTTTTAACTTTTTTCTATTTTGTTTTGTTTCAGTCATAGGGTCTTTAAAAATCCTATTGTTTGATAATTCCATGCATGGATATATATTATAGTTTTTTTTTTTAAATGAAATCCACCCCTCATTTCTTCCCCTCCAGGTCCCCCCCCCACCGCCACCATCACATAGTTGTAGCAACTTACACTGTAACCAAAGCTGGCTTTGGAATTCATTTCCCACAAACCCATGATTCTCTGTGGTTGGGCATACAGTTTAATTGGGTAGAGTGCTTATCTAGTATGTACAAGGCCCTGGTATGCTGTTGCATGCCTCGAATTCCAGCACTCCAGCAGTAGAAGCAGCAGTGTGAGAAGTTTGAGATTATTCTCTACTACACAGTAAAGGGAGGCTATTAAAATAAAAAAACAGGGCTAACCATCCTATCTCATAGTTTCAAGACAGTAGGAAGTATCAATGTAAGACTAAATCAAAGTGTGAGTAGAATATCTACATATATGAAAGCATAGGTCAGTTAAAGACCTCAAAGATTCAAAGTGTCTTGAGAAAAGGAATCTTGGGTTAAAAACAAAAGCAGTAAAAGAGTAGACTGATGATTTTATTTATTTTATCAAACTATTTGATTTTATTAGCAACTATATATTGGTGACTTCGTTTATTAAAAAGATTTCTTTACTTTTATTTCATAGGCATGAATGTTTCACCTGAGAAAGGCAGAGGGAGACATCAGACTCCCTGGAAGTAGAGTTACAATGGTTGTGAGCTACCATGTGGGTGCTGGAAACTGAACCTGAGTCCTCTGCCAGATCAGTATGTGTTCTTAACTTCTGAGACGTCTTTTCAGCTCCTACAGTTTACTTTCAGAATAAATTTATTTTTATTTATTAAATGCAATTTTAAATTCAATTCAATTTACATGCAACATTAACTTAAGTAGATCTTGATTTTTCTGATAATAATTTTGTTGCACTGCAGAGATTATAGATTTTCCCCTTCCTTTTTTCCTTCTTTTCTTTCTCTCTCTCTCTCTCTCTCTCTCTCTCTCTCTCTCTCTCTCAACAGACCCTCATGTATCCCAGGCTGGCTTCAAAGTCACCATATAGTCTAAAAAGACCTTTAATTAAATATAATGAAAATATGGTATCAAATAAAAAATTAACCTTTTTTCCCTTTTTTAAAAAGTAGGGTCTTGCCATGTCATTCTGGTTGGCCTACTACTTGCTATGTAGACCAGGCTGATATCACACTCAAGATCTGCCTGTCTTTGTCTCTCGGGTCCTAAGATTAAACGTGAAAACCACCACGTTGGAGCTGGGAAATTTTCTTAAATTAAATTGCATTGTTTGAAGTAAATCCCAAATTTAACATGATCCAAAGGTTTCTGGTTTGGAGTTCAGGAGGGAAAATGAGGCAGATTCTTCCTTGGGGAAGAGATTTATTATAAGAATTATTAATGATGTCACGGTTCAACCAAAATGGAGAAGCCTCACAGAACTGGGTAGCCCTGGTTCACATTCCCGACTTTTGATTCTAGTAGATAGCTGCAGAAGGAGACACAGTTATTGTTCTCACAGCTCTTTCCTACTGGACAAGGGTACATCATCAAGACCGTCTTGAGGCAGTCTCTGGTAGAAATTTTGGAGGGGAAGGACACTGCTAACATGTCTTTTGGCAGTGTCCTAGATAAAAGGGATAAAAGTCTCTGGGACACTAGACCGATCAGGCAGGGCTGGAGAACTGGCTCAAAGTTTAAGAGCACTGGCTATTCTTCCAAAGGTTCTGAGTTCAATGCCCAGCAACCACATGGTGGCTCATAACTATATATAATGAGATCTGGTGCCCTCTTCTGGTATGTAGGCATACACGAAGGCAGAATACTGTATGAATAATAAATAAATCTTAAAAAAAAAAAAAAAAAGACTGATTAGACAGTTAAAAAGACAAGGCTTAAAAGTTGAGACATTTGAGTTAGGGTCCAAGTTCACAGGTAGGTTCAATAGAGAAAGTCAGCCAACAGCTACATGGTAGATAAGCAGCCACATGGCAGAAAGCAGGAAGACTTCAGAGAAGGAATAAGAAGGCCACCGGGTCAGGGAAAGCATGAAAAATTCATAAGGGAAAGTTCATTCCTTAATGGCCTCCAACCCTGCCAATCCGTGTAGCTACCTAACAATTTTCCCTCATGAGTTGAGGCCCTGAAATTATTTAGGAAATAGATGTCAAGTGAATCTAGATGCTTCTGTCTGAAATTTGGCATAGAAAGGTGTAGGCTATCTATTTTTGCTAAGTTTCAGGCCTTGGAGGGTATAAAATGAACTTTTATTTACCTGTTTCAATTGCCTCCTTCTGCTAACCTACACCTAGTCCTGGAAGCTTTTGGCCTCTGTGCAATCTAATCTAGGTTTTCAGCATCTGAGACTTACTGCTTTAATAAGCTCACCCTTTCTTGTTCTTACTGAGCTCTGGGATGGCTTGTTCAACTCAGCTGTTATGGCTCCAGCTCCTCTCCAAGCTGACTGATTTACTCTGGATTCTCTCAGCTATTGATTGAATTGCTCTGCTTGGCCTCAAGCTAAATCAAGCAATCTGCTCTAACCTCTTGGCTCTTTCTCATTCTCTGGCTCATTCAGGATTCATCTGTGTCTAGCTTGTTATCTCATCCAACCTCTGTCTATAAAACTCTCCTGGTAAAACTGCCTTCTCTCTGTCTCTCATTGCCCCTTAAGTATAGTTCTTTTCCTCTCTGTTCTTGTGAGAGTTGGGCATATCTTATAAGTCTTTCTCTGATTTATCACTGTTTCTGTCACTAAATTAGATATCACTTTCAAACACAGGTGCTTCCTTCTACAAACAAACTTTATCTTCATTGTTTGGAATTAAAGGCATGTACTACCACTCCTGGATCTAAGCTTTTCTTTGCCAGAAACTTGCTATATTCCATGCTGGCCATAAACTCAGATCTGCTTGCTTCTGCCTCCTGGATTAAAAGCATATTTATATTACAGCTGGATCACACAAACCTAGAAAGTCTTTGGGTATGCTCTCTGGCCAGAATAGCCATGTTCTGAATTAAAATTCCTCTACAGGAGACTGATCAAGAGAGCCAAGACAGATGGAGTTTAGAATGTCAGAGGATCATATCTGAGTATGGATCAATTGTAAGTGAAAATGGGTAAACTTAAGACAGCAGCTGAGTATACAAAGTCCAGAGATTAATAGCATGACTACTAAGATTATAACAGACACTGTCCATTTTCCCCATGAAGGTCTAGAGATCTAAGTTCAAATGCATTCGCCAATAAAATGGTGCTGTTTGGCATGGTCTCAGTCTTATGTTCACTTTTTAAAGCAAGGGAGAATTATCAGGAATATACAAACAGTATTTTGTTAATGTTAGGAAAAAATGTGGGAGTCTAATCTGATCACAGATGGGGAGGCTGTAATTACCCTTCCTGGCATGCCAATATTCAGGGCTTATTTAATGGGGAGCCTCTGTGGACATCATTTGTGCCTTCTAAAATCTTGCTTAGTTTTGTTCTTGTTGTTTTATATCATCATCAATTATTTTAATCTTTGGTTGTACTTTCCTTCTGTGTCTTTAAGACCATGTGGCCAGATGGAAAAGCTTTATGAAAAGGTGTGTCTCTGCCTAGCAACCATTGCATGTACACATATACTATCTTTAAAAGTGATTATTTTGAGGGGCTGGATGGACAGCTCAGAGGTTAAGAGAACTTCTTGCTCTTTAGAGGACATGAGTTCAGTTCCCAGCACCCAAGTCAGGTGGCTCACAGCTGCATATAATTCCAGCTCCAAGAGATCTGATGGCTTTTTCTGGCCTCTGAAGGCAAGTGCACCGTGTTCCTTCACACACACACAGACACATAGACACACACACAGACACACACACACACTCTGTTTAAGTTTTTGTTTTAAATCCTTAAAAATGTTTAACAATATGAACACAGTTGATCCAGAGGATTCACTCTTATTAGAATACAAGCCAAACTTTCAACTCTTCCCAAATTGAATGCTTGCTGAGGAAAAAAAATCTAATATTTCTTCCCTCTGGTATTTATCTGGTGTGGTGTTCTGTGTGGTGTTCAGCGTGTCTGTTTCTTTTCAGCTGCATGGCTGCCAAAGCTGGGGGTAGGGTGTCCCTCAGCATGTCTGCCAGTGTGATGACCGATGGATAAATGTATCTACTTCAGGGAACTTTGAATGTTGCATTGGCTCCTTTTTCTTGATCTTGTGATTGACATCCCTTCACCTGTTTTTGAGCAGAAAATCCTCATTTTCTTCCCCTTTCCCAGGCCTGACAGCAAGATGCACAGACTGGCTACTGCCCAGCACTTCCAGAAATATGCTTCCAGGGATCCAATGGTCAAGGCTGAGAACATAATATTTTCAGCTTTTAGTCCTTTTACTCAGCCTGGAGGACAGTGACAGGTGTGAACACCAGCTCTATCTATCTATCTATCTATCTATCTATCTATCTATCTATCTATCTATCTATCTAATATTTTTTCAAGACAGGGTTTCTCTATGTGTAGCCCTGGCTGTTCTGGAATCACTCTGTAGGCCAGACTGGCCTGGAACTCAGAGATCTGCCTGCCTCTGCCACCCAAGTGCTGTGATTAAAGGTGTAGGCTACCAACAATTCAGCTTCCCTTTTTTGTATGTGAAAGTTTCTTCCTGCCACTTTGAAATAGTCATGCTTTTTGCTCATCTTCTTGGATTCAGGATGTGAGGGGGACCAAGATGCACTATCTATCACCTCATTAATCTCCAGGGTTTACTTAGATGTTCTAACTGGCTATGCAAGTGACCTCTTCCTCCCTTACCTGCTCTTGGCCAAAGAGGATGATGTGCCAATATAGAGGTCTTCAGTCAATGTTATACAAGAACCTGTGTTCCCTGCTAGAACCTCCAAATGAGCACTCATCTCTCAGATGTAACAGAATCTTCCATTTATTTTATGTGATAGCTTGAATAAGAAATGTCCCCTTCTGGGCTCCCACATTGGAAAACTTGGTGCCCTGTAGCTCATGCACTGTTTGTGAAAGACTGTAGAACCTTTAAAGGGTGGAGCCTTGCTGAAGAAGGTATATCATGAGAGTGAGGGAACAGATTGGGGGTTCATAACTTTGCCCCACCTCTAGTTCACACTCTGTGCCTGCTATTGAAGAAAGGATCTCTCAGCTAGCTCCCTATTCCAACAGTGCCATGTCTCTCCTGCCAATGTAAATTCTCCCTATATAACCATAAGCCAAAAAAAAACCCACTCTTTTCCCAAGTTGTTCGTGGTCATGATGCTTTATCACAGTAAAAAAATTTAGCAAATACCTTTGGACACTGTCTTAGTTACCAGCTGTTGCTGTGAAAAGACACCACGATCAAAGCAACATTCAGAAGAAAGCATTTAACTTGGGATAGCGTACAGTTTCAGAGGGTTAGTCTACGGCTATCATGGAAGGAAGCATGGTGGCAGGCAGCCAGGCACGGTGCTTGAGCAGGAGCTGAGAGCTCACTTCTGATTTGCATGTTACAGAAAGAAACAGAGAGGCAGAGAGAAAGAGAGAGGGAAAGGCAAAGAGGCAGAGGGGGAGGGGGAGAAGAGGAGAAGAAAGAGAGAGTTGGAAAAAGAGAGACAGACAAACTGACTGACTTGGCCTGACATGGGATTTTGAAACCTCATAGCCTATCCCCAGTAATACATTTCCTCCAACAAGGTTACACTTACTCCAAAAAGATCATCTAATCCTTCCCAAACAGTTCCACCAACTGGGGAGCAATCATTCAAACAGATGAACCAATGGGGGCCATTCTCATTCAAACCACCACAGACATATAGAGTTGTTGTTGTGTTTTGTTTTTTGTTTTTTCAAATAAAGTCTGTCAAGAGACAGAGAGACCAAGAGTGGGAAGAGAGTAAGAGAGCATATTTCAGAGACTACAAATGCTTTTCTGTAGGTCTGTGCATTCACAGACATACTTGACCAGGCCTCTCTGAC
>NW_026586662.1:7963426-7989357 GCF_907164565.1 Psammomys obesus | reverse complement strand
TATGTGTAATATCCAAATGCTGCAATGGAACAATAGAACACAGTCATGTAAGCCATCAAATTTTAGAGGCTAAGCTGCTAGGGCTGGGGTTTGGATCCTCAGGGCCCTGTTTAATAATCAAATCACTCTGCCTATTGTTTCTAAAAAATACAAATGAAGACCTTAATTGCTTCTGTCTTCCCCTCCTTTCCCTCCCTTCCTAGCTGATACTGAGGATGGAGAAGGAATGTTGGCTAGGGTGTACTTGAGTAGGCCAGCTCCTGAGGGGAAGCCTGGAGAGGAAAGGCCAGGGAAAGTTTATCTGTGAGGCTAGCTGTCCCTGAATGGGAGGAGTACTGAGATGTGAGGTGATGAGACTGGGGTTTGCTGGTGTGAGAAAATAAGTCAGTTGGCTGAAACCATGAGAACTAGTGAGAAGCAGATGGCTCACGGTGGGAGAAAACACTCTCACATGCCAAGGGAGAAAGCCTTGATGTTCTGAATGGGTGGTCAGCACAGAGGCAGCGTGTGAGGGTTTCCTTTGGAAGGGCTGTCCTCACACTGTACCTCTCTGGGACACAGTTGGTATTTAGGGAAATGTCTCCAAATATCTCACAGTACAAGAGTGACGGCCTCCTCCCCTCTTCTCTTAAAGACCATGGAACAGATTACAAAAGGGACTTTAAGTTAAAAATTTTAAGAAGAAAAAAAGAATCCAAAATGATTTCAATTTATTTAATGCATATGTAATCCCATGTAGTAATTTTATGTCTGGTAATCATGTCTCAGTATTTCTCTAAGGCTATGGCAAATATCATCCAAAATAGCCTTTAATTAATGCAGGGAAAAAATACTCAGTGGAAGTTGAAAGCAATATTCTGGCTGGAAGTAAAATTGCACAGCTGGCACCATTTGGAGAATAAAAGGGGAAAATATTTTTAAAGCCTAGTGATATTTTTAGAAGGCTTTAAAAATAAAACCTAGTTTCTTAAGAATGTTTTTTGTTAACTTGAAGCTTTTCTCCATAGGTTGAATAATGTCAATTTTCTAAGGTGACTTTTGCTTTAAACTTAAATAAATAAAATGCTAAAATTTTTTAGTATATGCATATAGAAACTAACAGTAACAAGGGAAGAAACAGGCAATGAATCAAATATGTTATTAAAAAAATTATAATCTGGAGCTGGGCTATGGTGACACATGCTTTTAATCCCAGTACTTGGGAGGCAGAGGCAAACAGATCTCTGTGCGTTTGGAACCCTGGATGCTCTTGCAGAGGACCTGGGTTCATGCTCTATTCTGAACATCCAGACAACAGCTGACAACCACTGGTAAAATAAAAATAAATAAATCTTAAAAATGAACAAACACTATAATTTTAAAAGTATAGTGGTAGCTTGAAATAAAAGACCATTAATGGAATAAAATTCGGAGTGTAACAATCAATTCTGTAGTAGGATTTAATGTAAGATAAAGGAAGAGTTAGAAGTCAGTGAGAAAGAAAAAATATTAAAAAATAATGACAGCTAGCTTGGCATGTAACTCAGTGGGGATAGTGTTTGCCTAGTATTCACACTGACATGGGTTTGATCCTCTCTGTGGTACTGTGAATGACAGTAGCTCCCATAGGCTCATATATATGAATGGTTAGTTCCCAGTTGGTAGGGCTGTTTGGGAAATTAGGAGGTGTGTCCTTGTCGGAGGAGGTGTGTCACTAGAGTGTTTGTGTGTCACTGGGTGCGTCACTAAAGCCCACCGTATTTCCAGTTAGCTTTCTCTGTCTCCTACTTTTAAATCAGGCTGTAAGCTGTCAACTACTGTTCCAGCACCATGGCTCCTGCCATGATGATCATGGACTCTAACCCTCCAGAACCATGAGCCTCAATAAAATCTTTTATAAGTTGCCTTGGTCTCTTCACATCAATAGAAAAGTAACTAAGACATCCTACTTGGCAGTGGTGGTTTAAATAAGAATGTTATCCCCCCCCCCCCTTATAGGTTCATATTTGAACACCTAGTCACCAGAGAGTAGAACTTTTTGATAGGATTAGAAAGATTAAGAGGTTTGGCCTTGGTGCTGGAGAGATGGCTCAAAGGTTAAGAGTACTCTCTGCTCCTCCAGAGGTCCTAAATTCAATTCCCATCAACCACATGGTGTCTCATAACCATCTATAATGAGATCTGGTGCCCTTTTCTGGTGTGCAAGCGTATATGTAGCCAGAACACTATATACATAGTAAATAAAGAAATCATAAAAAAGAGGTGTGGCCTTGTTGGAGGAAGTATGTCACTGGGGTTGGCTTTGAGGCTTCCAAAGTGCATACCAGAACCAGGCTCCCTTTCTTGTGCTCTCTCTCCTCTTTCTCTCTCTCTCTCTCTCTCTCTCTCTCTCTCTCTGCTTGTGGATCAGAATGTTGTAGCTCTCAGCTACTATTCTAACACCATGATACCTGCTGCCATGATCTCTGCCACCACGCTTACTGCCATGATGATAATGGACTAAGCCTCTGAAGCAAGCTTCCAATTAAATGACTTCTTTTATAAGAGTTGCTGTGGTCATAGTGTTTCTTCACAGCAATAGAACAGTCACTGAGATAATGACATAAACCAGGGATGGTGGCTCATGCCTATAATCCCAGCCTAGAAGGCAGAGGCAGGAGGATCTGGAATTCACGGTCAACCTCAAATACATAGTGAGTTTGAGGTTAGCCTGGGAGACAGAGAGAAAGAAAGAAAGGAAGGCAGGCAGCTGGGCTGTGGAAACAGCTCAGCTGGTAAAATGTTTGCTACATGAGCTTGAATACCTAAACTCAGTCCTGAAAACACATGAGAAAAGCTGGGTGTGGTGATGTGAACATGCCTTTTTTTGTTGTTTTGTTTTTTGCCTCACCAGCAGGTCTTGCTGACTGTCAATTATACTACGTTCTTTGTTCTCACATTCACACAATCAGCCCCTGGCTTTAGCATGAAAGACAGAGAACTCTATTAAAGAACAGTTGTAGTTCTTCTGGGTTACCTCATATTTAGCTAGTTATCTATGGGGTGGTCTCCAAGAGGAATGCTTCTTGTTCGAAGCTATTTGTGCAGTTTGGTCTGTTGTGATTGGCTGCTTTGCGAGTGACAATATGAGAAAGGATAATATAAGAGGGACTTATATGTGCCACTCAAGGGCTTCAGGAGATGTGAACTTGTAATCCAGTGCTTGAAAGACAGGCTCATGGCCAAGCATGGTGGCGCACACCCATGATCCCCGCACTTGGGGAAGCATTGGCAGGTGTGATTGAGGCCAGCCTGGTCTACAGAGGACAGGCAAGGCTACACAGAGAAACCATCTCGAGAAAACAAAAGAAGAAAGAAAGAAAGAAAGAAAGAAAGAAAGAAAGAAAGAAAGAAAGAAAGAAAGAAAGAAAGAAAGAAAGCCGATGGATTCATGGGACTCGCTTACCAGCCAGCCAATGAGAGAACCCATCAACTCACTACCACAACACTCAAGATTGTTCTTCTGCATACACACATACACACAAACACACACACACTGGCAGTTTGGGGATTTTGAAAACAATGTAAATGTTCATCTCACTCTATAGTTTAAATTTCTGATGGCTATTCTTGCTTGCCAACTTCACTACATCTGGAATTAACTAAAATCCAAAAATGGAGGGCACACCTGAGAGGAAGTTTCACTTAATTTAAACCAGGTAGATCTACTTCTAACCCAGACCTTTGAGGTAGGAAGACACATCCTTAATCTGGACCTTGATGTAGTAAGACACTCCTTTACCCTGAGCCACACCTTCTGCTCGAAGCCTTCATAAGAACATGGAAGAAAAAAGAAGCTTTTGCTTTTTGCCTGCTTGCCCTCACCTTGCTAGTAAGTCCATTCCTTCTCTGGCATTAGAGCCTACTTCTTCAGGATTCTGGCATATACTGAAGACCAGCACAGACATACAGCCTTGTGGACTAAGGAACAACTGGATTCTTGGACTTTCCGTTCATAGCAAGCCGTTGTTGGATTAGCTGAACTGAAGCCCATAAATCATTCTAATCAATGTCCTTTCTTTATAAGAAAGAGATTCATTCTATAAGTTCTGTTACTCTAGAGAACTCTAATTAAAAAATAAAATCCAGGGCTGGAGAGATGGATCAGAGGTTAAGAGCACTGGCTGTTCTTCCAAAGGTCCTGAGTTCAATTCCCAGCAACCACATGGTGGCTCACAACCATCTATAATGAGTCTGGTGCCCTCTTCTGGCATGCAGGCACACATGCAGGCAAAATACTGTATAAATAATAAATAAATAAATTTAAAAAAATAAACAAAATAAAAACCAAACATTGAATATTAAGGACCTTAAGATATCAAAAACTAAGGAGAAATGAAGTGAATGTTTATCAAACATGTGATGAAATTTATTAGTCTATAGTATTGAGGGTGGAAGCATGTTACACATATGGACCCAGAAAGACTATGACATGGAAGAAGAGGCGGTAGAACTCTGCAGTAACACTCTAGGTTACAGGGATGGAGCAAAGGAGGATACCTGTAGTGAAAATCAAGTGATTAGTCTTGTTTGTGAGATTCCCCAAAAATACCAGCTAGAGAAAGGGGGTCCTCTCCAAGTTCATATGCATTCGGGCTTTATGCCTGGCTTAATATTTGAAAATATTTTCATATAAAAGAACTATTTTCTCTATGTTGGCAACTCTCAGCAGGTAAGAGGCTCCACCAGTTGCTGCAGTGAGTGGCCCCTTTTCCCTTCCCACATCCCCATAAATTTTATTATCTTTCTAGTTTCCCTTAAATTTACGAACACAAATCTTAATGCTTTTTAAGAAACCACTGAGGAGTCTGGAGAGATAGCTCAGTGGTTAAGAGCATTTAGTGCTCTTGCGGGACCCAGGTTCAGTTTCCAGCCCCCAAATGGTGGATCACAACCTGTAACTCCAATTCCAGGGTGTCCAGTGGCCTCTTCTGGCTGCTTTGGGCACCAAAGGTGCCCAAACACATGGTGTAAAAAGGATCTTTTATTTACCTGTTTCAGTTGTTGTCTGAGGAGGCCTACTGCCTCTGTCTGCTAGCTTAGGCCTAGTCCTAGAAGCCTCTATCTAGCCTCCATACAATCTAACCTAGGCCTAGAACATTTTTAGCCTCTGAGACTTACTGCTTAATAATCTCACCCTTACTTGTTCTTATTGAGCTCTGCGCTGGGTGGTTAAACTCAACTGTTCTAACTCAAACTTCTCTCACAGCTGACTTATTCTAATTTCTTGGCCCCCTGAATTGCTCTGCTTTGGCCTCAAACTAACTCCAGCAATCTGCTCTACCCTTCTAGCGCCTTCTCATTCTCTGGCTCATTAGGTCTTCACCTGAGTTCTCTCTCTGCAACCCATCTATTACTGTCCCAGTAAAAACTGCCTCCTCTCTTTGTCTGCATTGCCCCATAAGAGGCTTCCCTTTTCTCTCTCTTCTCGAAAGAGTTGGCTGCATCCTATTCTGTCAAGTCTTTCTCTATTTGTCACTGTTTCTGCCACTCAATTAGATATCACTTTTTTTTTTTTCTCTCTTGGTTTCTTGAGACCAGGTTTCTCTGTGTAGCATTGGCTGTCCTGAAACTTAGTCCAGAGACCAGACGGGCCTTGAATTCTTACAGCCACCTGCCTTTCTACCTCCCAAGTGCTGGGATTAAAGGCATGTGCCACCATCGCCTGGCTTTAGACATTCCTTTCAAAAATGGGTGCTTCCTGCTACAAACTATCTTTACCTTCACTGTCTGGGATTAAAGGCAGGTACCAGCACACCTGGATCTAAGCTTTTCTTTACCTAAAACTTGCTCTATACCAGGCTGGCTTTTAGCTCAGATCCACTTCCCTCTGTCTCCTGGATTAAAGGCATGTTTGTATTCCAGGTGGATCACACGGACCTAGGAGGTCTTTGTGTGTGATCTCTTGTCAGAACAGCCTTGTTCTGAATTAACTTTCCTCTACAACATGGTGTGTATACATATATGTATGCAAAAATCACACACACAAATCTAAAAATTAAAAAATAAGAAAACAATCAAGACTGAGTCGATATACACCTTTAATCAGAAGGCAGAGGTAACAGGATCTCTGTGAGTTCAAGGCTAGCCAGGGCTACATAATAAGACCATCTCAATGATGGCAGCACCAGCAACAATAATAGGAACAAAAAGACACACTGAGGGCTGAGGTTATAGTTCAGTGGTAGAAAGACTGCTTAGGAAACACAAGACCCTAGCTTCAATTCCAATATAAGAAAGAAAAAGAAATGACTGATTTGGGTATGGTGATGCATGCCTATAATCCCAGAACTTAGAAGGTAGAGGCAGGAGGATCAGGAATTCAAGGTTCTCCTTAGCCGAATAGAGAGTTTGAGGACAGCCCAAGCAATATGAGACCCTACCTCAAAAAGCCAAGAAAGGCTGGGCCTGGTGGCAAATACTATTAATCAGGACTGAGAATGCAGAGGCAGGTGGATCTGTGAGTTTCAGGTCAGTGAGGGCTACTTGGTGAGAACTGTCTCTAAGGAAAGAAGCCATGAAGTAGGGAGGGAAGAAACAAGGGAGGTTAAGGTATGGGAGTGTGAATATGATCAAATATGTCATACCCTTGTATGAAAATGTCTTTATGAAAGCTATCACTATGGGCAATGAATGTATGCCAATTAAAAGGGGTGGTGGTGAGATAGACTCTTGGGTAAAGGTAAGCAAGCCTGTCAACTTGAGTTCAATCCCACATTCCTACTCTGAGATGGGAGGCAGAGACAGGACAATCACCCGGAAGCTCACAGGCCAGCTAGCCTGGAATACTCTTTATGGCAGGAACAAGAGAAACTCTGCCTCAGAAAGATGAAGGAGAGAACTGACTCCAGTCCTCCATCATACATTCCCTATGCCCGCCCCCAGTAATAATTTTTAAAATCTTAAAAGGAATCAGCCAGATGCAGAGGCCTACACATGTAGTCCCAGCACTCGAGTGAAGCAAGATTACTGAAAGTTTGAAGCCAGTTTGGGCCACATAGTGAGAATTTGTCAAAAAAAAGGGGGGGGGGCTGGCAATATGGCAAAGGTGCTGCTTCCAAATCTGACAACCTGGGTTTCATCCCTAGGACCTACATGGTAAAAGGAGAGAACTCTCACAAGTTGGCCTCTGACCTCCATATGTGCTACACACCACCAAATAAATAAACAAAATTAAGCTAAGCCTGGGTGGCACACTCCTTTAATCCCAGCATGGGGGGGGCAGAGGCAGGTGGATCACAGTGAGTTCAAGGCCAGAGTGGTCTACCAAGCGAGTCCAGAACAGCCAAGGCTACACAGAGAAACCCTGTCTCAAAAACAAAACAAAAAATAAAATGTATTTTTAAAAAGAAATGTGAAAGCCAGGCCTGGGGGTGCATGCATGCAATCTCAGCACTCACGAGGCAGAGGCAGGCAGATCTCTGTGAGTTTGAGGTCAGCCTGGTCTACAATTTGAGTCTAGGACAGCCAAGGCTATACAGAGAAACTCTGTCTTGAAAAACAAAAACAACAACAAAAAGAAAGAAAGGAAACAGGAAGGAAGGAAAGAAAGAAAGAAAGAAAGAAAGAAAGAAAGAAAGAAAGAAAGAATGAAAAGAAAGCAAAAAAAGAAAAGAAAGTGAAAAGAAACTACTGGGTATTTGCAGGCAGTATTAGCTACTTTGGGGATTCCTCTTTTTCCCACCTTTATCCACCACCCCAATTTTACCCCCTTAACTAGATAGGAGGGTGTTGGTATAATATTCTTTTGGAATGTATACACTTTACCCTTGTTCATTCAAATGCTGATTTCTCTACCCCACTCTCTGGTTTCAATCCGGACATTGCATTGTGATATTTATTCTAAGCATCCCCTGTCTCAACTTTGTGCAAACATGCCAAAATAAAGCAACCAGCCACAATGTTGAACAAGGGAAAGGAAGCAGGAAGAGAGGGAGGAGCCAGAGGACAGGAAGGTGGGAGGCAGAGGAGGAGAGAAGGGCAGAGGAGGCTGGGAGGGCAGAGGCAGGAGCAGAGATCTTAGAATGACCTGGAGAGATGGACTGGACCTAATATATCACTAAAAGCAAGCATAATGTGGGAAATCTAAATGTTAGGAAACTATGAGGGCTTGGAGGGTTGGGATGGAACTATTACCCAGCATTGTGTTCTAGGTTAATTAAATAACTCTCAGTGTCTGTGTGGTGATTTGGGTATATAGCTGTTTAGGATTAACAGCAGCTTTACCAGAAGGTAAAACAATAGTAGATATTAATAGTCACTTACAACAGGAGAGGAAAAAGGATAGACGTGCGTGTGAGAGAGAGAACTGTAAATCTAATTTCTTATTGTTTCTTCTTTGCTTGTAGCTGATCTTTGCTACTTTGTGGGTTCTTCTCTTTTCCAACCTTAATCCCCTCTGGTTACACCTTTTTGTTTTGCTTTGGAGACTGGATTTGTCTGCATAGCCCTGGCTGTCCTAGACTAACCTTGCAGACCACCTGGCCTAGAACTCACAGAGATCCACTGCCTGCCTCTGCCTGCAGACTTCTGGGATTAAAGAGATACACACAGCTTGGTTTCACCTTCTATCACTAGATAGGAGAGAAAGGATAGAGAGGAGAGAGAGAGATATATCTTTGAATCAGATTTCTTTCTTCTTGTTTTTTCTTTGAGCACAACTAATAACAAACTGAAACCATTTCCCCTGAAGGACCACCAATCACCAATCCCTTCTTCAGGGCTCTAGCCTGAAAATTCTCAGAATTCCAAATGTCACACAATCACAGAAACTATCTGCAGCTGGCAAAACCAGGCCTCTGCTAGAGCATGAGGTAAATCATAGAAAGGTGCTGAAAACAGCCCCATATTCACAACCTAACATTAAAAGAAAAACATACTATTTCTATGTTTTGTTTTTTATTTTTCAATTTTATATGATTTAGTGTGAAGATCTCAGATCCCTTGGAATTGGCTTTACAGACAGTTGTGAGTTGCTATGTGGGTGCTTTGGAAGAGCAAACAGTGCTCTTAACCACTGAGCCATCTCTCCAGTCCCTATTTCTATGTTTTTAAAAGAAATCAAAATTCCAGAATTCTCACTACAGGTATTGACATAAAATTCAGAGGATTGGGGCTGTAGAGGTGGTTCAGCAGTTAAGTTGTGTTTGTTGCTCTTGCAGAGGACATGCTTTTCAAGCGTACACATGGTGGCTCACTGTAATTACAGTTCCTGGGGAGCACAAACATATATGCAGACAGAACACCTATACCCATAAAACAAATCAGTTTAAAAATACACAATATTTAAAAATATTTGGGGATTTTGAACATATTATAGCTATATTAGTGTGTGCTTATCCAGGAAGGATGTATTCCATCATCCTGGGACACTGGCTGCCTGAAACCACAGGCTGACTGAACCCTATAGATACTGGTTTTTTTTTTTTTCACTATAGTTACATAATTATATCCTTTAAATTGTAAATTGACTACATGAAAAGATGAACAATAGTAACTACTAATAAAGTAGAACAATTCTTAATTCCAGCACTCTGGGAGGCAGAGGCAGGAGGATCTCTGTGAGTTCGAGGCCAGCCTTGTCTACAAAGGGAGTCCAGGACAGCTAAGGCTATACACAGAAAAACCCTGTCTCTAGAAAAAAAAAAAAAAAAAAAAAAAAAAAAAACCACCAACCAACCTACCAAGCCAACAAATTGGAACTGCTATCTTGGATCTTGAATGCACCTGCAGACCTACATGTTTAGGGGTTGGTCCCCAGGTTGCTGCTATTGCAGTCTTCCAGCAATAGGAATTAGGGCCCAGTGTGAGCCAACTGAGGGTATGGACTTGCATGAGATTGTATGACCTTGGTGTCTTGCTTTGTTCCCTGTATAAAGCAAGCTTCTTGCCCCAAGGCAGTTTCTCTCTCTCTCTCTCTCTCTCTCTCTCTCTCTCTCTCTCCCTCTCTATTTGGTCACACAGGAGGGTAGTTGCTTGCAATTGACCCTAAGGCCTTACGAATGGTAAGCAGGTGCTCTGCCACTGAGCTATAGTCCTAGCTTCTTTCTCTTATTCTATTCATAAAGACCGTAGTTCCATAGTAGATCTAACACAAACATTGGTGTCCTCTCCTCTCCCTTTCTCTCTTCCTCTCTCCCCTCGCTCATTTCCTCTCCTCTTCTCCCTTCCTTTCCCCTCCCCTCCTCTCTTCTTCCCCTCCCTCTCTTCCTCTGTTTCCTTTTATGAGAGAGGCTAGCCTAGAACTATGTAGCCCAGAGTAGCCACAAACTCATGGTGGTTCTGCATCCCAAGCTCTCCTCCTTTTTTACCTTCTGAGGTCTAGGATTCTATGGCTTCATTCATCATACCCAGTTCTGGTTGACCTTTCAATCAGTTTGTTTTCCTTGCTTTGTTTTGTTTGACTGACCTTTTGAAATAGGCCTTTAGTTACACATGATGATTTTTAAACCGATAATCCCAGGTACTCTGGAGTCTGAATAATCCTAGGTACTGGAAGATTGCCAATTCAAAATCTGCTTAGACTACAAGTAAGTTCAAGGCCAGTATGGACAACATAGTGAGAGTCTACATCAGAATAAATAGTCAGAGCCAGGCCCAGTGTGCAAGGCCTGTAATCTGAGCACTCTGCAGGTGAAGGCAGAAGGATCAGAGTTCATGCACAGTTTAGGCTGAGGCCTAAAACCAAAGAAAGGGGGAGAAGACTAAACAGATGAGTCTGTTGGTGAAGCGCTTGCCTTACATGTGTAAAGACCTGAATTCAGATTCAGCTAAGACACTGTTTTGTATTGTGAAGAAGCTCCATGACTAAGGCAACTCTTACCAAAGAAAGCAATTATTTGGGGGCTTACTTATACTTTCAGGGGGTTAGTCCATGATTATCATGGCAGGAAGCAGACAGGCATGGCACTGAAGCAGTAGCTGAGAGTTTTACCACCTAATCCCACAGGCAGTCGGCAGAGAGAGAGACAGAGATAGAGGGAGAAAGAGACTGGACCTTGCTTGGGTTTTAAAACCTCAAATGCCACCTTTAATGACACACTGCCTCCAACAAGGCCATACCTTCTCCAGCAAAACTATACCTCCTAATCTTCCCAAACAGTTCTACTAACAGAAGACCAGACATCCAAACATCTGAGCCAGTGCGGGCTGCAGTTATTCAAAGTATCACAGATTCCCAGAATCAAATGTTAAAAAACAAAACAAAGCAACAACAACAACAACAAAAAAAAAAAAACAAAAACAAAAACAAAAAAAAACAAAAACCCAAGCCTGGTGGCACATATCGTTAATACTAGGGATGGCAAACTGGGAGGCAGAGAGGCAAGATGAGAAGCAGACAGACAGGTCCCAAGAATGTCAGGGCCAACTAGGCTGATCTAGTTGGCAAAGTTCCAGGTCAGTTGGAGACCCTGTGTCAAATGGTAAAACACACCTAATGACCAATGTCTAGGTCTTCTAACCTCCAGAGTGTGCAGACCTAAAACCTCATAAGCATTCTCCTACTCCAGACAGAAAAATAAAAAAAAAACAAAGGAGGTGTATCTGTGTGGTTAGAGTGCTCACCTAGCATGCAGGAAGCCCTGGATTCCAGCTTCAGACCTGTTGAGATCCTATCTCTACAAATGTGGGGGTGGGGGGCACAGGAGAGCACATCAATAATAAAATACTGTCCTGGGTTCATTACACATTTTTTTTTTGAGAACACAGTTATCAATCTTGGTTTTTGTTTGCTTTCTTCTTTTTGAGACAGGCTTTCACTGTTTGCATAGCCTGGAATTCACTATG
Organism: Psammomys obesus; assembly: GCF_907164565.1. Lineage (NCBI taxonomy): Eukaryota > Metazoa > Chordata > Mammalia > Rodentia > Muridae > Psammomys > Psammomys obesus. The sequence continues at coordinate 7,977,552 of NW_026586662.1, read as the reverse complement.
GAGAATTCCACCAGGATTGGCCTTGAACTCCTGAGTCTTTCTCCTGCCTCTATCTACCAAGTGCTGCATTATAGGACTGCAGCACCATACCCAACTTCAGATGTGTGCTTAAACAATGTAAGTAGGGGCTAAACAGATAGCTCAAGGGTTAGGAACACGTGCTGCTCTTGCAGAGGACCCAGGTTTAACTCCTAACACATATGTCAGGTGGCTCACAACCACCTGTAGCTCCAACTCCAGGGGATCTGATGCCTCTTCCCTCCAAGGATATAGGAGTACATGTACACATGATCACACATATACAAATACAAATAAAATAAATCTTAAAAAAAAAAAAAAAGCCAGACTCAGCGGTGTACTCCTTTAATCCCAGGACTGGGGAGGCAGAGGCAGGCAGATCTGTGAGTTTACACTCACAGGCTGGTTTACAAAGGGATATCCAGGACAGCCAGGCCTATTACACAGAGAAACTCTGTCATGAAAAACAAGAAAACAAACAAACAAACAACAAAGAAAACAGTTGCTCTTTGACTTTTTCAGGGCACCTCACCCATCCTCTTTCTCTGTTCTGTGCTCTCCATTGTCTCTCTGTCCCCCTCTCTCTCTTTCTCTCTGTGCCCTCATGGCTCAAAACATCCTGTACAAAAAAAGAAAGCAGTTTAAGTAGATTACAGCTATGCTGGCCAATTGTCTGCAAAGCTCTGAAGTCTCTGTGATCCTAAGATTACAAACAGTAGGGTCAATGCTTTCTGACACAGAGAAGCTACGATCTAATAGTCGGTGGGGAGTGAGCATGTCTACCATAAACCAGGATATTAAAACTAGAAAAGGTTGTGTAGAGGCAGACAATTCTGGTACATGAAGGGAATGCTCAGCTTGTGTTGTACTTTGCAGTAAGGACCTCAGCAGGGAATGGAGGGAAAGGCTGATGCGAAGAGACAGAAGTTCCCTGTGGTAGGACTAGAGCCAGGGCCTCACACATCCTACAGAGACAAATGCCTTACATATGACTGAGTTCCACCCCCAGCCCCCAATTTTTCTTTAACAGAATTAGAAGAAAACAAAACATCACATTATTTACTATTAATTGACCACTCATATAAACCTGAAATAGCCTAACTTTCCTCTTTATATTTTATGCCAAAATTAACTTTTCCTTAATAAGTTTGCTGATAGTTGAATGGCATTTGCTACTTTTAAATGATAAAGGCATGGCAATAAGAAAGCTTTAAGTCATACTTTATTTTAAACTTTATTATTATTGTGTGTTTACTTAGTGTGTGGCAGTCAATTTTCAGAGATTGCTCCCTCCTCCCACCTGGAGGAGTGATAAGATTGTAGATGTGTACTACCATTTGGCTTTCTTTCATTTTCTTCCTTCCTTTTTTTTTCTCTGTGTAACCTTGGCTGTCCTGAACTTGAAGAGATCTGCTTGCCTCTGCCTCCCTAAGCGCTAGGACAACAGGTGTGCGCCACCATGCCCGTCTTCCATTTGAGCTTTTAAAATATTTTATTTACTACTATTTTCCTCTGTGTGTACATACATATGATTTTGCAAGTGGAAGTCAGAAAACAAATCTGTAGAGTTGGTTTCTCCTTCCACCTTTACATGGGTTCCATGGATCTAACTCGGGTCATCAGGCTTGCATACCAAGTATCTAACCATACTTTACCTTTTGAGTTATAGCAATAATCTTGTACTGGCTTTTTTGTTTGTTTGTTTGGTTGGTTGGGATTTTTTGTTTGTTTGAGATAGGGTTTCTCTGTGTAACAGCCCTGGCTGTCCTGGAACCTGGAATTCCTTCTGTAGACTAGGATGACCTCCTGGGATTAAAGGTATACACTACCACAACCTGTTTTGTTTTTGTTTTTTACCAGCTTTTTTATGTGATTTTCAGGGAATGAATTCAGTTCATCAGGCTTGCTGAGCCTTTTCCTGTTGAGCCAACCTGCTAACCCATGGCTGACTTTTAATCAAAACTGAAAAACAACTGATTTTGTAATTAGTCATTAGTAATTGTAGTAATGACCACGAGCTCCAAAAATGTATGAATAAAGAAGGAGTGCTGCAGCCATAGTGGTAGACACTCACAGCGGTACACACAATAGCCCAGCACTGGGAAGGCTGAGACAATAGCAGCCTCAGCTATATAGGAGACTTTGCCTCAGAAAACGAAGGAGAAGCAGCAGGAAGGAGGAGGGGAAGGAGGCAGGCTAACTCAGTATTACTGTGAATATACTGAATATATAGTTACAGAAGCAACTTCTAAATATGAATTTTTCTAGGCTCTGAATGCTGAATAAACATGATCATACTCATTAGGAGTAATGGTGAGTTTAGAGAATATCACCACAATGTACCTAAGTATGGAAACTGATATTTTGTTGTTGTTGTTTTTTTGAGACAGGATTTCTCTGTGTAGCCTTGGCTTTCCTGGATTCAGTCTGTAGACCAGGCTGGCCCCGAACTCACATGGATCTGCCTGTCTTTGCCTCCCAGAATGCTGGGATTACCAGGCCTGGCCAGAAAACTGATTTCTAATTGCAGGCTCAGAATGGGAATGACTGGACTAGAAAGGAACCTAAGACTATTGAAATCTCATTCTCTTATAGTCTCCCATCAGCAGTAACAGTGTCTTGGGAACCTGTTAGAACAGCAGTTTCTCTAGTGTTACTCTGGGGTTTAGGTAAATTTGTGTTGTAACAAGCCATTGGTAATTGGTTTAATCCATACTTCTGCTGTAAGATTAGAATGACAATGCTCCACAGTCTAGCTGCAATTACTAAAGCTTAGAAGCAGGGTGTGGTAGCACAGGCTTTAAGGAGGGAGAGGCCAGCCTGGTCTATATTAGGGAGTTCCAGAACAGACAGAGCTACATAGAGAGAACCTGTCTTAAATCAAAATAGAAAAATAATGAAGCAGTGGCCTTTTTCCGAAAAGACCCATTCAGTTCTCTTTCTCTCTGCCTCTCTCTAGGATCTCACTATATAGACCAGGCTGGCCTTGATCTCACAGAGACCTGCTTGCCTCTGCCTTCCCAGTGCTAGAATTAAAGGCATACCACCACACCCAGCTTAAATTATTTAAAAATGATAACACTTTCTAGTTTCCCATTCCACATGTATTAATTTTCCATGTTTTTGTTTTGAGGTAAAGTTTTAATGTACAGCCCTGGCTGGCCTGGAACTCTTTGTGTAGACCAGGCTTTTCTCAAGCTCACAGAGATCAGCATGCCTTCCAAGTACTAGGATTACAGGTATGAGCCACCACAGTATTGTACCACTAATTTGGTTAACTTCCCACAAATTTATCACGGCACAGTTCTGCAAGGTCAGAAGACAACACCCATCTCACGGGGCTAAACCCAAGGCTCTAAGTTCCTCTTTCTCTAGGATCAGTTTCTTCACCTTTGCCATCCTGAGAGGCCACCTTTATCCCTTGACTCCTGGTTCCCTCCTCCGAAGGCCAGCAAGTGTGTATCTTTTAAACAAGAGGCACACTTTCTTCATATTTTGTAGTTAAGGCCAAGCATCCCACATCTACCTATTTATCTACATGCCTCAGCATTCTACTGAGTCATTAACACAGACAATGTCATTCAAAGACTGTCCCCACAGGATCATGTTTCCATAGGCAATAAAAATACGAACTGTAATACATTACATTCATTATGTTACTTTTATGAACTCAGGGTAGATTACCGGTGGCACTATAGTAAAAGACATTGTGGTTTTTGTTTGTTTTTGTTTTGAGGCAAAGCTTCACTGTGTAGCCTTGGCTTCACATCTCCCTTTTTATGCCAGGGTAGCCTTAAACTCATGGAGATCTGCCTTCTCATCCTTCCAAGCACTAGGATTAGAGGTGTGAACCACCACACTGAGATAAGGTACAAAGTTACAAAAAAATTTTTCTATGTGAGTTTTTGTTTAATTAATAGCCGAATTGGGAGGTAAGTGCTCAAAGATTGTACTCAACAAGTACATCTGAATCATTTTAATTGCTACTGAGTTTTCACTGATATACAGTATAAATTTTTATTTTTGAAAGATGGATACTGAGATTTAAGGAACAAGCGAGGCAGAGTGTAACGGTGCATGCCTGTAATCTCAGCACTTGGTATGTTGACTCAGGAGGATCAGAAATTTAAGGCCATTTTTGGCTACAAGTCGAATTCAAGGGCGGCCTGGGATTCCCCAGATACTACAAACCTTGTCTCAAGAAAACAAAACTTGATGTGTCACACACTTTTTCTCCCATCACCTGGGAGGCTGAGGCAGAGGGTGGCAGATCTCTGTGAGTTTGAAGCCAGCCTGGTCTACACAGCAAATTCCAGGCCAGCCAGGTGGATAGAGTGAAACCCCCACCTGCAAATTAGGAGGTAGAGGGCTGGACAAATTAGGAGGTAGAGGGCTCAGAAATTTGGTTCCAAGCGCCCATAGGGCAGTCACAACTGTCTCAACTCCAGTTCCAGAAGTTTCGGGGTACCCCCTCTTCTGGCCTCTGCAGGAACTGCAGGCAGCAGAGTGCACAAATAGATCTATGTATATATTATATAACATATAGTATATTATACATCTATTATTAGCAGATCACACACCTAAGTGACTTGTATTTCGGTAAGTTTTTTTTTTTTTTTCATTTTCTGCATTTTCCTTTTTTTTTATATGTAAACCAGGCTGGCCTCCAACTGACAGAGATTCACCTGCCTGTCCCCGTGGGCTAGGATTAAAAGCCTACACCACTAAGCCCAGCTTATAAGAAGAGAAAAAAAGACCTCGAATTGTGTCGTCGTCTGAACCATCGTCTGGTCTGGAGGAGTCTAGTTATCATGCACCTTAATGACAAAGGTCTTCTCCCATACACACTGAAGATGGAAGCGAACACGGGTTATTTTCCAACGTAGCACTACCCTGCCTCGTTGCATCTTTTCTTCCCCTGGCACGCGTTTAAAACCAAGAACTTGGGGCGCCCCCTTTAGCATTTGTGGGGCCCCAGGAGCCCCGGCTGCGCTCCCCGGCTGGGTCTGCCACGGGGCCTTCTGAGGATGGCATTTCTGCCCGCGCCCCGCCTAGGCCGTGCGGACCAGGCCACGCAGGGCCCCGGGGCCCGAAAGCCCCCCACCCCGGCTCCGGCCCTGCTCGGATGGCTCCGCGGCGTGTGTGTGGTGTGCGTGTGGCGGGGGGAGCCGGGACCTGAAGGAAGAGGCTCGGGGCGGCGGCGGGGCGGGCCCGGAGCCCCCTGGGGGAGGAGCGGCGGCGGGGCTGCTGTGGCGACCGACGCGCGGCGGCGGCGGAGACCCACCCCCGTCCACATGGACAAGTCGCCGAGGCCTGGGCTGATGCTCTGACGCCTGGGCGGGGTGGGCGGGCGAGCGAGCGGCGGCGGCGGCAGCGGCAGCGGCGAGGGGCCGCGGGCGCCTGACGGTCGGCGGAGCCCTCGCTGCGGCCATCTTTCCGGCCCGGGCCGCGGGGAGGCGTGGGAGCGCCCTCGCCTCCTCCTCCGTCCTCCGCGGGGCACCGGCGGCGGAGCGGCGGGGCTTCCAGCGGGGGCCGGTGGATGGGGAGTGGCGCGCCGAGCGGAGCCGGGCTCGGGGAGGAGCGGCGCCGTCGCCTCTCTCGGTTCCCGGTCGGAGCGTGAGGGGAGGGGAGCCCAGGCCGCGCGGGCCCCCTCGCCGCTTCCCGTCAGCCCCGCGCCAGGCCCGGGCGCGCGCCGCCTCGCTTTTGTGTGGAGGCCCGGCCGGCGGGGAGCGCCGTTCGCGGACGGCCGAGCCCGAGGCCCGCCACCCTGCGGCTGCTACCCTCCCGCCGCGCGGCCCCTGTTCCCCGCGAGCACCGCGGCGGTGCCGGCCATGGAGTAAGGAGGAGGCGGCGTGGGAGGAGGAAGATGGCGGCGGGCAAGAGCGGTGGCAGCGCCGGGGAGGTTACTTTTCTGGAAGGTACGTTCGTGTGTGTCTGTGTGTGTGTGTGTGTGTGTCTGTGTGTCTCCCTCCCCCCCCCCAGCCGCCAACCCCCACTCCCGGGGCGGGCAGCGGGGGGGGGGGGGAGGCCCGCCCCACCGGGGTCCTCATCTGTGTGCGCCGGCCGGGCCTGGGGCCGCGGGGGTCCGGACGGCCGATGGCGGGCGGGCCGGGAACGCGCTGCGGGCGCGCCGACTTCGGGCCGCCCGGGGAAAGAAAGGCTCGGGCAGGGCCGGCGCGAGGCGGCGCGGTGGCAGCCGCAGAGCGAGCCGAGGCCCGGGGGACGGCCTGCGGTGTTGGAGGGACAGGCCGAAGGGCTTGGGCTGGCCCCCCGCCTCTACGTCGTCCCTGGGTGACTTGGTGGGTGCGGGCGGACCGCGTTCGGGGCTTGCTCAGCGTTTCGTGGAAAGTTTTCAGACCGCTGAGCTGGGTTGGAATTGGCCGAGCCGAGGAGGCAAGGGGGAGAGGTAGTTGTTTTCACGGCCTTTTGGTTAAAAAGAAAAATAAAAAAGCTCCTAGGCTGCTCCGCTGCCACTGGGGTGCAGGTTAGGCCCGGCTGTGCCTGCTCCTCCAAAATGAGATGTGTTTGGTTATATACTTTTTGTATAAAAAGCAATTTCTATGAACAGAAAAATGAGCTTTGCGGTGCCAGTTTGGGGTAAGCCAGGAAAGCTGAAAGAGTGAGGGTGTTTCCATTTTTAGTCGCTGGTGAAGCAGAGTTAACTATTTCAGTTGGTGGACTGAGCCAGCTTAGAAAGGTATGTTTTGGTTTGGGGTCGTGGTGAATGGGTATCGGTACTGGCTTTTGCCTGTGTCGGTGTAGGGACCTCCACAGTTCAGCTACGTTTGATTGCAATTATGGCCCGGGAACATGAACGTTCACACGACTTTGTCTGGTAATCGAGTTTATAAATATGTTTAGGAAAATGAGTCTGCTTTCAGTGCTTGTTAATAACCACTCTTCGGGGGTAATTTGCAGCCCCCCCCCCGATTAAATATATCTAGGCCATGCTTTAGAAGATGATTTAGAGACATTACTGAATTAAGAAGACATAGCTCAAGAAAGAACCTTAGTGGTTACGAGTTCTATAGGAGGGTGGCTTATGCCTTGTTGACTCCTTAGCAGGGTGGGTACTCCGTCTAATGAATGGAGACTAAGAGAAGAGGAAAAGTAATTTTCTTTATTATTCTCTGTGCTTGAGGATACAGAGGGAGGCGGAAGCTTACCTTGCTTTGCAAGTCTGTGTACGAAGTGATGAGAGCTTTCTATGATTTCCCTCACAAGATAAAGAAAGCTCGTGCGGTTTCCTGACTTAATCAGTAGGTAACCTGCCAACGGGCCACTGGAGGAGTAGTAGTTCCTAGGGCAGGTTCCTATGCGTGTTGTTTTTTGTTTGGAAATTCACCAGATGGCTTTCAGATGTTCGTTTTCACCAGGCATGATTATACTTGTAGGTTTTTGTAAATTTGGGGCTTCTATGGGCTTCTAATTCTGTTTAAATTCTGAGTGGATAACACAGTATAAAACCAGCACAAAGCCATCACTAACATAGGTAATTGTCCATTTGTCCATTGCTTTAAGTTTAATCTAACTTAAGTGTTTGTAGAGGTATAGATATGAAAGTTTGAGTTTCACCTTGTCTTGTTCAGTAGGTTTTTGTTTATTCTTTTTAATTTGAGACAGGATCACATTATGTAGACCAGGCAAGCCTTGAACTTCTAGAAATCCTTTTGTCTCAGGTTCTCAAACATTAGGATTACCAATCTGAGGGTTTTAGGATTACTTTTTTTTTTTTTTTTTTTTTTGAGGACAGGGTTTCTCCATGTAACCTTTGCTGCCCTGGATTTGCTTTGTAGACCAGGCTGGCCTCGAACTCACAAGAGACCCGCCTGCCTTTGCCTCCCTGAGTGCTGGAATTACAGGCATGTGCTACTGTGCCCGGCTGGATTTACTATTTTAAAAATATTTTTAAAAGGTGTTTATTTTCTGTGTGTATGGGTCTTTGCCTGCATGTATGTGCAACATGTACAAGCCTGGTGACCACAAAGTTAAAAGAGGGCATCCAGTCACCTGGAACTGGAATAAAGAATGATTGTGAGACACAGTTTAGGTACAGGCAACAGAGCTTGGGTCCTCTACCAGAGCAGCAAGTGGTCTTAACTTATGAGCCATCTCTCCAGCCCCTAGTTTTAATATTGTAAAGGTCCCTATATTACACTTTGGTTTTCCCTGGCAGTATTTTTGAAAAATGGAAGTAGGTTTTTCTTAGCTCATCAAATATTTTTAGTAGCCTAGTCTGCTTGGTTGGAATAAAACAGAAAATGAAATACTTAAACTCACAACCTTCGTGAATGTTTATTTTAGTGGGAGAGACTACCAACAAGTTTAAAAAAAAAAAAAAAGCATCAGAGTATTATGCTTAATCAGTTTACTGAGATTTGCCCAAACTTGACAACTGTTTATAATGTGCTGGTGCCACTTGGGGTCATGAATCTGCATACAGGTACATGGAATACTGTCCTATTTTTCTTATCGATTTATCAAATGATTTCTGCTTTTCAGACCTGTGGAAATAAAAGCTCTAGGGAAGCAATTCCTTTGTAGTTTTAATGTCATATTCTTATACACGGAACACATTTGCTGTTCATGGATAAACTAGGTCATTACAATATGATAAAAGGCTGTAGAAGAAAAATGTAATGGTCGAAAATTTATTTTATAGTTTTCAAGTTAAGAAAGGTGTCCTTCCCAGCCAGTGGTAGCACATGCCTTTAATCCCAGCACCCAGGAGCCAGAGGCAGGCAGATCTTTGAGTTCCAGAGAGCCTGGTTTTCTAAGTGAGTTAAGAAAGATGTCCTTGCCCAGTAGTGGTTGTTGGCACACGCCTTTTATCCCTGCACTCAGGAGGCAGAGGCAGGCAGATCTCTGGAGCCAGCCTGGCCTACACAGAGATTTCCAGGATGGAAAACCTGTCTCAAAAAAAAAAAAAACAAAAAGAAGGGCTGGAGAGCTGGCTCAGCAATTAAGAGCACTGGCTCCTCTTCCAGAGTCCTGAGTTCAATCCCAGCAACCACATGGTGGCTCATAACAATCTACAGTGAAATATGGTGCCCTCTTCCAATGCACAGGCACACATGGAGGCAGAATGTTGTGTAAATAATGAATAAATAAATCTTGAAAAGAAAAGAAAGGTGTCCTTATCCTTAAAGAAATGATGCTGAGTAAACACCTTAATCATGAGGTACTCAAAGGAGATGATGCATATAAGGATTTAGAGGTGGTACGTGATTTCACTGCTTAAAATAAAGCAAGCAAAGAACAGAGTGTAGAAGCTCTTTGGTCTAGGATTGTAATTATGTCTCATTCCCAGCTGTAGGAAGCCACTAAATTGAGGCAAAAAAGTATTCAGATATAATTTATACATCCGTGTTCTGTAGTACTTGCTCAGTATTATGCTTGCCTAGCCTGCATAAAGCTTTGGGTTTGATCCTTAGCAAGGTATAAAACAGGGTGGTGAATGCTTGTAATCCCTGTACAAGGGAGGTAGACATGGGCTACTCAAAAGTTCAAGGTCATTCCTGTGGGATACATTAAGCTGTCTTTTTTATTTTAGGTCACTTTTGGTTTCCCTGTCTGCAATAAATTAACAGAAGTGTAGGAATGAAAGGGAGATGAATTCAAAACAAAACATTGTAGCAATCTTCATAGAAGTAAGCCTGGCTTGGAAATTGGAAAAGGAGAGTCAGTAAGTTGGAGATGGTTTGGTCTAGAGTTTATAGATTTCTTCATAAGGTTAGGGAAGACTTTAAGATCATTCTTTGAGGTTTAGCACGAGGTACTGGGAACTAATGCCATTTATTGAGACTGAGTAGACTGAGAAGGAAGTTAATGCTCTGCTGGGTCCCAAGTGTCAAATGAATGTTTGATATCTTTGTTCTAGAATATGTTTTAGCTGTTAAGAGGTTATCTAATTGTGTTCTTTTGTGACTTCTCTAGAAAGTGGCTCCTACTTATTGGACCCTCTGTATTTTATTTGTGTTGAATTATCTTTTTTTTTTTTTTTCTCGTCGTTGACTGTTTCTTTTACATCTGTTCATATACTGATGTCATGCAGCCCTTTTTCACTTGTGATAATTTTGGCAGGTTTCTCTGTTCATTCAGTGAGTATTTCAGAATGGTTTTGAGCCGGGTGCAGTGGCACATGCCTGTAAGCCCAGCACTCAGGGAGGCAGAGGCATCAGATCTCTGTGATTTTGAGGCTAACCTGGTCTACAAAGCGAGTCCAGGACAGCTAAGGCTACACAGCGAAACCCTGTCTCAAAAGAAACCAAAAAAAGAGAGAGAGAGAGAGAGAGAGAAAAGAAATGACAATTTCTGTTGTTAGTCACTACTTAAAAGCACATGGCAGTTTCTTGGATCTCGTGAATAGTAAGGAGACTAAATAATCATGATCACACTTAGAAAATTACAACTGTCAGGTACAACAAAGGAGTTATTTACAATAAGAATTTTATCTATCAGAGCTTTGAAGGATGAATAGGAGAAGTGGTGGAGAGAGAGTGCTTTTCAGGCAGAGAAGGAACGTGCATGTTTGAGGGAATGAAAACAGTACCAGCAAGAATGGTGCAAGGAGAGGCTGAATGTGACATCATCTAATATAGTTCCGAAAAGCTCTTTGACTCTTATGTGAAGACAGCTGTAGAGGGATGGAAGACCATTAGGGGAATCAGTTGGGAGATGATTGCTGTCTTTGGGCAATTATAGTCTGCTGCCCCTTTGATATTCTCTCTTCTCTCTCAACTGTGGAGCCCTAACAAGTCTGCTTTCTTTCACATTTATTTATGTATTGTGGTTACTTTTATCTCGTTTGCTTTCTCTTTACCCTTTGCTGTCATCTGAATTGCTTTCCCTACTACTTTTCCCCATTTAGTGTGTGGTGTGTGTGTATGTGAGAGAGACAGAGAGAATGCAAGCAGGCATGGGCTCCTGCCTATGCACGTGGAGGCCAGAGGTCAAAGTGTTTTTTTTCTATCACTCTACACTTTTTTGAAAATTATTAAAATAACTTTATTTATTTATTAAAAATAAATAAATGTTTATTTTATTATTTTTTCAGGACAGGGTTTCTTCATGTAGCCTTGTCTGTCCTAGACTTGGCTTTGTAGACCAGACTGGCCTTAAACTCAGAGATCCACCTGCCTCTGCCTCCTTTGTTGGTATAATGTTCTTTTGGAATGTATACAATTTACCCTTGTTCATTCAAATGCTGATTTCTCTACCCCTCTGTCTGGTTTCAATCCAGACATTGCATCATGATCCTTATTATAAGCATCACCTGTCTTAAGTTTGTGTAAACATGCCACCATTTGTTTTCTATATTGTCAATTAAATAACCAGCCCGAATGCTGAGCAATGGAAAAAATAGGGGTGGGACATTCTGGTCCTGAGGGGAGAGAGGAAGAGCAGGAGGGAGGAGCAGAGGTAGGCGGGAGAGAACTTGGAACCATGAGGAGAGATGAGCGGACTAACTAAAAGCAAGTATAATGGGTGAAATCTGAATGGTAGGAAACTATGAGGGCTTGGAGGTTTAGGATGGAGTAACTATTGCCCAACATTGTGCTCTAGGTTAGTTAAATAAATCCTAGTCTCTGTGTGGTGATTTGGGTATAGAGCTGGTTTAGGAATAACTGCTGATTAACTAAAAGATTCAACAATAAATATTTAATGAACCACAACACTCCTTGAATGTTGGAATTATAGGCTTATTTTATTTTATGTGTATGTGCCTGAGTGTGTATGTGTACCACATACACGCAGGAGCCTGAAGAAGTCAGAACAGATGTTGGGTCCCCTGGAATTGGAGTTTAGGTTATTAGCTGCTCTGAGGCTGCTGGGAATTGAAACCAGGTCCTCTGCAAGAACAATTGTTCTTAACTGCTGAGCCATCTCTCCAACTTCTTAGATGTCTTGTCTTTTCTTTTTCCATTCCTTTCTTCCTCCCTTTCTTTCCTCTCTTTCTTTCTTATGCATGTATGTGCTTGTGTTTATGTGTGCAGATGTGGGTCCATACTTGCCACACTGTACATGTAGAGGTCTGGGACAACTTCAGGTGTCAGACCTTGCCTTATATCTTGTTTGAGACATGTTCTCTTTTGTTGTTTGCCACAGCATACCATAGACAAGGCTAGCTGGCCTGTGAGCCTTGGGAACTGTCCTGCTTGCCTGCCTGGAAAGGAACTGGAATGTTTACAGCACTTTACATGGTTCTGGAAATTGGAACAGTTTCTCATGCTAGTCCATGTAGTGCTGCACATCCTGAGACATCTCTCCACCCCTCCTCTTTCCCTCTCTTTCTCCTTCCTTCCTTCTTTCTTTCTTTCTTTCTTCCTCTCTTTCTCTTTTTTAATGACAAATACTTCATTTTTTCATTTCTTGCATTTAAAGTACTCTTTGATGCTCTCTTTAGCGTGAAATTCTTTACTGTGGTTCTTTGTTTGTTTTGAGACAGGGATTCTCTGTGTAGCCTCGGCTGTCCTGGGCTGGTGTTGTAGACCAGGCTGGCCTCAAACTCACAGAGGAGCCGCCTGTGTCAGCCTCCCAGAGTGCTGGGATTATAGGCATGCACCACTGCATCTGTCTGCTTTGCTATAGTTCTTAACTGTACCCAACCATTGCCCATTTCTTTATTAGGTTGATTTCATTCTCGGCACAAAGTGCTTCCACCAACTTGACATGCATAGGCTTATCACAGTTGGATGCCAGCACACAAAGATAGGGTTGGAGCTTGTGCAAGGCTTTGGCAGCTTCAGAAATTCCACATGCTAAGCCATCATAGATGATGGAGGTCTTCTTAATCTCTTGTAGAGTAGAACCAGAGTCCATTAAGCCTCTAGCAGCAGTGCCTTTCTGGACCATACTTGGGAAGCTGAGTCTTGGATGCACCTGAGCTTTGGCACTGGGGGAAAACTCTACCATGTTTTTTAATATAGAATCTCTCACTCAACTTGGAACTGTGATTCAGCTAGACTGGCTGGCTGACTTGACAAGTTCCCTCTGGGATCATCCTGTTTCTTCCTCCCAGTGATAAGCATACAGGCATGTGCTGTTACAGCACTACTGCTTTCTAATTTAATTGATTTGTAGCTGCAGAACATCCTTTACATAATCAATTAAAAAATTCTCGATATATTTTATCCAGCATAATCTATTCTTTCTTGGGAATGTACTTGAAAAGAATGCATGTTCTGTTATAGCTGAACGTTTATGTTGTATAAATTTCAGGTACATCAGTAAATAAATAGTTTTTTTCCCTTGGTGTCATTGTTACTGGTTTAATGAGCCAATTTATGTATCACTGATGTTAAAATATGATATACTAGCTGGGTAGTCTTTGTATGCCTTTAATCATGGCAGAGGCAGGTGGATCTCTGAGTTCAAGGATAACCTGGTCTACAGGGTAAGTTCTAGGACAGCCAGGGCTAAACAGAAAAACCCTCTTGAACCCCCCCCCCCCAAGATATCCTCTGACATAAAATCGTGAATCAAAGACTCAGTTTGATTTATCACATAGTGGTTAGCTGTTTCAAAGGTAACACTTTTGGTATTTTTTTTTCCTGTAGGCAAGTAGATAGTGTTTAAGTTTTTCATTTGTGCTTGCCCCAAACATCCTGTGGGAGATGACCTTGAACTTTTGATCCTCCACCTTTGTGGTTTTGATTAATGGCATACTTCACCATACCTAGTTTATGGGGTGTTAGGACTCAAACCCAGTGCTTCCTCCATGCTGACTAAGCATTCCACCAACTGAGCTACATCCCAGCCTGTACTGTCACTTGTGTGGGAGGTGTAGCTGAACTCTGGTCTTCATGCTGTTGCTGCAGGAAATTACCCAGCCATTTTACTAATCTGTTTTTTTTTTAACTTTTATTTATATTTTTATTACAATGTATTCACTTTGTATCCCCGCTGCAGTCAGCTCCCACATCTCCTCCCAATCCCACCCACCTTGCCTTTTTTTTTTTTTAAAAAAAATAACTTTTCTGCTTTTTTTTTTTTTTTTTTTGGAATTTGCAGCAATCTTCCTGCTAGGGTGCACTGTGCCCAGTTGTCCCTTTCTAAGACGTGTGTGTGTGTGTGTGTGTGTGTGTGTGTGTGTGTGTGTGTGTGTG
>NW_026586662.1:7954269-7963416 GCF_907164565.1 Psammomys obesus | reverse complement strand
GTGTGTGTGTGTGTGTGTGTGTGTGTGTGTGTGTGTGTGTGTGTGTGTACAACCCTTGTCCAAGGTTGAAACACATGATAATAAAAGACTTGTTTTTATCTTCTAAATTTTTAGTCACATTTATTATTTAGTATATAGGTCGGAGGACAACTTGATGGTGGCCGGGCTTACCGAGCCCTGCCCTTTTAGCCTAATAAACTAACAAAATACTTCTGTCTCCAATGAGAAGTATTTTCCATTATGCATAGCCATACTTTTTATATATTAATTTAGTTTAGAACCCAGTCAATTTGCCAGTTTCACAGAGAGAGAAAATTTTTATTACTTTCTGTTGAACTTAAACAGCTTGTCTTTCCATCGAGTGTGAATGAGGCCTTTAGCTTTAGTTTATTCAGAAATATATCTCAAGGTTCTTTGTTTAGTCTTGTTTTCTTTGTTGTTTGCTTTGTGTGTGTTGGGGTGGGGGTTCTCTGTACATAGCTTGGGTTGACCTAGAAGGGAGTGTGGAGCCCAACTGGCCCTCTAACTGATGGACATTTTATGTCACCATGCCTCAGCCTTCCGTTGCTAGGATCCTAGGCATGAGCCTGCAAGCCTGGTTAAACTTTTTTTATTGATTCCCTTTTAGGACTTGCATCCTGATGCCATTCCTTATTTATTCCTTACTTATGGCTGTTTCCTGTTTTCATTCCAAAGTAATACAGTTTACTTTTGTTTTTATATGCTCACATGAAGCAGGAGACTAGAATTATACTTTCTGTTTGTTTGCTTTTTGAGACAGGGTTTCTCTGTATAATCTTGGCTGTCCTGGACTCTCTTTGTAGACCAGGCTGGCTGCCGAATTCACAGATTTGCCTGCCACCATGCCCAGCTTAGAATTATATCATTTTTATCTACAGAATTCAGGGATCCCACCCCTAGGTATAATATTTAACAATGTATCTTGTTTGGGCTTTCCCAGTTGTTAAACAAGGATAAATGTTGTATTAGTAAACTAGTGAGCTGTCTGCCATAGTGACAAAATACTTAAAAAAAAAAAAAATCAACTTAAAAAGAAAAAAGGTTTATTTTGGTTGGTAGTTTTGGAGTTTTTCTGTACATGGTTTATTGTTGGCCCTGGTCAGCTTCTACCCTCAGGATATCCAGGCACCATTATGCGCTGGGCCGGACCAAAAGGAATGAAGCTTATTTTAGCAGGGCTGGTGGGTTATGCAGGATCTTTGTTGGTGAGTGTCAGTAGAAACAGCCTTCTTCCAGAGGGTTTTTGTGAAACAACTCTTTTTATTAGGACTGAATATGTGACTACCTCAAGGGTGGCAGAGGCGGGGTTCATACAGGCTACATGCACTAGGAAATGCAGGCCTAGAGCAAGGAGGGACAGTCCTACTCCTGTAGGTCGCAGGACAAGATTTTGGGGGGGTTTGGACACTTCCTGACCTCATTCTTGCTCTGGACTGGCTCCCTAGTCACATAGCTTTCTGGCCCTACAGTTTATTGTGAGGCTTTTTGGGGACACACTTGAGGTTTAGTAATAAAGATGAGACATTTATATAGTATAATTCTTTTGGCCTTTTGCAGGACCAGTCTCTCAGGCTAGATATCTAAACTTTTTTTAAGATTTATTTTATTTATATGAATGCTCTATCTGCATGTACACCTGAATGCCAGAAGGGGTATAGGATCCTAGTATAGATAGTGTGAGCCACTATATGGTTGCTAGGAACTGAACTCAGGACCTCTGGAAGACTAGACAGTCCTCTTAACCACTGAGCCATTTCTCCAGCCCCTAGATATCTAAACTTATCCTGACTTTTCTCTACTATCGTGCCTCCATGTGGTTCTCACTGCCTGCTTCCAGCTCCATCAGCCTTCCTTCTGCTTTCTTTCCTTCCCCATATCCTTCATCTCTCTTGTGTCTCTGCCTGCTCAAAGTACCACCCCTGTACTTCCTGCCATAGCTCTGGCCTCAGCTCTTTGCTATACAAAAAGCCATATTTCAACCTGATCCAACTAGCAGCAAGACAATGCCCAATCCATCTTTTATGGATTCTCCTTTGGGCATTTACAAAGAGAAAACCTATAATGAGCCATAGAAATGACAACACCAGAACCCTGCCAGCACTTCACTTTCTGGGCACAGAAAATTGACAATTGAAAATGCAGGGAGACAGCTGATCGAGCACACCTGTGATCCCAGCACTCAGGGAGACAGAGCCAGGGAGATCTCCTGAGTTTGAGGCCAGCCTGGTCTACAAAGCAAGTCCAGGACAGACAGCCAAGGCTACACAGAGAAACCCTTTCTCCAGAAACAAAAAGAAAAAAGAAAGAGGGGGGGAAAAAAAGGGAAAATACAGGAATACACTTCTCAATGTGAGGGAAGACTATCCCAACAATGCTTAGTTGGTGTGTAGTTTCTTAGGCCTTTGAAGCAGTTAACCATGATAGGAATGCCTGGGAAAGAAAGTTACTCACTTCATGACTG
This sequence comes from Psammomys obesus, assembly GCF_907164565.1. NCBI lineage: Eukaryota > Metazoa > Chordata > Mammalia > Rodentia > Muridae > Psammomys > Psammomys obesus. The sequence goes on along the minus strand of NW_026586662.1, from coordinate 7,960,934 downwards.
CGGAGACGTGAAAAAGGGAAAAGGAAAGTGGTCTGATAACACCTTCAAGGGCACTTCTTCTATGAGGCCTATCCTCTATAAGGATTTGTGATGGTTTAAATGAGAATGACCTTCATAGTTCATGTCTTTGAATGATTGGGCCCCAGTTGGTGGAACTGTTTGGGAAGGATTAGAAGGTGTGGTTTTGAAGGACCTGTGTCATTGGGGCCAGCATTTGGGGTTTCAAAAGACTTAATGTTGTTCCCAGTTTGCCTTCTCTACTTCCTGTTTAGAGATCAAGATGTGAGTTCTTTTCTCAGCTGTTTCTGCCATCATTCTTTTCCTCTATCACGAACTCTACCCTTGAGATAAGTACAATTAAATACTTTCTTTTATACATTGCCTTGATAATGTTTTATCATAGCAATAGAAAAGTAACTAAGACTTCAGTCTAGCCATCGTACCTTTTACACATAGGATAGCTACCCACCTATAGCAATTAACTCATAAGCTTACTCTGAGTAGTAAATGAGTATACATGTACACACACACACACACACACACACACACACACACACATAGTTTATGTAAAACAACCCTAGTCATTTATTTTTTTAATTTTATTTTTTTTCTTATCAGTTACATTTTATTAACTCTGTATCCCAGCTGTAGCCCACTCCCTCATTCCCTCCCTCATCTCCACCGTGCCCCTTTCCAAGTCCACTGATGGGGGGACCTCCTCCCCATTCATCTGATCCTGTTTTATCAGGTATCTTCAGGACTGGCTGCAAAGTCCTCCTCTGTGGCCTAACAGGACTGCTCCTCCCTTGGGGGGTGGGGAGGCCAAAGAGCCAGTCATTGAGTTCCTGTTAGAAATAGTCCTTGTTCCCCTTACTATGGGAAACCAATTGGTTACTGAGCTACCACAGGCTACATCTGGGCAGAGGTTCTAGGTTATATCCATACATGGTCCTTGGTTGAATGTCAGTCTCAGAGAAGACCCTGTGCCCAGATATATTTGGTCCCTGTGGAGTTCCTATCCTTTCCCCATCATACTAACTCCCCTTCTTTCATATGATTCCCTGTACTCTGCCGAGGGTTTGGTTATGAGTCTTTGTATCTGCTTTGAAAACACTGATAGTTAGAGTCTTTCAGATGTCTTCAGTAGACTCCTGTCATATGTTCAATGCACATCCCATCTGTCTTTCAAAACGAGGATTGATCATCTTACCCCATGTCCACTTTCTTGATTATCTTTTTTAGGTGTATAGATTTCATTATGTTTATCATATCTTATAGGTCTATATAAGTGAGTATATACCGTGTTTGTCTTTCTCCTTCTGGGATATTTCACTCAGGATGATCTCTTCTAGATCCCACCATTTGCCTGCAAATTTCATGATTTCCTCCTTTTTGATTGCTGAGTAGTATTCCATTGTGTAAAAATACCACAATTTCTGTATCATTCCTCCGTTGATGGACATCAGGGTTGTTTCCAGGTTCTGGCTATTACAAATAAAGCTGCTGTAAACATGGTTGAGCAAGTATCCCTTTTGTGTACTTGAGCAAAGTTTGGGTATATACCTAGCAGTGGTATAGCTGGGTCTTGAGGAAGCACTATTCCTAATTGTCTGAGAAAGCGCCAGATAGATTTCCAAAGTGGTTGTACCAGTTTACATTCCCACCAGCAGTGGAGGAGGGTTCCCCTTTCTCCACAACCTGAACACCAACAGCACAGGCTCTAAGAGCAACAATCAATAAATGGGACCTCATGAAACTGAAAAGCTTCTGTAAAGCAAAGGACACCGTCATCAAAACAAAACGACTGCCTACAGATTGGGAAAGAATCTTCACTAACCCTTTATCTGACAGAGGACTAATATCCATTATATACAAAGAACTAAAGAAGCTGAAAAGCAGCAAACCAAGTAATCCAATTAAAAAATGGGGAACAGAGCTAAACAGAATTCTCAATAGAGGAATATCAAATGGCAGAGAAACACTTAAATGCTCAACCTCATTAGCTATTAGGGAAATACAAATCAAAACGACCCTGAGATTTCACCTTACACCCATCAGAATGGCCAAGATGAAAAACTCAAGTGACAACACTAGTCATTTAATAAGCATCATGTGTTAGTGCTAAATTTTTTTCTCTCTCTCTTTTTGTTTTTCTTCAATCAGAATTGTAGCTTGGGACCTAACTAATACCCAGAACTTTCTTTAGCACATTTTTTTTTTCTTTCCCCAGTGCTTTGTTCTAAATTTTCCTTCTTTTTCTGTAACCCTCTAAAAGAAGGAGAGGCACTATATAATAAGAAAAGGAAGTAAGTAGTTATGATTGTTGATTGTTGATGAGACAGACGTTACTGTGGGAGAGTGGAGGGGGGGTTCCTAAGCGCTAGAAGGCCACTCAGATCAAGGAGAGGATAAGGGGCCACCACTGAATGGTAAGAGTGGCAGGATGCTACAGCTGTTTTCAATACAACTCTCTCTTCCCCTAGTAATTCTTCCAGCTTTCCAACAGTCACAGTACAGTGGTCTCCTCTTGTCCAGTTTCTCTTTTCTTCATTTCAGTCTTCCATGGTCAGCTGTGACCTCTGTAGAGGACAATTTCAGGTTACAATGTCAAAGGACTAGGCACCATCTAAATGTGTGTATCTCTCCATAATTCAGATTTTTCTTCCTTCAGTTTAAGGATAGATTTATCTATTTATTTATTTATTTATTCATTCATTCATTCATTATTTATTTATTTATTTATTTATTTACTTACTTACTTACTTACTTACTTACTTACTTACTTACTTATTTATTTGAGGCAGGCAATCGTGAATTTCCACATCTTCCCAGAAAAAAAAAAAAAAAAATGGAGACAAGAAGGAGAAAAAAGCTAAGTTGAAGTTAAGTCAGCATGTAGGTAAGTCACATGGCAGAGGACCAGCCAAATAGTATAGAGTCAGGCTTAAGAGAAAGAATAAGGAAGTATAAAGTCCCAGAACAATATTAAGAAAACACAGTCTGAAAACATTAAATGGAAAATCCCAATAGTAAACAAGTCGTGGTTTTAAATTATACTACATTCTGGGTAGCAAGGTGAAAGCTTGGCAGGCACTTTCTTTATCCAGCCTTAAAATATTTCCCTTCCCCCTTGAGACAGAGTCATTTTGTATATCTCCAAGCCCAGGTGTTCCCATCTTTCTGAGTGTGATATAATAAGAGAAAAGGTCAGAGTTCTTTATTACTGAAAGAGAAAAACAACCATGTGCTAAGCTTGCCACAATGTACAGTAAGAATCAAAAAATTGAAGACAGATATGTTGGCAATATCAAACTGTAAAAGTTGTGTGTGTGTGTGTGTGTGTGTGTGTATTTATAATAAACCTGGAAAAGACATTACATTACAGGGTTGTGTCTACTGGCGTCTTGGATTGTGGTGGATAAGTGAAAGACTACTACGTTTCTCAAACTTGAAAGGGATATGTTTTTTGAAATCCAAGTTTCCAGATTGCAAACAGTGTATGGATTACAAAGAAAAACAAAACAGGGCTAGGGATGTAGATCACAGAGTGTTTGCCTACCCTGTATGAGATGTGTTCCATCCCCAGCAGTGGGGTGGGGCAGAGTAGGTGGGAAGATAAACAAAGTGGCATATCAAGTCAAAAGGTTTACTTTGGTCAAGAACTGATAGAGGATTTTTTTAAACCAGGCAAAGACAGTGAACAATAGCTGGGTTAGAGGGAGGGAATCTTGGTTATTTTGTGACTAGAGAAGTATAATTTTATGTTAGTCTCATGGATGTGTTTAGAGACTTAATCTTTAAATACTGCTATGTTTTTTCTACTAAAAGGTAAGCATTTACATAGATCTGGAAATTGAGGAAGACTCAGGTGGGTGATTTGGGGAGCCTTCATGAAGAAGTGGAAGGCCGAGTTTTGCCCTGGCTTGGTTACTCTGGTTTCAGGTTGGCTTCATTCAGGTGTCTGGCTGCCTCCCCCCACAGCACCTACCCACCCATGCAGTCTCCAGGTATCTTTGAGTGGTTAGTATTTGCAGCTCTAGGTTTAAACTTGCATGGGAAGCCAGGGGCTCCACAGAAACTGCTTTTGGGGATCTTGACAGTTCTGAAAAAGTGACATAGCACCTCCTCAGATTGCTATTCTTAAAGTTTCTGTCATTTTCATCACCTCTCTACCAGCCAGGATCTTTCTATGTATGTAGCCCTGCTTGGGCCAGATACTTACTATATAGCTGAGGCTGGTTTTGAACTCTTGACAGTCTTCTTGACTGCTCAGTTTCCTGACTGTTGGATTACAGGTTTGTACTATTGCACCTGGCACACTTTTCCTTATTCTCTATGCATCTATCACTGAGCTGCAATTATACACATATATACATACGCATTCTTATATAAAAATACAATTGTTTCTTTTTTCTTTCTTTTTTGTTTTGTTTTGAAACAGGGTTTTACTACATAGCTATGGCCAGCCTGGAATTCACAGAGATCCACCTGCCTCTACCTCTTGAGTGCTGGGACTGAAGGTGTATGCTACCGTACCTGGCAGTTTAGGCATTTCCTCCCCATCAGTGGATTTGGGGAGGGGCATGCATGCAGTAAGGGGAGGGAAGGTGGGATCGGGAGGGGAGGAGGGAGGGGCTTATGGGGGGATACAAAATGAATAAAGTGTAATTAATAAAAGTTAAATAAAAAAATAAAAATAAAAAATAAAAACCAACCCAGATTCAGCTCCATCATAGTTTGCTTCAACTGACTTATTATATGCTCAGTGGAATGACTAGGTCCTATGAGAAGATTCAGCTTCACTATGAACATGGCTATCCAAAATCGTGTCTGCAGATTTTAAGTTTTTCTAGATGTCATCTTTTAAAAAATTTTTAAAGTTTATTTTATGTATGAGTGCTCTATCTGCATGTATATCTGCTTGCCAGAAGATGGCACCAGATCACAAAGGTGGTTGTGAGCCATCATGTGGTTGTCTGGAATTGAACTCGGAACCTCTGGAAGAGCAAACAGTGCTCTTAACCACTGAGCCATCTCTCCAGCCCCATATCATCATCTTTTTAATAATATATTTGATTTAATTTTTGTCTTGATCAAATGTCACATGTGACTTAAAGTTATACTACTTTATACCAATACTGAATGTTTATTTTTAATGTTGAATATTTTTATTGCTGTATAAAATTATTTTTTGTTTTGTTTTGTTTTCTTGTTTCTTTGTTTTCGTTTTCTTTGAGAGCTCTGTAACAGCTCTGGATGTCTTGGAATTCACTCTGTAGATCATGCTGGCCTCAAATTCACAAAGATCCCTCTGCCTCTGTCTCCTGATTACTGAGATTAAAGGCGCAAGCCCCCACCACCAGCTCTGAAAATTGTTTCTTCAAGTCTCAGAATTACTGAGTTCTAACCTAGTGCTAAGTGATTGTCATAGTTAGCATTAGCTGTAAACTTTATCTGGGAAGAAGAAACCTCAGTTGAAGAATTGTCTCCATTAGATTAGCTTGTGAGCATGTCTTTGTAGGTCTTTCTTTCTTTCTTCCTTTCTGTCTCTCTTTCTTTCTCTTTCTCCTCTTTCTCTCTTTCTCTCTTCCTTTCTTTCTCTTTCTTTTTTCTTTCTCTTTCTTTCTCTTTTTCTCTTCCTTTCTCTTTTTCTTTCTCTCTCTTTTTCTTTTTCTTTCTCTTTCTTTCTGTCTTTCTCCCTTCCTTCCTTCCTTCCTTCCTTCCTTCCTTCCTTCCTTCCTTCCTTCCTTCCTTCCTTCCTTCCTTCCTCTCTCTCTCCTTTCTGTCCTTTCTTTCCTTTCTTGACAGGGTTTCTCTGTGTAGCTGTGGACTCACTTTGTAGACCAAGCTGGCCTCGAACCCACAGCCATCTACCTGCCTCTGCTTCTCCAAGTGCTGGGATTACACAGGTGTGCTACCACACCCAGCTTTGGGGGTATATTTTAATTGCTGGTTGATGGAGGAGACATCAGCTCACTGTGGGCAGTGACATTGGTAGGCAAGTGGGCCTGTATTGCATCAGGGAGTAAACTGAACAAGCTGTGAAGAGCAACATAGGGAGCAGCATTCCTCCTTGGTTGCTGCTTCAGTTCCTGCCTTGAATTTCTGCCGTGGCTTTCATCAATGATGGACTATAACGTGTAAACCAAATAAACCATTTCATTCCCCAAGCTGCTTTTGGTAATGTTTATCACAGCAGCAGAAAAATAATGAAAACAAGTTTGTTCTCAAGATTCATTTTATTTTTAATTTTTGTGTGTATTTGTCTGTCTGTCTGACTGTGGTGATGGGTATGGGCACATGAGTACAGGATACCATGGAGGCCAGAGGAAGTGTGTCTTCAACAGGTGAAATTGCAGGTGTTTGTGATCTGCCCTGTGTGGGTGTTGGGAAACAAACCTGCACTTAATCACCAAGCCATCTCTCCATGTTTATGATGCATTTTTATATTCTGGAGAGTAGCCTTTGGTTGAATTATTTTAGCTTGAACATGTCCTACTAAAATAATTCTAACAATTTTTTTGAGATTATAATTACATAATTTCCCCCCTCCAAACCATCCCACATACCTTCCTTGCCCTCTTTCACATTCAACTAAATTAGCTTCTTCCTATTTGCTGTGTGTGTGTGTGTGTGTGTGTGTGTGTGTGTGTGTGTGTGTGTGT
>NW_026586662.1:7910803-7954259 GCF_907164565.1 Psammomys obesus | reverse complement strand
TGTGTGTGTGTGTGTGTGTGTGTGTGTGTGTGTGTGTGTGTGTGTGTAAATGTGACAGGGAGGCTCAGAGGCCAGAAGAGGAAGTTAAGTCTACTTAAGTTACAGGTGGTTGTGAGCTAGCTGATATGGGTGCTGGGAACCAAACTAAAGTCCTCTAGAAGAGCAATAAATACTCTTTAACTATTGACCAATTTCTCCCTTTAGCTATTTTTATTGCATCTTTCATCCACTATTATCTCCTCTTTGTTTTTCCTTCTTACAGCAAGCAACCAACTCCATAACTTTGAGCCCTTGCAAATTTTCTTTCTTTTTTAAGTTACATACTTCCAACGTACAATGGCATAGTATAAACATTCCCATTCCAAAGGTAAAGGTGGGTGTATAGCAAGGAAAGGTCAGATTAGAGCAAGACTGAAATCCAGCAGGGCAAACACCAAGTCCTGCAGCTCATGTCCTCCATCTGGACCTAGTGACAGAATCACGTGGGTTCTAAATAGCTCCATCCCTCCCTATCTGCTGCTTACTGCACACATAACCTTTCTCTTGAGCCAGCTCTATTCTTTACCTGCAGCTTTTGGTTGGTGAATGTTCATGGTCTTGGCATCTCCGGTATACTTAGGTCTCCATTGCAACTCAGGCTTCACTTTCACAATTTCACATCACACGGGTCAAGCCACATAGTGTGGCTTTTGAATCATGACCCACTAAATCTTCCATCTTTGAAAGCATGCCTGAAAAATCACTACTACATGGACAAAGCCACGTTCTGTTGCTATCTTCAGATGGACCTTGGCCCCTGTGGACCACAGTTAATCAGCCTCTGTGTGCTTTCCAGGCTGATCCTAGCAAAACACTTCTCTGGGTAGTACCCTTTCAGCTGTATTCTGAGTTCAGGCTTTCAAATATGATTTCACAATGTGGAAACTTTGATGGGTGAGATCTTGTACTCAGGCTCTTTCCTATTGTCTCATGCAGAGCAAGAGGTTTTTCTTAAACTCACAAGGAGCCACCAGCCACCTTTCAGTATTGGCTCCAGATTTAAACTTATACGTGTTCCTTTCCTTGCCAAATTAACTGACTGTTTTGTTTTGTTTGAGGGTGGGGATCTGGATAATGGGAGGGAGAGTAGAGGAGAGAAGGACACACAAAGGACATATGAAGACTGACTGACTCTCCAGGTCTTGGTGCAAAAGCACTGGCTAGCTTGGAACTGCCTGTATAGACCTGGGTGGCCTCAAATTTACAGTGATCCTCCTGCCGCAGCCCCTATCACTGTGTTTACTTATTTGGATGTCTGACAGTTTCTTAATCACTTTTTGAAGAAGTTCTGATTAGGCATTTTGTTGCATGTCTCACTTGGGGGGCTTGTCTGAATGCTCTTGATGGTTAAATTGGTATTGGGAGTTTTAGAGACAAATAGAGAACAAAGGTACTTTTTCTGTCATAGTGTATTAAAAGGGTATATGCTGTGAATAAGACATTACTATTTGTTGGGTTTCTCCACTGTCCAGTTAGTTTTTTCGTTCATTTTTGTTTTTCTCTTTCTAAATCTTTTTTCCCCCCTTAGAGTAAGTTAACATGTCTAGCCTATTCTAAAGAAATTCTTGCAGGGTGTGTGCATAACATTTGAAAAATTTTCTAAGGAATATGTGCCCTTTATTTGAGAGGTTATATATAACCAGTTCCCTAGTTTGTGTTAATTTTTTTCTTACTTATGTATTGTGCCTGCAGGTAGCTGTTTGCTTCTGTGTGTGCATGGTATCTGGAAAGGGTGTTAGAAGGTTCCTCTATCACTGTTCACCTATTTCTTTGGAGCAGATCTGTGCCTGAACCTGGTGTTTACATTGTCTCAGCTATGTTATAAGCCACCAAGCCCCAGAAGTCCTCCTGTTTCTGCGCACTTAGGAGATTGGGGTTACAGGGATACCCAGCTTGTTACATGGATGCTAAGATCCAAATTCTGGTCCTTAGGATTTATTGTTCAGCAAGCACTTTTCACCACTGAGCTTCCCTCCAGCCTATGGTGTTTTTAAAACTTGAGCATGTTGGTGCCCCAGTTACACTTTTCTTTTGTAGTTGCTAAGTGTCCCAGTTTAATTGCTGGTTGTTGTTATAAAATACTATGACAAAAGCACTTCAGGAGAGAAAAGGGTTACTTTAGTTCATAAAATTACAGTCCACCATTGCTTGGAAGTCAGGGCTAGCAGGAACACCTAGTCACATCCAGTTAAGAGCTGAAAGAAAACGAATGAATCATGTTTATGCTTGCTCAACTTGCTTTTTCCATTCTTACATTGCACGGGACCCCAAAACAGGGAATGGTGCCATCTAGAGTTGGTGAGCCCTTCCCACCTCAGTTAGCACAGTCAGGACAATTCTCTCCAGATATTCCTGTAGGCTAACTAATCTAGATAACCCCTCATTGAAACTGTCTTCCCACAAGAGTGTAGATTCTATTAGCTGACAACTAAAATTCACAGTAAGATAGTCAAATTTGCCACAATCGAACTTGTAAAGAAGGCAGCATACTGTGGGTGTCTAATTGCAGTGCTTCCAAATGCTAATGGCCCTTTGTCAACTCAGGTATCTGAGACCAAAGGAAGCTGTTTTAATTATGGACTCCTGTATCCTTAGAGGGTGAAAAATTCTGGTTTCAACTCTTTAGTGATTGGGGGTTTGTGATTAGGAATGTTCTGCTTAGTCTCTTTGGGGTGATGTTACAAAGTTTCACAGATTATGTAATTTGTCTTTGTTGACTTTTAGGAGATGGGACTTTTACTATGTAGCTAAAGCTGACTTCAAACTGTATAGTCCAAGCTGGCCATGAAGTTGTGATCCTTCTGCTTCAGTGCTGGGATGGCTGGCATGCAGCACCATACCCAGCCCTAGATGAATTTTTCAGTGTTAGGCTGGAAAGTCAAAGCAAAATATCCAGAATCAAAGTTCCTACTCTTACCACTATTATGTTTGGGGGAGGGGGGTGGGATTCTAAAAACCTGAATTTGAGACAGTCCCTACAATTCTTCTGGAGGTTCACCTGGGCCTGGCTTTCTGAGTCTTGACATGGCAAGTTGTAGCTTTTTTTTTTTTTTTTTCTGTCTTTCTTTTGGATGCTTTTCCTGGTACTTTGTACTTCCTTATTTCTCTTAAGCCTGCCTCCCTGCTACTTGGCTGCTGAGGCCATGTGGCTGACCTACATGCTGACTTTACCTCCAACAATGTAGCTTTTTTTTTTTTTTTTTTTTTTTTTTTTTCCTTCTTGTCTCCATTTTTTTCTTCTCTAGAAAGATGCTGAAATTTTCAGGTTGCCTGTCTTTTATTTAAATTCTAATAAATTATCCTTAAGTTGAAGGGGAAAAAAATCTGAATTATGGCGAGATAAAAATATTTAGGTGGGTGCCTAGCCTTTTGGCATTGTAACCTGAAATTATCATCTACAGAGGTTATGCTTGAAAATCACAAACTTAAGTTACTTTTTTTTGTTTGTTTTTTAAACAACAACAAAAAAATGATCTCTTAATGTTTTAAGTAAGCCTATAATTTTGGTTGGGCTGCGTTCATGGCAATCCTGGGCTGCAGCCAGTGGTTGCGTATCACTAGTAGATATACTTTATTTTTTGCTTTGTTTGTTTGTTTGTAATGCTGCTGAAGTTTTGAAGCCAATGTCTATAGCATGGTGGGCAAGCACTGTGTCCCTGAGCTTCACTTCCCCACCAGACTTGTAGATAGATACGCTTTGTCCTCAGTACTCAGCTGACAAGTTTAGATCCAATGTAGCTCATCACAGATGTCCCTGTTACCTTTCTAAAAACAAGGTGCATTTCTTTCCCCTGCCCTTGGCTTAGTCTGACCTCTCATAGCACTAGGACCTTGATATTAATCTAGACTTTTGTCATGTGGCACAAGACAGATGCTGGCTTTTGAACCTCATTTATTTCCCCCTTCCCACTTTTTTCTGTATTTTCTAATGAACATCTTGGCTATTCTGATCTAGATTTTCTGGTTATCAAAATAACAAAGTCTTGTTTTTCTTCTGTTAAAAGGTGGTTGAGACTAACAGAAATGGTAGTGGTCTGGATGTAGTTCTTATAAAAAGGCAAAACACTGGAGACATTAATTTCGAAAATCACTGATCAGAGATTGAGAGTAAAGTTGATTTTTTTATAGTTCATATAGACATGCCCCTCCCCATTTTACCATGTTTTAGTAATTTTTGTTTTTTTGAGAGAGGGTTTCTCTCTGTAGCCTTGGCTGTCCTGGACTCCATCGCATGGAGATCCACCTGCCTCTGCCTCCCTGAGTGCTAGGATTTAAGGCCTGTGCCACAGTCCCTGGCATGTTTTAGTAATGTAAGGGTCTGTAGAAACTACACACACACACACACACACACACACACACACACACACACACCAGTCTTAATGTATTTGTTTTCTCTTGGAGGAAGTAAGATGTTTACAAGAAATAGTTTAAAAATATAAAAAGCATTAAGGTTTTAAAAATTGAGAACAGGGTTTGGGAAATGTTCACATTTCTTTTATATTTAATAGTTACATTAATGAGTACTTATTTCAGTTTGTTTTATTTCAGCTTTGGCTAGATCAGAATCTAAGAGAGATGGAGGCTTTAAAAATAATTGGAGCTTTGATCATGAAGAAGAAAGTGAAGGAGATGCAGATAAAGAGTAAGGATACTTTCCTCCGATATTTCATAAGAATGAACCTTACAAAATCAATTTATATTTTGTGGCAAGTTTTTTTTTAATATTGTGTTTTTTCTACAGTAATAAAAGATAAAGCAATATTTTATTGATAAATAATTTTGCTTCTATTTCTCAGTTTTTGTATGTATGTAATAAATGTTTTCTAATGATTGAAAAATGGCTAGACAACAGTTTTCAAACTAAGGTAAAGGTTTTTCCAGCTGGGTGTGGTAGCACACACCTGTAATCTGAGCACTCTGGGAGGCAGAGGCAGGTGGGTCTCTGTGAGTTCAATGCCAGGCTGGTCTATAAAGTTAGTCCATGGCAGCCAAGGCTACTCAGAGAAATCCTGTCTTGAAAAGAAAAAAAAAAAAAAAAAAAAAAAAGTAGCCTTTTCTGGAAATAATTTGGTTTTGTTTGTTTGTTTGTAAATAATTTGAAAAGCCAGAATTTATCAAGCCTCTGAATTTTGTATGAAAGAGCAAGTCTTCCATTTTCATTGTTTTTTACTGGTGAACTTGTAATCACCACTTTCACCTGCAATCAGATTTCCACCAGCGAAAGGAAACCCAAAATAAATGATACGAGTAGGCATTGTTTAAACAGAAGTAACATACTCTTAACACACTTGAATCAATCCTATGTGAAATTTTACAGTTTTGTTGCGGATTTTTGGTAGTACTGTAGATCAAATTCAGTGCCTTGACTAGGAGTACATCCATTGCCTTTAATAAGAGTTACAATAGTAGTTTGCATACTCTGATAATCATATTGCAAATTCAATACTATTTTAAGCTCTTGGTTTATTGACTTCTTCTTACTGCCCAAAAGAAACAGCCTCGGAGACATGTAAATATACAGAATTTTGGCATAGCAATAAATATATTTTTATTGTTATTTTTATGTTTTGGCTTTTCAAGATAAGGGTTTCTCAGTATAACAACCCTGGCTGTCCTGGAACTCCAGCGCAAGCTGGCCTAGAACTCACTCACAGAGATCTTCCTGCCTTCACTTCCCAGTTGCTGGAAGTAAAGACATGTGCCACTATACCTGACTATAAATATATTTTTAGAATTTCTGTTTTTCTAGTTTTTTGGGGAGAGGGTCTCACTATGTAGTACAGGTAAGCCTGGAATTTACTGTATAGCTCAGAGTGGTCTTGAGCTTGTAGCGATCCTCCTTAGCCTCTTTAGTGCTAGGATTGTAGATGCTCTTTACCACACCCAGGTTTTTAAAAATAAATCTTTGCACAAGTTATCATTCAAATATGTTGGCTGAATATTTGCGGTAATTCACATTCACTATTTTAGGTTATTTTATTTGAAAGAGAAGTTTGAACTGATAAATATATCTCAATAAACTCAGTGTTTTATGGTCATCTTACCCTTTTTTAAAAAATATTTTTAATTTTTTTCTCAGTAGATATTTGGCATTTATATAGTTTTGAAAGAATGTACTAAGCTGGGTGCAGTGTTGCACGCCTGTGATCCCAGCACTCTGAGGCAGAGCCAGGCAGACCTCTGTGAGATTGAGGCCAGCCTGCTCTACAAAGTGAGTCCAGGACAGCCAAGGCTACACAGAGAAACCCTGTCTTGAAAAATAAAACAGAGAAAGGTACTAAATATGAAATTACAACAAAATATTTTTCCTTTCAGACATTTTAATACAATTTTTATAAGAGAAATTTTGTATTAACGGTATTGATATACAACAGTAACAAAGTAAAATATTACATTTTTTATTACAGATAGCTTGAAGTTTACTATACATAGCAGAATTATCTATAAAAGATATATTTGATTTCTGCTTTGGAAGATTTACCATGACTATCTTTTCAAAATGATGCCGTCCCGTACATCTCATGTATGGATTATACTTTTTGATTTATTGTGTTCCTCAGGGAGTTCAATTTTCTGATCATGTTAAGGTGACCAGTGAGCTGTTAATGTAGTAGTGTAATGGCCAGAGGTGCTATGTGAAAGGTTTATGTCTCCAAGGGTGGTGCTGTGACCGTCATTGTGTAACAACATTGGGATTGCTTGCTTCTCCTTAGCTAACTCCCTACCCTGGATGGCACTCTGCTTTTATAACTTCTCTCTTCTTTAATGCCAACTCATGGTAGAGAAGAAAATAGTGAACATGGCTGACTACAAAGTCTGTAGGCTGAGAAACAAGGTCATATGTTCATTTAAGGTAGGGGTCAACACATTAGCTTTGCTGCCTGCTGCCTAGATTTGTCCATGATTGTGTTGGGAAGCAGCCAGGGCTACAGTGTTATAGTTATTTCACACTGCTGTGACAAAGAAGTCACAGAAAACGTCTATAGTTACTCTGTGGGAAGCCTGAGTCTTTGCAGCAAAGTTTGCAGATTTCCCCCAGTTATATGAGCTGTGAAGATAAAGCCAAGGGCATTAATGTGTGGACTCTTAACTGTTGCTTAAGGTTTCTTCTTTTATTTTCTGTATAGTGGGGCAAATCTGCTCAGTGTAGAAGATGAGGATTCTGAAACCTCAAAAGGAAAAAAGGCAAGTGTTGCTTTAAAAACACTTTTTTTCTTTTGTATTACATACCAAAAAAAAAAAGGTTATTTAAAATTTGGCTGGGCATGGTAATAGTGTATCTTGTAATCCTGGTACTTAGGAGTCAATGGAGGGAGGCTTGATCTGTGTATCATGAGCTACAGAGTCAAGGCTATGTCATTTTAAACAAAACAAAACAAAGATTATATGTTTTTACTGTAAATCCCAGTGTTACCCTTTCTGTCTCCTTACACAAATACTTCTAATTTTTTGTTGTTGTTGTTTATCTCCATAGAAATGTGTCTTAATTAGGATTCCATTGGTATTAAAAAATAGCGAAATCAACTTAATATAAAGGAGAGAGATTTATTTTGGCTCAAGTTTGTTTTTTCTTTTTTTTGTCCATGGTTGCTTGTGCCTCTTACAACATGGTAGACACATAACTTCCTGGCTGTTAGGAAGCAGAAAAGGAGGAGGGGGTTAGACCTCCAAGTAGTATGCCAGGCCCTGCTTCCTTATGTGGTTGGGAGCCTACTGTTCACAGTTTCCTAGCTTTGCTCTGACTTGGAATTTCTGGAGCATCTTTTAAGATTCCATAGAAACAGCTTTGGGGCTGAGGAGATGGTCCAGTGGGAAGTGTTTGCTCCGCAAACAGGAGGACTAGAGTTGGCATTGCCAGGGCTTTGTGCATGCCAAGCAAACACTCTGCAAACTGTGCCACATCTTCCTCCATTCCTCAGTAGTATGTGGCTTGGAAAACTGACTTGGGCCAAAAATATCATCTAGATTTTTGTGAAGGGGAATGTTCTAACCTGTGAGATGATCATTCATAAATGACTCAGTTTTTATTTTCTGTCTTCAATAATTTGATATATTACCAACAAAACCATTAATAATCAGAAAAAATAAATATATATACTAGATATCTAAACTAGTAAGTAGTGTTTATGTTGCTTTTTGTTTTTGTTTTTTGTTTTTCGAGACAGGGTTTCTCCATGTAGCCTTGGCTGTCCTGTACTTGCTTTGTAGACCAGGCAGGCCTCAAACTCAACTCACAGTGATGTGCCTCCTTCTGCCTCCCTGAGTACTGGGATTATAGGCATGTACCACCACACCTGGCTTATGTTCCTTTAAAAAAAAAATGTGTGTGTGTGTTTGGTGGGGGTGCTTATGTGCTTGTGCTCCAGAGTTGAATTTCTTTTTTTGACTAATCATTGCTTTATTTATTATTGAGGCACAATTTCTTGCTTAACCCAGAGGTTGCTGATACTGCTCATCCAGCTAGCCCCCTTTCTGAGTATCCTATTTCCACTTTCCAAATGCTGGGATTTCAAGTAGCCACTGTGCCTGCCTGACTTTTATTTGGGTTTTGAGAATCCAAGCTTCAGTCTTCATACATGCATAGCACTTTGTCTTACTTACAATCTTACAATTTTGGACGTACTATATTTTTTTATTTTTATATTTTTGTATTTTGTGATTTTGTGTGTGTGTGTATGTGTGATTTTCCTATAGAATAACACATTTACAGACCTAAGGAGTAGGTTAGTTGGTAAAGTGCTTGCCTAGCATGTATAAAACCAAAGGTTTGAACTTTGGCACCGTATAAACCAGGAATGGTGGTTCATCCTCAGTTACATGGAATTTCAAGGTATGAAAACCTGCCTCAGGAAAACATAGTAAGTCAGGCATGTGGCTTTTGCCTTTAATCCCAGACCTGAGGAGTCAGAGGCAGGCAGATTTCTCTTTGAGTTCAAAGCCAGCCATAGCTGCACTGAATATCCTGTCTCCAAAACACACAGCCAAACAAGCAAACCAAAATAATAAATAAAAAAATGAGAGATGGCTCAGAGGTTAAGAGCACTGGCTGTTCTTCCAAAGGTCTTGAGTTCAACAACCACATGGTGGCTCACAACTATCTAAAATGAGATCTAGTGCCCTCTTCTGGGGTGCAGGTATACATGTAGGCAGAACACTGTATACATAGTAAATAAATAAATCTTTGGGGGGAGGAAAAGAAATAATTAATTGCTTTTTCCTGGAGCTAAATGTAACAGATAGTGAAGAAAGCCTTTTTAAGGGAATTGACAATATAACAAGTGATATTTTCTATGAGATTTGTAGTTTCTAACTGTATTAATTAGTTAATATTCTGACAAAAAAAAAATGAGTCAGGGGAGAAAGGCCCTGTTTGCTGACAGTTCAGAGGAAACAGTCTATCAAGGTGGGAAAGGCAGGATGGCAGGAGTGTGGCCCAGCCTGGCAGATGGGAAGCAATGATCAGATCACATTTGCACAGAAAGAACAGGAAGTGGGAGCAGAATATAAAGAAAGCCTCAAAACCCATGCTTGGTGACGTTCTCTTCAGCCAGACTATATCTTTTAGAGGTTCCACAACCTTCCAAACGCACGACCAGCCAGGAACCAAGTGTCCAAACACATGAGCCTGTGGGGACATTTCACATTAAGTCTTACAACATAATGAAACTAGAAGTACTGCTTACTTTATTGTTGGCTGAAATGATCTAGCCTGTAAACAACCTACAGGCAGCAAGTAAGAAACTGATGGCATTGGGTTGTTGGTAGATGCTCTTCCAAAAGCTTTCTCAAAAAAGATATCCATCCATATGAGGCAGAATATTGCTTTGTAACACATGCTGACCGTGGACAATCCACCCTCCTGCCTCTTCCTCTCCATTTGTTAAGTTTTAGACTTGTGCCACCATATTTGCCCTCAGAAAAAGACTATTTGAAAACACATAATTCCTTAGTCAGAAACATGGTTGGAGCATTGGTAAGACAGCTAAGTAGAAAAGTGTTTGAGAACCTCAAATTCAGACTCAGTCCTGCCTCTGGCTCCCAGTTGCTCATACATAAGAATGTGTCTCTATGCCACTAATTTTACCATCAGTTTTCAATGTAATCTTTTGCTTCTAGCAGCCGCTTTCAAAATGAAGACATCTGTGGGAGTTTTGTGGTTTTGTTTTGCCTTTTCACTATGCCAGGGATCCAATGCTGGGCTTTGAACATTAGTAAGCAAACATCTACCTAAAGAGAGACAGAGAGAGAGAGAGAGAGAGAGAGAGAGAGAGAGAGAGAGAGTCATAACCCTATTGTCTATTTCAGATAGTTCTGTTCCTTTTTGCCAGTTTATTTGTGCCTTAGAGAATTTGTTCTGTTGAGTAAATAGATGAACAGTTACTTTGGGCTAGAAAATAAGACTACTGCCAATTTTCCATAGTAAGCCCTTGGTGGTTTGTTTTGTTTTATTTATTTTTTTGGATTTTTAAGACAGGGTTTCTCTGTATAGCCTTGACTGTCCTAAAAGTCACCCTGCAGACCAGGCAGTTCTCAAACTCAGAGATCTGCCTACCCCTGCCTCCCAAGTGCTGTGGATTAAAGGCATGCACCACCACCTCCTGACTGAAACAGATAAGGCCATGGTGAGATGTCACTGTAGCAACAGTTGCTTGCTACACTTCGAGAAAAAAGAGAACTGCATATGTGAAATTAGTAAATAGATAATGTATGTAAAAAATAGTAGCGTAGATGTGTGGTTTTCTTTTATATCACTTTAAAGAAAGTATCACTTAGAACTGATAACCGGGGCTAGAGAGATGGAGCCGTGGGAAAGAGCACCTGCTGTTCTGCAGAGGATCCGGTACAGTTCCGAGTACCCACCTTGCTGGCTCACTGTTTATAGCTCCAGTTCTAGGAGATCCAGCACCCTCTTCTGGCTTCAGACACCAGAGCCACACAGAGTACACTTAACATACAGTTAGACAAAACACTCATACCCATTTAAAAGGAAAAAAAATACAAACAAAACAAAACAAAAAACGGAGGACCATAGAGTGTGAAAGTAAATTGTACCAAGGATGGATTGGTTAAATATTGGGGCTCTCCCCAGGCTCTTGTCAGTGTGTTTATGTTGACATTTACATCTGTGGAGGCACAAAAACATTACCTCAGTTTGTATTGATGTAGGAACTCTGAAGAAGAGGCAAAGGCACATAGCTTGCAGTATTGTCCTACTGATAGCAGCAGGCCTATTTAGCAATGGAAATCTTAGTTTTTTTGTTGCTATTGGTTTGATTTGGCTTTGATTAGAGAGAACTAGCCCAAGACCCATTATCTTAATTTTCTAAGTGTTTTGGGGGAGCTTTATGAGAAAAGAAAAATAATATATTCCCTGTTCTTAAAAGTTTACATTCTCTTTAGGAGGAAAAAAAAATTTCCCTCAGGTTCTCCTCTTGCTGCCATCTTCTCACCATACAACCCCATCCCCTCCCAGTCTCCAGCAGCTGTGTACTTATCTTTTCTATCCCCTTCCTTCCTCTGTTCTACCTTCCCTCCTCTTCTTTGTTCTTCCCGTTCCCTCTTTCCCTTCCTTTGAGAAGTCTCACTCAAATAGCCTGACTGGAACTCACTGTATAGGCTAGACTGGCCTCAAAATTTGTTGCAGTCGTCTTCACTTTGCCTCCCAATCTCCAGAATGCTGAGATTAGAGGTCATTGTTCCCTGTTGACATTTGAAATTTTAAATTCTCTCTCTCTCTCTCTGAGTGTGTATGTGTGTGTGTGTGTGTGTGTGTGTGTGTGTGTGTGTGTGTGTGTGAGTGAGGAGAACTTGAATTAATTAGTTCTCCCACTTTCACCATTGTAAGTCTTGGAGATCAAACTCCTATTTGCCAGGCTTGGTGGTAAGTATCTGCCCGCCTAGCCAGCTCACAGCCTTGTTAAATGTGTAGCCTGGGCTAGCTTTGAAATTGTGATTCTCCTGCTTCTACCTTGTGTGCTAGCATAACTGCCTCATTTTTTAAACTGAGATATTTCAGATATTGTTGATACATTATAACGTGATGTCATTCATTGACTCTTTAATATCTGTGGATCTTTTTGCAGTTAAATCGGAGATCTGAAATTGTTGCTACTAGTTCTGGTGATTTCATCTTGAAGACTTATGTAAGACGAAACAAGACTGACAGTTTAAAAACTTTGAAAGGCAACCCAATTGGACTTAACATGTTAAGCAACAGTAAGAAACTGAGGTACATTCAAAAGTTGAATAAATTCTTTAAAAATAGAAAGAATGATGTGTAGATGCTTGAAGGTGAAGAAAGAGTTTGATACTAGATGCTAAATTGCCTTTGTTGGCTAGCGGCCTCCCTGCCCCATTTCTTTTGAATTTTTCAGTAAGGCCAGGAGGTTGCACAGATTCTTTAAATCTTACAAAAAAAAAAAAAAAAAAAAAAAAAAATTCTTTCAAGCATATGTGTGTGTGAGTGTGTGTGTACGTGATGCATGAATGCATGTACATACATGTGTGCTTTCCTGTGGTAGTATGTGTGGAAGCCGGAAAGAATTTGTTGTTAGGTGTTTTCCTCTATTTTTTTTAACTTTTTTTTTTTTTTTTTTTTTCCTGTTTTGAGACCTGGTCATTGTGTAGCTCTTGACTAGCCTGGAGCTCACTATGTAGATCAGTCTGGCCTCAAATTCAGAGATGCAAATCTACCACCTCTGCCTCTGAATGCTGGTTGAAGGTGTGTGCTAACATGCCTAGCCTAGATCTTATTTTTTTGAGATAGGTCTTTCACTGGTCCTTTAGCTTACTGTTTCAGCTTTTATCAGTGAGCTCCTGTAATCTGCTTGTCCTTACCTTGTCAGTGCTTTGATACACATGCAGTTTGGTTTGTTTTGTTTTGTTTTGTTTTTCCAAACAGTTTTTCTGTGCAGCCATGGTTGTCCTGGAACTCTATAGACCAGGCTGACCTCGAACTCAGAGATCTGCCTGGCCTCTGCCTCCTGAGTGGAGGGATTAAAGGCATGTACCACCAACAGCTTGGCGCACATGCAGTTTTGAGTCTTCCTTTTTATAGATACTTGGCATCTGAACTCAAGCTCTCAGTCACTTTGCTCCCTGAGACATCTCTTCAGTCCGCTTTGAATCTTAAACTAGGATTTAATTGTAATGATTTCTTGCACATTGCAAGAAACATTTTAGTGTATGACCTCTAATGCATTTGCTTTCACATAAGTAGAAAATCAGTCACAGCATTAGAATTCTGAAGCACAATAATGTTGGTACCACACTTCACTTAACATGTCCTAGTTGAGGTCATCTCAACAAGGGTCTTGTTTTTCTCTTAAGAGATTGTTATTCCTCTTGTTCAGGTAAAACGTTCCTTTCCTAGTGGCTATGGTAGTAAATCATTGAAACCCTAGGACTGAGCTACTAATAATCAGTAACATCTCATAAATAGAAAATCACTTTTGTTTTTACTCAGTTACTGTGTAAATAGCTAAGTAAAATCTGTAAACATCAGGTAACTTTCAAGTTAGGAGCAGAATTAAAGTTTTAGACTGTGGGCTTCTACTCTACTATCCTAGTTACACTTTTCCCTTGAGGAGGCTGGAAGTAGTTGAAAAGATATTAAGTCTCCTAGTGGACAATTTTAGATACTTAATTTGGTTTATCTTTTTTTCCTCATTATTTTTGTGCACAATGGTGTGTGTGTATGTGTGTGTGTGTGTGTGTGTGTGTGCGCGCGCGTGTGCGTGTGTGTGCTCACATTCTAAAGGGTTATTTTGTCAGTGTATATGCGATTTTTCCTCTGCCCAGACTATTCTTTGTTTTTTAATGTTTAGTGAAAACACACCAGCTACGGCATTATGCTCTGGAACTGTAGTTCACGGTAGACGCTTCCATCATGCTCATGTGCAGACTCCAGGCATCAAAACAGCGGCTCAGAGGTAAGGACTGTATGATTTCGTCTTTTTACGTAGGATTTTTCACACCCCCTTTAAGTGTAGAACTTGGCAGTTTTCACTGTCTTTGAAGAGTTATATCTCCTAAATAATTCGTGACCTGTTGTTACATTTTGATTATTTTATATTTGCTTTTTAGAAAGTTACATTTTTGTGGAAAATTTAAAATAAGAGCTATTTGCTGTATTACTTTTTAGGTCTAAGAAGATATTTAATGAAGCTGATCCATAATACTGATCTTACTGAACTGGACTGAACTATTGTACTGGTAGTTGACCTTAGTAGCAAAACTAAAGATTTCAGAGTATCAAACAAATCCCATTGGTTTTAAGTGGTGGTTATTTATTTTATTTTTTTTTAATAAATTTAGGAATTTTCACTGATGTTGAAAGTACTGTTTCATCCTTAAAACAATGAAAGTAACAGTTGGGAAAAGGTTAAGTCTTTTAAATGATTTTGAGCTTTTTCAAAACCATTTTTAGAATGTTAATATCGTCTTTCAATTGATTCAAAATTCTTAGACCCTATGAATTAGTCTGGTAACACTGTAAATACTGTATTGTAACTGATAACATTTATTTTTGGTATACAATTTACATGATATTTTTTATTTTCAAGTTTATTATTTATTAAAAAACTATGTTTCAGACCTTAGAAACTTGCTATATCTGCTGACTACAACAGATCTTTAACTTAAAATCTTTAATTTTTTTTCATAATTTAAGATGATTAAAAGAAAACTTTGTTTTTCTTAGATATTTTGCTTTAGATGTTGTATAAGATTTAAAAATCTTAAAAGAAATTCAGTACAAAAGACAGATGTTACCTCTCACATCAAAAATTTACTTAGTTGTAATGTAAGGTACACAAACAAATCAGACTCTGGCCAACGTGGGGCATTAACATAAGGATAAAGGATAAGATGTATGGTCACACAGAAAGATTAAAGTCAGAAGTTTGGGTTGTGTTTTGTTTTATCCTAGGCCTTTGCCTTGTTGTACCTTGTGTGTGTATTGATGCTCATCTCTGCCATCTGTCTTAATTTGTAAGTGGGCTAATTAATGTTTATTGGAAAAGATTCTTTTCTGAAAAAGAACAGCTGCAATTAATTCATATTCCAAGACAATCCTGAGTCTGACCAGAATGTTAAGGAATCTTTAAAGTTTCCTTAAATGAGCAGGACAGACTCCATTCATGTTTGTCTCATTTGTAAACATTTTTTTATTCTGTGACCTTTCTTTTGGTTTTGGAGTCTAAAGTCTAGTCATTGAAAGTTCCTCTCAGTTTTATTCCTTCAAAAAACAAAGTGATTTTTATGTTACAAAACAGGTATAAATGAAGAACTGTGTATTAGAAGAATCATATGGCAAAGTCCCACTATTTTTAAAATAAAATTCAGTGAATTATGGTTAAAGACAGGAAGGCAAGTAAGTGAATCTATATGTGGTGGCATATGTCTATAATCCCCAGCACTCAGGATCAAGCTGAGGCAGAAAAAATGCAATGGATTTGAGGATATCTTGGGCTAGTGAATTAAGGCTACTCAGGGATACTGCACAGGGAGAACTGTCTCAGAAACACTACAACACTGGGTTCTATACCCATCACCTCTCGATTCCGAGCAAACAAAGGCTTAGGTGTGAGTTCAGTAGTAAAGCTATGCAAACTAAGTGAGCAACCACAGAGCAGAGCTGTCCTGCAGGATATAATAGAGGAGCCTTTGAGTGTGCTTCAGAGACACTGAGAGACATTGAGAGAGACACCTCCTCAATGTTGTTTTCTTATGTTTTTGAAATTTAAAAATGTCACCAATTTGGTAGTTCACAGGACAGAGTATTAGGGCTTGTTTTTTAAGTCAGTCAGACCTACATACTAGTAATTTGTAGTTTGTAAGGAAGATTAATACCTTTTTTTTTTTTTTTTTTTTAATCTTAAAAGGGCATGAGGGAAGGTTGTTAAATATTATTGTATCAGATTTATAGCCTTTGGGGCAGATGGTTAACTTTCTAGCCTGTTTTCTTACTACTATTTCAAAGTTATTTTAGACATAAAAGATAGACTCACACAAAAGGAAAGTAACAAGAGAAAAATGAACTTCGGGTATTTAAATAAAAATCTATTTATATTGCAGTTCCACCTCACTTTTAAGCAGACTTAAAAACTAACACTTTTTATAGTTATGTATTTTGTTTATAATTTCACTTTTTAATTTTGTTTTGGCTTTTCAAGACAGGGTTTCTTTGTGTGTAGCCCTGGTATAATTTCACTTTTTGATCAAAAAAATTTTTTTTTCTTTAGCTTTCTTTAAAGGATTAGTTAAAAAGTCTTAAGGGAAAGATGAATGTGTTTAAAAACATGTGTAATCCCGTGAGGTGTGGTAATTGCCTGCAATTTACCACTTCGGAGCCTGAAAAGTGCTAGGATCCTGCGAGGCTAGCCTTCATTGAGACCTTTTCTCACATACACGCAAAACAT
The DNA here is from genome assembly GCF_907164565.1 of Psammomys obesus. Lineage (NCBI taxonomy): Eukaryota > Metazoa > Chordata > Mammalia > Rodentia > Muridae > Psammomys > Psammomys obesus. Next base: position 7,937,799 of record NW_026586662.1, on the reverse strand, counting down.
GTGTAAACCGTATACGGAAAACTAAGCCCTGAATAAGCAAGATTTAATTATGAATGCATGGTTCCACCTTGGGAGAAGTCTGAAGGCCTAAATTAACACTAGCAGAGTTAAATCAGGGTTTTTATTTTCCTCCCCCTTTTTAAAGTTTTTATTTGAAGGTTTGTGTATTTATTTTTATTTTGTTTAATTATTTGTTTGTATTCAGCTGTGTGCACATGACTCCAAAACTACTCAGAAGCTAGAAAAGGGTGTGGGATCCTCTGGAGTTGGAGTTGTAGGTGGGTGTGCATCCCAGATATGTGAGCCACGAGTTAAACTTGGGTATCTGCTCTAACCACTGACCCCTCTTTCTGGCCCCTCCTTTTATTTTATTTTTATTATTTATTTTTTAAAAGCTTTATTTACTCTTGTATGTGAATGCTCTATTTGCATGTACACCTACATGCCAGAAGAGGGCATCAGATCACATAGATTACTGTGAGTCACAATGTGGTTGTCGGGAATTGAACTCAGGACCTCTGGAAGAGCAGACAGTGCTCTTAACCACTGAGCCATCTTTCCAGGAACCCTCCTCCCTCGTTTATTTTTAAGACCACTAGTACAGTATTAACTAAGAAACTTTTCCTTTCCATTTTGTATGAAATGATCCAAAAAGGAATATTAATTGACACTTTCAAAGTCCTATTTTATTAATAATAACTTCTACAAGTTTAATCTACTTTTATATATGTACACTTCTTCTGGGGTGAGACTTGATAATACATACATTGAAACTCTTGTGACATGCTGTGGCTGATAAATTTGTGTGTGGGGGTGTCTGAGTGTGTGTGGCTGAGGATGGAACACAGGGCTTCCACTCCCTCTGAGTGACATCTCCTGTGTCTAAAATGTATTTTCTCAAGGAAAAGAAGGGAGAAGTGGCAATAATTTCTTTCTTTTCCTACTTCTCTTGGTTTATTGGGAAGAACCAAACAAATTTCGTTATCTTTGTTTTATATTCTACACTTTTTGATTTGTGTACAGGTGAATGTTAAAAGCAACAAAGCAGTTCTAAACTCTTCTTCACCTCCTGGGATCAACATTGTTGTTAGAAGTATCTCACTTAGGTACTTATGTTTTCTGGGACTGTAGCTTCCTAAGAGACAGAGAAGCTAGGCTGTGTTTGAACGTGTGTCTTTCTAGTTCCTTGACTTTAACAGGAATGCAATGTTATCCTGTTTTTCTGTCACCTGACATATATTTAATAGCAAAGATAAAATTTCAGATATAGTAATGTAGATGTATTATTTCTTCACTGCTAAAAACAGTTAATGTGTCTCTTGAGTGCTGCTCATAGGAAAATTACTATCCCTTTATCTTAATATGCTAGGTCGTATTGTTGGCTTGCTTGTGTGCCCCCAGGAGAGGAATGTGGTACTACAGTTTTGAGATTTTGTTACTTGTATTTTACTTAAAATTTTGAACATTTAGTTCTTTACATGATGAAGAACAATAGTTTTAGAATGTGAGTTTTGTTTTATTCTATACTGAAGACTATAGTTTTACCCTTGAGTGATTGATGTTTTCTGGAGTTTCCATGAATTGTGGAGAAATACAAAATTTTTATATTTTATACTCTGGACTTGTGGTAAGAGACCATGATTATAATTCATGGTCTTTGTCTTGAGTACTAAAAAACATACAATTTGTGCAAGACAAGTTTTAGCCTTAAAAATTTTGTGTCTTATATAATAAATTTGAAATTATTAGAATTTTTTATAACTTCTAGGAAATATTATTTATTGACAATGATATTTATGGCTGTCATAAAATAATCTACTATTAAGTGCTTAATAAGTAAAGCCCTTTTGAAAAATTTCATGGTTTTGTGTATCCCTGTCTTCTTATTAAATATGTGACTACTTAAATTATTTTATGTTCATCAAAATTGGAGAAAAAGCAGTAGCTAACATATAGTATATGCAAAATATCATTTAAAAGTTGCTCATATTAATAGTTTTGCCTTGTTGACTGCAATAATTACAACTGCAATGACATATCAACAATGCGTCTCCTCTCTTACATTTTTTTCTTTTTCATGTTTTAAGCAATCAGGACCGAAAAGAAAGGTAAGCCTAATGTTGATGAAATTAAAACATGTCTGTAGCAGTAAAATATCAACTTATATGCTTTGAACAATACCCTAATTAGAGTTTATTACTAAAGCTTACTATTTCAATGATGGGAAACCTATTAATAATATATTGTGATATTTGTGATATCTGTTTCAGTATGATTCTCAATGAATATATAATTGTATGGATGGTTATTATACATTTATTTTTATGTCTGACTGATTTTCTGTAACAATAAAATTTTCAATACCTTAAGAGTAAAGTTGCATACATGTAAATCATTAAGGTCTTTGTAGCAGGAAGACTTGAGTAGGCTAAGGCATGAGGAGTGGGAGATTGAGGATAGGCTTAAGCTAAGCAGCAAGGCCTGCCTGTAGATTGGAACTCATTTTGTAGAGCAGGATAGATTTGCTAATATAACTTTGCATATTTTGTAAAATGGACTGGTGGCCAACTTTTTAAAAAACAGAATAACTGTGTGAAGTATGTAGATATTGCTGTTCTTTGAAATGTGAACTGAATTGTTGCCAAGAATAGAGAAAAGTGGTCACTTTAGACAGGATGACAAGGTTGGCTACGTGGGATAGTTTACAACCTGTAATCTCAGTCCTTAAGCAGGAGGTGAGGCAGTAGGATCCGAGTTGTATTAGCTCAGTCTGGGTCCGAGAGACCTTTAAAAAGTGAAAGGCAGCCAAACCAGTGCTACACAGAGAAGCCCTATCTCTATTGAAGGAAAAAGGGAGAGGAAGAGCTGGGTAGACACTCCTTAATACAGCACTCAGAAACCGTTGGTTGTACTACCCTACAGCTGTATACCCAGCCTGGGAAGTACAATTAAAAAAAAAAAAATGATTATGGATAACAATTCACTTTTCTTATCAAACAAAGCTACTTCTATATAAACAAGTGGGCAAGTAAAGGGAGTACAGGGATAAAGGCAATTGACAGTAAGCTTGACAGACCGAGTTTGATCTCTGTGATACGTATGGAAACATTTTAATATTAAGCTTAAGGGTTTTTTGTTTCCACATTTTAATATAATTAAGAGCAGCTTTTTTTTTTTTTTTTAATTTGTGTAGGAAAGTATGCAGGGCAATTTGGAAACAGTAGCTATGAAGTCTGGAATACAAGCAAAATACATATTGCAACACATTTTAGCACTGTGGGTTATTAAATGATATTCATGTATTCATCCTCATTAGCAATGCATGGTAGTACAGAGTGTCAAATTGCAAAGAGCATAATTCACTAATGCAGTGTATACATGTTATTTAGGCTGTGTATCTATATAATTGTTAAATAATTGTGGGGTTTTGTTAATATTCAGCATTTTTAAATATTTACTGTTTTGTTGCCCATAATTTAAAAAATAGAAGACACAGGAATATTACTGTATTTGCTTCAGGCTTTATTATAGTATGTAACTTTTTAGTATGGAACATGTATATTTTAAGATTAATATAGTATAGTTAGGAGCCCAAGACATTTCTTGTAAGGTAGAATCTCATGTAGTCCATGCTGGCCTTGAACTCACTATGAAATTGAGGTTGACCCTGAACTCCTGGTCCATCTGCTTTCCCAACTGCTGGAATTATAGGCATGTGCCACCATGCTGAGCCCTTAAAAATTAATTTTGAACATTTTAAATTTATTCTTTCACAATTTCATACATACGCAGTATGAATTGCTCTCCTCAGTATCTTCTCTTACCTTTTTCCCTTCCTCAGAACCTCTTTTTCCTAACAAGTACCTACCTACCTACTTCCTTACATCTCCCTCCCTTCTTCCGTCCCTCCCTCACTCCCTCCTTCTTCCAGTCCACTCCACCACACCACAGCACACCACAGCACACCACATTTAATTAGAGTTGCTCGAATGAATATAGGTGAGGGGTTTTTTTTTTACTTAAGGACAGCTTGCCAGTGGCTACACTACTAAGAACTGTCACTTGCCCTTCCCCCAATAATGATTAACTGGCTATGGCTCCTCAAGGAGAGAGGGCCCCCATGAGCTCCTTCCTCATTCATGATGGAATGTTGATAGGCCCAGGCTTATGCAGGTTTTCTAGCCCTTCTTTTTCTTTGGTATATGTCTTCACATATCCTAGACTGTCTTGGAACTCTAGGTAGCTGAATCTTGAATCTATTATTATTATTGTTGTTAATTATGTGTGAGTTATATCTTCCTGTGGGTATGGGCACATGAGCACAGATATATTTGGAGGTTAGAAGCATTGACTCTTCCAACTCTTCCAGGAGCTAGAGTTGTAAGAGAGTGATGTTTGTTCCTCTGCAAGAGTAGTTAAGATTTCTTTTAATTACTAAGCCATCTCTAGTCCCAGACTTGAACTTCTGATTCTCCTGACTCTTACCTCCGGAATGCTAGAATTACATACATGCATACACACACACACACACACACACACACACACACACACACACACACACAAAATCACACACATGTACAATATAAAGTGCTGAAATCAAACACAGGTCTTTGTGTAGGGTAGGCAAACAAGTAGCATCCACTGAGCTAAAAGAAAGCTTAACTTACTTTTTTTTTCATTGTACCATTGCTACCACTGTATGAAAGGCAAGTCTTTTCTGAGTCACACAATTTATATCATCACCAATTTTAAAATCTTGTCAGAGTAGAAAGTGTTTTCATATTCTTGAAACTGTTCTAGTCATTGTTGCTGACACACTTTGCTGGAGTTCAATTCTAAAATTGACATTTAATAATTGTGGGGCTATAGACCAGTTAATCAACTTTTATTGTGCCTCTGTTTTTCAGACATAAAAATGTTGATAATATGTAGCTTGAAAGGTTATCAAGAGAATAAGGAGTCAAAACTTTTGAAGAGCATTAGTATCTCGCACATAGTGTTCATTGTTTGCTGATTGCTCTTACATTTAATAGTACTTTCTTTGTCATTCATATTGTGAGGGCTCTGAGTTTATGTGGAAATATGAAATCCTTGAAAGAATATTCATTTGTGAATTATTTAATAAAATGAATTACATTGTTCTGTACTGAATAAAAAACTACTGAACACTAGTGTGAACATTTGTAAATAGTATAGCTTCTTTAGTTTTCTGCTATTATAAAATAAGTATTTTTAGACACTCAAGGTTGGAAAGTATCTGTTAAACCTCTTGAGTTAGTACTTCTTTTTCCTTCTGTGGTGCTTTTTTCTTGATACTAGCTATAGAACACGTTTGTTTTTTGTTTTGTTTTCTCAAAATTAGTATACTTGGACTTAGATAGATATACTACTAGGGTACTTACTTAATGAAGTTATATTTATTAAAGGTTGTAGGTTGAACCAGGTGTGGTGGCCTATGATTGCACTCCCAGCACCAAGGCAGGAGGATTGTATGTTTGAAGCCAGCCTGTGCTATATATTATGAGACCCCCCTCTAAAGTAATGATAACTAACTGCATATTAAGTTTGACAGTAGTTTAATATTTTTAGACAAGTATATTTCCAGCCATAATGTCTTATGACAAGATAAAAACAAGACATCACTGTTCTAAAACTGATGGATTTGTTCGAAACATATTTTGTACTGATATTAGCGTTGTATTCAAGACCAATTTTATTGAATATTCATTTTTTCTTCAATAGTCACTTTATACATTGAATACTTTTTAAATAAAAACATTTATGCAAAAAACAAAAATTGGGTTGTACTCATTTTGGTAATTTATTCAAACTGATATGTGACAAGTTTTAATGTGAGTTTTATAAACTGGTAAAAAAGCAATTTCAAGAGACAAGGTCTAGATTTTACATTTGAGGAATAAATCTGTAGCTTCCAGAGTGATTACTTTGGAAGGAAGTTAAACATAGTGTCTAGAATCCTAGCTCCCTGAGGCTTAGACAGGAGGGTCTCTTGCATCTGACAATTTGAGATCATAAATGAGGCACTTTTTCTAAAAAAAATAAAGATTCAGGTAAACAAATGACTGCTTTGAAAACTGGTAACTTGAATACATTTACTAAATGTGTGTGCCAACAGTCTGCTGTTGTGGCTCTGGTAGGTGACGGATTAAGTGAGGTACCACAGCTGGTCTCTAGCTGTGGTATTATTTTCTGAATGCAGTTTTATAGCATCAGTTTTTAACCTGACAAGCTATGGCATAAATATATTGTAAGTGGTCCCTTGACTTTGTTGTTTTGAAAACTTTATTTCCTATTTGAATGAAACCATACACATTTCCTTTTGTAGGAAAGAATACCCACCTCATGTCCACAAAGTTGAAAACAACCCTGTAATGTTAACTCATGGCCAAGGTGGAGGTAAGTGTGTAGTTTTGTTTGTTAGCCTGTGAAGAGTTTTGAATGACTGCATGAAAAGTACAACTAGAGAGAATATAGATTCTAGCTTTAGCATCAGTATCAGGCATACTTGAAATCATGTTGAAGACCATACTTTATAACATATTTAAAATTTTTTTTTTTTAAACTGTGGCCTTATTGTCAGGATGGTTGTACAATCAGAGGAGTACAGTTTGAAATCTTTGGATTATATTTATGTTTTTGTTAAAGATCCAAGTGTTAATTATAGATTACCTGTAGCTTTAAAATAGTTTTATATTAGATCAGTTTTGTATTAATGCAGAGATAATATGTATAGAATGCATTTCAATATCAAATGGTTTTCTTTTTGTAAAACAGTGATTTGAATTTATTTTTAATGGGTATCTAGGGTTGCATGCCATGGGCCATGTGTGGAGGTAGAAGACAACTTCTCCCTCCCTTTACCTGCTGAGGCAGTTTGTTTTGTTGTTTCTGCCACACTGCTCCAGGACAGCTAGCCCTGAAATCTGAGGCAACTCCTTCCCACTTGTCGTCACCTTAGAGTGCTGGTGGGATGCATACTTACAGATGCTCACTCTCAACTCAACTTTTCTTTTATATACATCCTGGGATAGAACTCTAGTGGTTGAGCTTGTACTGCAAATGCTTTTACTCTCTGAGCCGTCTTGCCAGCCCAGGATTATTATTTCTCTATTGCAGGCTGTCTTTGAACTTAAATGCTCCTTCTTTAACCTCTGGGGTGGAAGGAACCTAAAGGTGTGTGCTGCTCAGCCCAATCTGGAATGGATGGATGGATTGATTGATCATTTATTTATTTATTCATTTGCTTTTTTGTTTATTAGGTTTATATTTGTTAGTTTTAACCTTGCTGTACATGGATCTGTGTTGATTTTATACATGTATACAGCTGCCCATGGAGGCCAGAAACTTCTGATCCTTCTAGAACTGGAGTTACAGGAAGTTGTGAGCTGCCTAATATGGGTGCTGGGAACTTAGCTTGGTCCTTTTCAAAAGCACTCTACAGATCCTATAATAGCTTTCTTAACATGTGTCTTTCTTGTTTACAGACAAGACTTTGCTTCTTTGTAAACATGATAGTTCCTAGTTCCAAATGCATTAAATTATACCACTTTTTTGTAAGTAAAAATTTTCATGCTCAGTTTCATTATTTCTCATTATCTTGTATTACTCATTTCAAATTTGAATTATTATACTTTGCAGTACATAGTTATGTTAATAGATTAAGTTTAGCAATAACGGCCACCTTTTTCAGTGTCCATTCTGTTATACTTTTATTCTTCATTGAACACTGACTCTAAATTATATTTATTATGTACTTAGGTTCTATGTCTTATGAAAGAGTCCTCTAAATTCAGATTTTATACCTGCATTTTATACAGAAGAGCAAACAGTGCCATAGAATCACTGAACTGTTTGCCCAGGCTTATAAAGCAAGCAGTAGCAGAGATGACCTGAAACCCAGGTCTGTTTAATGCCAAATCTCTTGATCAGTTACTTTGCTCTTCTAATATTCCCAATTGACAAATACATTCCAGAAAGGCTAAGTGATGAGACCTACTATCATTATGTCATTTAGGCAGCCTGTTAGAATACTTAGTTTAGTCAACAATATTAATTAATATTCAAGAGTATTCACTCAGCCAGGCTTTGCAGCACATGCCTTGTATCGTAATCACTTCGTTATGGAGTAGTTTCTCTGGGGTTTCATCACTGTAAAATTAGTTTTTCCTTTGGGACTTAGTAAAGTTCTCTTTGAGGTACTGCAGAACCCCTGTTTCTCCTCAGCTTTTCACTGTCTGATTTGATTATTTTTGTGTAGTTGTTGTTTGTTTGTTTTTGAGACAGGGTTTCTCTATGTAACAGAGCTCTGGCTGTCCTGGACTCACTTTGTAGATAAGGCTGCTCTTGAACTCAGCCATCCACCTGCCTGTGCTTCCCTGAGTGCTGGGATTAAAGGTGTGTTGGGGGGAGGGGTGTTGAACTTTTTAGACAGCCTCATATAGCTCAGCTTCAAACTGTGTATGTCTAATTCTGACTTCAAATTCCTTCCTCTCTTCCTACCCTCTGGGGTGCTCAGATTACAGAATTGTACCACCACCCGTAGCTTTGTTAGTAGGTCTTAATAAATCTGTTCTTCATTCATACAACAATACTTCATTCATTCAGTCAATACTGCTTGATTCTGTCTAATGGTAATATTTTGTTTTCGTTTATTTTGCATTTATTTTTCTGCAGGAAAGTTATACACTCTTTTACATTTGTAAGTTTTTATGGGCAGTACTTAGAAATTTCATTCAGGATAATATTGCATATTTTAAATTGTAAGCATGTGTAGGGGAGGTGTTTTTAAGAGGCTCATGTCCTAGATAGACTCTTGGTTTCTGTAGTGCTGGGCAGTGCATGTCAAGTAAGCACTCTACCAACTGAACAACTTCAGCCTAAGGTGTACTCATTTTGAGAGTAAGAAAAGCTTATATTGGGATGCTACCTCTTTTCTTTAATTATATTAAAGGTAACGGAGCCTTCCATTGTCAGCCTCTTTTGTGTTAGGCAGGTTAGTCTATTCCTGGTTATAGAATAAACTATGGTACTAGCATAATATTGCATATAATACTGCATGGAGCTCACATGTCATTGTTTCTAGTACAGCTCCTAGAATAGTTTTGCCTTTAACAGAAATTACTTGGTACTTACAAGATGATGCAGTGGATAAAAAAGTGCTTGAGCACTTATGTTCCACAACCTGAGTTTGATCCCTCAAATGTGGAAGGAGAGACTTGACTCCACCTCTAACCTCCACGTGTTGTACTATGCTATGCGCATGCCTGCACTCAAAGACACACACATTACCACCACCGTCATCATCAAATGAATTTTAAGATTTAAATAAAAGTCAGGTTCTTGATATTCAAGATGTTTAGTTAGAAAGAGAGAGAGTGTATGTGTGTGTATACATGTGTATATACGTGTGTCTGTGTGTGCTTAGGTCAAGTGTTGCATCCCATGTGTGAAGACCAGAAGACAATCCTACTGTGTGTTTCTCCTTCCCCCCTGTGGCCTCAGGGTACTGAATTTAGCAGTTTTTTTAGTAAGTTACAGTCATGTGCTTTTGCTAGCATTGCTAAGCAGTTTTGAAATAAAAAGTTAAAGCTTATGAGCTAGTAAGTGAAATTATTTTAGGTTTTTGTCAAAATACATTGGATTTGTTGTTTGTTTTGCTTGGTAGTATTTTAATTTTTCTAAGCATGTAGAATAGCATTTATGTAATGAAATGTTAAAACCACCCATTCCTCCCTCCTTTTCATTATTTCCTTAAGCTTCATTTTCATTTTGCAACAGTTTTTAGTATTCCTCTAAAAGTTTAGAACGAATTGATATTATATCTTTGAATATATATTTTAATTACATATTTCATACAGTTATATCTTAGGATTACAATTACAGTCAGCTGATAAATAACTGTTTGATTCACGTGTACAGAAGAAAAGTATCCTCTCATACTCAACCAGTCCATTTTATTATTTAAACACTTTTTTTTAAAGATTTATTTATTATGTGTACAGTGTTCTGCCTGCATGTGTACCTGCAAGCCAGTAGAGGGCACCAGATCTCATTATAGATGGTTGTGAGCCACCATGTGGTTGCTCACAGTTGAACTCAGGACCTCTAGAAGAGCAGCAGCCAGTGCTCTTAACCTCTGAGTCATCTCCTCAGTCCTTATTTAAACACTTAATCTCACTTTTCTATCCATATGCAGTGAGCCTCGTAACTTTGGAGTTGGTGCCTGCAGATTCAGCCACTTTGAGCAATTGTATTCGAAAAAAGAAAATTGCATCTGTCAAAATTCCTTGTGTTTGAACATGTATCTTCTTTTTGTTTGTTTTTATTCACTAAATGGCACAGTTAAATAACTGTATACATAGCATTTACAGTATATTAGGTGCTATAAGCAATCTAGAAATGATTTAAAGTATAGGCAAATATTCACAGGTTATATGTAAGTACTACATTTCTTACAGGTGACAGGCATTTGCAACTTGTAGCCATAAGAAATACAAAGAGAAGACAGTATACTCATCTTTTAATACTATGCATACTATTATATTTACTTGTATTTTAATTAAATGTAACTTGTATTTAAGAAGCATTTGGTAGAAAACTGATATATTTGAGTTGAATAATGTTCACAGATCTTGTGTTTTATTTATAAGATTTAGTGGATATTTGTTTATAAGGAAAGGACTTTTCCTTTATGTTCATTATTGAGTTTAGTTACCAAAAAAACAAAAACTGAGTAGGACCTGGTGTCACAAGCCTTTAATCCTACTACTTGGGAGACAGAGGCAGGCAGATCTCTGTGAGCTCAAGGCCAGCCTGGTCTATAGACTGAGTTCCAAGTCAACCAGGGCTGCATAGTGAGGCAAAGTAAAATAAAACGAATCTGAAGCAACATTTTGTTTAAAGAAACTAAGGGTTTTCTTTGTGATACTCTCTTGTGTTGCCCAGTCTGGTCTGTTTACTCCTGGGCCCAATTTCCCTGCCTTAGCCTTTCAAGTACTCAGAACCCTTAGACTATTTTGCTGTTAACTAAATTCACAAGAAAGTTGTGTTCTAGACACCTGTGTTTATGTACTTTCTGATTTTAGAAATGTTGTCTATGTTCTTTTATATTCAGAGTGTGATAGTATAACTCTTAGTGATCATTTGTTTAGAGATTGCAAAGTAAACTTAAAAACTGCTAACATCTGGATGCTCTAGACTAGTGTGTTTCTCTGTGGAACCTCAAGCGTAAAACCTTGATAAATTTTTTTCTTAAGTTTTTCGTGTCCTTAGGTTGTAGGCTAAGTCTTCAGGTTTTAACTTTATACATGGCTTTATCTCTATAATGTAAAGGGGTAAATCATTTTCAAAGGTGAGTTAGCAACATCTACCATCTCCTCCCCTAAATTCCTCTGCCTCCCAAGTACTATGATTAAAGGCTTGCACTGTGACACCTTGCTACTTTCATCCTTAAATTCGTCATACCATTTTGTCTTCATGTAGTTCATTATCTGGTAAATTCTTGTCCAGTTTTTGTCTTTTGTGGTTTCTGGGTGTTAGAAAAATATATGACTAGTTGGGTGTTGGGGAGCATATGGGAGGCAGAGGCAGGCGGATCTCTGAGTTCAAGGCTAACCTGGTCTACAGAGGGAGTCTACAGCAGCCAGAGTTTGTTAGAGAACCCTGTCTTGAAAAAAAACAAAGAAACAAAAATACTAAAACCAGATTTCTCTCAGCATATTGGCAACAGTAGATCAGTACAAATAAGTATTTTATTATTAAATGAGTGGTAATAGAAGTATAGATTGCTCATGGAAACTACAGATTGATTAATTGACCAGGGTGGGACAAAGGCTTCTTAGCAACTAAGGGTTTGCATTCATCAGATAGATTGGGTTAGAATTTGCTTGTATGGAGAGTAACATATGGAAGAGAATACTCTGGAGAAATGAACCTCTGTGAAATGAAATACAGAATCAAGACTGGTGTGACCAGGGGCCACATGAAGTTTTGGAGTCAGAAGAGAAAAGGAAGTTGGACATGTGGTATATAGCTGTGCTAGACTTGGGATCCAGGAAGCAGGAGGAAGCTTACAACTTTAAGGCCAGCCTGGACTACATAGTGCGTTCATACCAACCTGGTTAACATAAAGACAATTCTCCTATGTTTTTAGGGGGAAATGCACACTCACAAAATTCACCTGAGTAGGTTCAGGGTTAGTTTAATTTAACTTTTTCCAAACCTTTGTACCAAATGTTTTAATTTCTTTATTTTCTTACTACTAATCTAAGAACAGAGCTAACTTGGAAGGAAAGGGGCATGTGTGTGGTTCAGTATGGTGTTTCTGTTGCCTTATTGCTCAACTGAATAAAACGTTGTCATACTAATTAAGTAGTCTGCCATGTGGAAAGCCTGAGAAGGGAAAAACAGGTAAGAGTAGCTTGGACATTATTACTGCCTTAATCTTAAAAGTCTTGATTTTTTGTTTTTGTTTTTCACATGTGTTTAGCATGTGCACACATGTGTGTACACTGGTTGTTAGTGAACAACATGGAAGTTCTCTTCTTCTGTCATGTGAATCCTGAGAAATAAATTCGTGTTGTCAGTATTGGGGGCAAGCACCCCTGTCCACTACCCAACGGGTTATTCTTTATCATACATGTTTATACACTGTCCCATCTTCACTAAAAATTAAAATTTGATAATATGGACTTTAACAATTCTATAGCAAAGATCATAAAGAATTTATTAAATTTAAATTTAGTGCTTTTCACACCCGCTTCCTTTAGGCCATATAGTGAAGAAAACTGAAGACTCGGAATCGTGTATCGAGCCTGAAATTAAGAGGAAAGCACAGCAGAAGCGGCACTGTAGTACTTACCAGCTATCTCCTCTGACCCCCGCCTCAAAGAAGTGTTTGACCCATTTAGAGGTAGGTGGAGAAGTTGCTCTTCTTACTAATCACATAGTATTTTTATTACTATTTTAAAGTCTAATTTTGTAACTGGTGGGGGCAGTCACATGCATACCATGGTGTAGGTGTAGGTCTGTGAACAAGCCTTTGCAAGTTGGTTCTTTCATGCTGGATCCCCAGGATCAGACTCAGGCTGTCAGGCATGCAGGCTTTACTTGCAGAGCCTCTCAGCAGCTCATTCACAGTATCTTTATTTCTCATTACATCCTAGGTGATCTTTCATCTTAGGACCCAAAGAAACCTAGAAAAGTTATTTAATGTTTTTAAAGTTATTTAAAGTTATTAAATGTTTCTGGCTTAAATAGACCATTTTCCTACTTGTCCCAAAATACAGATTTTATTTTTCTGTAAAGAATTTATCAGTGCTTCCCTGTAACACAGTCTAGATAATTGTACTCAGACAAAAACAAAGGAGACAAAATATATTTTTTTTAATATGTGGTTTTATTTGGTTGATTTTTGCTTTGGGAGACGAGGTCTCTCTTAATACCAGCTGATCTGAAACTCGCCTTGTAGCCCAGGGTAACCTCTGATTCATTACAGTCTTTTAGCCTTGGCTTTCAAGTTGTATAATATATATCTATTAAGTTTTTAAAAAATAGGGTGGGAGAAATGCCCCATTTAGTAATTTCCCAAACAAGCCTGAGGACCTGAGTTCAAATCTTCAGAGCCAGGTATGATGGTCATACATGTATTACCAGTGCATTTTAGGTGAGATGGAAGGCAGAGACAGGAAAATTCAGTGTCAAAACAAGATGCTTTGTCTCAAAGTAGGAAGGAAAGGCTGAAACTCAAGCTTGTCCTCTGACCTGTTTATATTCATTCTTTTTACTTCCATTACCCCTTCTCTCTCTTTTCACATCTCTCTCTTTTCTCTCTTTCATCTTTCTCCCCCGACTCCTCCTTCTCTCTCTCTCCCTCTCACTTCTTGCTTCTCTCTTTGCCCAAAAAAAGAAAAAGATTAATTAAAAAAATATTAGTTTGGGTCTAGAGAGATGGCTCAGTGGTTGAGTATATAGTGCTCTCACAGAGGACCTGAGATTAGTTTTAAACACCAAATTAGGCAGCTCACAAGCACCTGAAACTCCAGAAGAAAATCTGATGTTTTCTTCTGGGCTTTACAGGAGCCTACACTCACACATGCACATACTGCCCCAACAAGTACATAATTTAGAAATAAAGTAAACCTTACAGGAAATACTGATTTTTAAGCTTACTATTCGTTCCACAAAATTCAGTCCTTGTTTTTCTTTCCGTGAACCTAGGACTTTGGCATGCTGGGCAGGTACCTGATCACTGACTTACATCCTCATTCAGATTTCACGTAAACAGTGATCTTCAGTGGGTTTATGGTTCGTTTCAGGATCATGTGTTGCATTTGTTTAGAGTATTTCCATCTGGAATAATTCCATCAATTTCTTTTTTGTTTGTTTGAGACAGGGTCTTACTCTGTAGCTCTGGCTGCCCTGCAACTCACTATGTAGACCAGGCTGTCCTGGAACTCAGAGATGCACCTAATTTTGCCTCCTGAGTGCTGGGTTTAACAGTGTCCACCATTTCTCCCAGCAATTCTAGTAATTTCTTTCTTTTTTTCTTTAGTTTTACATTTAAAAAGAAAAAAGAAAAAGGACATTGCTTTATTTCTGCTAGCAGGAGTGGACTGCAGGTGTGCTAGGCTTAGTGCAGGTGTGGATGGGGGAAGAGGTAAGATGTGAATACTGGGCCTGATAATGGAGTAGTAAGTGCTTTCTCTTCAGCCCTTATTTAGTTAATAGAATCATTGTGAGCACATGTGCTCTTATTTTACTTGAATCTTTAATTTTCATATATTTACAAACACATGTGATACCTACTATTGTTTGTGGGTCATCCCTTCAAGCTGGTCCCTGTTGCTTGACATAACCACCATCATTCTTTGCGGTCTCCATTACTTCGTGTAACATGACAGTTTAGACATACTTGTGTTTTTAACCTCTCACCCAAGAGTCATATATCTCTAGGAAGTCATTGTTCCCTTCACATGTCAAGAAGATATTTATTTGGGTACTAATTATAGTCATTGATACTGAGTTTCTATTTATATTTCCTACCCTTAGATAGGGCTAGGAAATACACATGTGTGTATTTGACCCTGAGTTCATTTCAGTGTTTATCTTTTTGCCCTCTGTAGGATTGTAATTCTTTTTGGCCATAGAACTCTGACTCCCATCATCCTTGTTGGATTTATGCATTTGCTCAATTTTCCCCTAATGACCTGTTTGCCAGGTTGACTCAGGCCATGCTGGTGTGTCCTAAAAGAAGAAAAAGAGCTGGGGAGTGGGGAGGAATGAGGAAAGCTCCTTCTCATCACAGCATCCTTCCTCCTTGGGCTACCGGTTCAAAGCCTCAGAACTGCTTCAGGACTGCTTTATGCCTAAAGGCCTTCTTTGACTCCACTTCTGTGCCAGTTGATCCTATTTTCTCTTAGAGAAAAAATTATACACAGTCTCTTTGTAGTCTTTAATATGAAAACAAGGTTAGTGGTTTATCTTTCCATTTAAGACTGTAAGACTCAACACTGCACTACTTTTAAGAAAACAGAATCATTGAATTTAATGTAGTGAAACATCTTTTGGATACATAAAAATCACATTATCTGAGACCGGTTTTTAAAAAATATTTATTTTTTATATATGAGTGCTCTGTCTGCATGTACACCTGCATTCCAGAAGAGGGCAACAGATTCCAGTATAGATGGTTGTAAACCACCATGTGGTTGTTGGGAATTGAACTCATGACCTCTGGAAGAGCACTGAGTGCTCTTAACTGCTAAGCCATTTCTCCAGCCCCAACAGGCTTGTTTTTATTAAGGTCTTTCATGTAGACAGCCTTGGACATAGTATGCAACATTAAATTTGTAGTGTTTTCTTGTTGTAGTTTTGAGGATCAAACTTCATGCTTAAAGGACCTTACCAAAAACCACTCTCCTAACCCTGTAATTTGAAGTTATTTAACGTGGTGATTTTTTTTCTGACCAAATGAGACAAAAATAGGATTTAATCAATTTTTTTCAGCAAGAAATTATAATTAACAAAATTTTAACTTTATGTGAATAAAGTAAATTTTTACTTTGAGCTGTACATATTTATAATTACGTAACTCATCAGCAGAAAGAGGCAAGAGGATTGCCAAGTACAGGATCAGTCTGATCTACACAGTGATTTCCAGGACAACTAGTGCTTTATAGTAAAACCTTTTCTCAGAAAGTCAATAATGGTGAAGTGAAGGAAGGGAGGGAACATTGCATACACGTTAGAGAAACTAAGCATTTTGTTTCGAGGTTCACTTGAGTTTGGGTTTTTATGGTGCTGGAGATATAAACCAAAGCTTAGCTTTATCCCCAGCTTCATAAATTTGCAGCTGGGGAGGTGTATGTGCATGCATGTCTGCCTGCCTGCCTGTTTTCACTTTGTAGCCCAGACCAGCCTTAAACTCTACTCTTCCTTTCTCAGATTTGAAAGTGCTGTGCTTTCAGTGTATGTCACTATTTCTTGCATTAAATTCTTTTTTTTTTTTAATGTTCATTTTAAAGTTAATTATGTGTCTTTGTCTGTGTATATGAACTTTTGAGTCGGGTGCCCTCAGAGGCCAGAGGTGTCAGATCCTGGAGTTTATAGGCTTTTTTGAGCTACATGGGAACTGAGATCAGGGCCTCTACAAGAGCAGGATGTAATCTTAACCACTGAACCATGGTTTGAAATTCTTTATATCTAATTTTTATCATTAAAACTTCAGAGTCTGATTCAGCTAACGGATTGTATTTTGTTTCTAATTGCTACAATTAATTTTATGATATGTGTGTCTTAGCTGATGAAAGGTAAGGATACACTTACTATGTTTTACTATCATTTTTCTAGAAAGAATACCTGGAATTGCTCTTTTCCCAAGCATTTTTAATTTAAATATGTTTTGTTTATCTTTATTGTAGGTGATAAAGTTGAAGCCAAGTACTTAGTGTGTTTCACATTTATTTTTATTTTGCTCGTGTGCTTGTGGTACTGAGAATCACACCTAAGCTCCATTATATGCAACACAGTGCCTCTACCATTCCCAGCCCTTTCCCTTTTGATTCTTAAGGTTAAAAATCAGCTTATCATAGCTAAATACTAGGTTGGATGGCCTTGAAAGCTTTTCTAGCATTCTGATGCTGACCCCAAATATAGGCTGATTTACTCGGGATCTTAGGGAGCCCATGATGGTGACGATAGGAAAACAAAGACTTCATTTTGAGACTTTTAAAAGGAGCTTTTTGATGCTAACGTAAAATACCAAAGTCTTTTCTTTGTTTTGTTTTTGGGGACATAAGGTTTCTGAGCAGCGTGAATGTTGCCCAAAATGTGGAAAAGAAAAAGAAAATCAGACCAAATGTCAAAGTTGTGGTATTGTTTTTCATAATGATTTGCAAAGAAATTACCGACAAGCTATAACTCTGAATGAAACTACTGGACCATTGCTAAGAACTTCAATTCATCAGAACTCTGGAGGACAGAAGTCACAAAACACAGGATTGACAGTTAAAAAGTTTTATGGGAACAGTATGGAAAAAATTCCAGTTGATATTTTGGTGACCTGTGATGCTAGCAGACATAATTACATACAGACAAATGGGAAAGTCATTTTACCTGGAGGAAAAATACCTAAAATCACAAACCCGAAAGAACGAAAGATAAGCATGTCAGACCTAAACGATCCAAGTAAGTATCCTCTTCTTGTTTCCTCCCTTCCTTCCTGAAACTCAAAAACCCGTGGGCTCTAGTGGGCCTTTGGCCCTGGCTCCTAAACATCTGGGGTCCTGGTGTGTGCTACCACACTTAGCCTATCATTTTTTCCTTACAACAATTCTGTGAAATAGATACCATTGTTGTCTCTGATTTCATAGAGGAGAGAAATTGAATCAAATAACCAGTTTCGAAAATAATAAAAGGCCAGTGTTTATTGTGAAACTAGATACCAAAATCAAAGAGATAAATTGATATTTTTGTAGTGATGGCCCTCTGGGCATGTATATTACTCAGTATTAACTGAACATGCATGTGTGGGGTACTAAAAAGAAAACTGCCCCTGTGAATTCACACAGCATGCCTTCTTTACCCACCTCGCTGTTATCAAGGTTACTTACAGAAGTAAGTAGTTCACAGGCAGCTGTATTACCAGAATGTCTTTATCCAACTTTTTATACAGGAAAACTTTAAAGATTATGTATTAACCTAGGGTATTTTAAAACTTTTTTTTTCTTTCCTGTATGAAGCACAGTTTTAGGTTCTGGAATATAAAGTCGATCAAGACATTTTCCCAGCTCTTACAAGTAACGTTTTACAACAAAGAATGATTCAACATTGAAATCAATAAGTAACTGGCTGTCTCTGTGTTTGCATTAGTTTAGGTTGTTCATCAAAAAGTGATTTTTAAGCTAGTATTTTATGACAAAACATGAAGAGTATTGAAGATAGAGAAGTTGACAGAAATTCTTGCTGGTGTCCCTGGAATGAGGAATCGGGGTATACTTAGTATAGTGTGGGTGGCACCAGGGTTATGATAATGAACACAACATCTAAGAGTAACTTGCCACTATAATTGTCTTCATGTTTATAAAGCAAGATTTATTGAACATTATTGGTATAGTGTCTCCTCAGGACCATTACAATTTTAGTGCTTTAGTTACAATTTTAGTGCTTCATATTGAAGGCAGAATTATTTGGCCACATATTTTAAATGTATATTATTTTGAATAGAATTTGTATATTTTCAAATAATACATTGTAAGTCTGAAATAGACCTATGGATAATTCTTGTGAGTTACTGATGTAGATGTGTGGTTCCATGGTAACTATATCATGTTTTATTTTCCTTGTGGTAGTACTGGAGAATTGAACCCAGGGACTCATGCATGCTAAGCTAGTGCTCTATTGCTGACTTGTATCTCCAACCCTGGTAGTAGTAGCTATAGAAGCTCTAAGCCTGAAGAGTTAATTTCATATTTGTCTAATAGTTTTGAAATTGTTATATGTCATTTGCCTATTTTTAACATTTTAGGAGAGACAGCAGACTTATCTGTATATTAATTTTATTTACTTATTCACCTATTTACACATTTGTTTGTATATGAGTCAGTTCTTGCTTTCCAACTCTATGTGAATTCCAGTGATTAAACTCAGGCTGCTGGGCTTGTGCAGCAAACGATTTTACATGCTCAGCCATCTCAAGAGCTTCTCCATTTGCTTTTATTTATCTGATATAGAGAAAATCTAAGACAAATTTGGTATATTTCTCAGTTAAATTTTTAAATGACAAATGAAATGTAAATTTTTTTTAATGTAAGTGTTGGATTTTTTTTATGATTTTAGTCATTTTGTCCAGTGATGATGACGACGACGACAGGACTAATAGACGAGAGAGCATATCCCCGCAGCCTGCTGACTCAGCGTGTTCTTCCCCAGCACCATCTACTGGAAAAGTAGAAGCTGCACTAAATGCAAATACATGCCGAGCAGAGCAAGAACCTAGGAGCAGTTCAGCAGAGTCAGAGTTAAATACAGTTGTCATCCCAAGAAAATCAAGAATGAAGGACCAGGTATGTTCAGATTAAGGTCTTTCCTTTGGGGTGCTACCTGTGTTTTGGAAGAGTAATTTGTTAGTAACAGTAGGGGAAGATGACTTATTCATTAACCCATGCTCAAATACTGTTAAAAGATTCTTAGAAGACCATTGAACTATATACAAAAAAATAAATTACAGTTCAACTAAAGGCTTGAGTGTAAGAATAAAAAAGGCAGTATTATTCTTAACAAAGGTTTTTTTATCCAAGATGTCTGCAACCAGAAATTTTTAAATTTCAATTTTGTAAAATTTGAAATATTTTCCTATATATAAATTAGGTATATGGAGCTAGGAACTAAGTCTAAAAGGAAATTATTTTTATTTGTCACAGTATACATATAACTTTGAGCTAAGTTTTATAGAGTAGTTCTAGTTTACTTGTATTCTCTTCTAAAATTTCTTGCTTTTATTTTACATGTGTATATGTGTAGGTACATGCACATGAATGCAGGTACCAGCAAAAAGACCACAGACATCATATCTTTTGGAGTTGGAATTGCAAGTAATTGTGAGCCATCTGATGTGGGTGCTGAGAACTAAAATTGGCTCCTCTGGAAGAGCAGAATGTGCCTTTAACCAGAGAGCCATTTCTCCAGTACCTCATTTGCCTTTTTAGTGGAAGCCCATCTCTTGTTCAGGTGTGCACTGTTAGTGCTCAGGAAGGTTCAGAGTTGGGAATGGTTCAGACTTTAGGGATGTTTAATCATGCGTGCGTGCATGCGTGTATGTGTGTGTATCTGTATCTGTCTGTGTGTGTATATACATTTCTTAGAAAACCTAACAGGCTAGAAGTTATTTAATTTCAGTGTTTGTCACCATAGTATATAATTATATCTTAGCATATTTTGTAATTTGCTTAAAATTTCCAGAATATTCAGATAAAAAAAAAGATAGTGATGTAAATAAAAAGATTCAGAGAGAGATTTATTAGGCAAATGACATACAATATTGTAATATACTAAATGTTATAAAAGTGAGTGAATAGGGCAGGTGAGATGGCTTTACAACTAAAAGTGCTTGTTAACAAGCTGATAGTGTAATTTCACTTTCCAGGATCTATATGATGGAGAGAATAAAACCAACTCCTACAAATTGTCCTCTGACTTACATGTGCATTGGTATTTTATGTGTACCCCACCAACAAAATTAATAAATGTTTAAAAAAATAAATAACTAAGACTGAGGATTAAAATAGAAAAAAGAATAAAGGACCAGATGTATCCAGCTTTTTGACATTGTAAGGTCGCGGTCACTATAAGGTGATGCCCACTGTAAAGTGAATACAGAGTTCATGCTGGAGACTCGAGCAGTTGAATTATTATTATTATTGTTTTAAATCTCACAGTGTCTTAAGTAAGTTAGTGATTGTGTTCATAGCTGTTGTTGGCTACATATAGCCATCAGAGCATAAGTTGGACATGCTGTCAGATGTAAGCTACAACATAAAAATTATAAGTTAGGGCTGGAAAGATGGCTCAGTTGTTAAGAGCACTGGCTGCTCTTCCAGAGGATCTGGGTTCAATTTCCCAGCAACCACATGGTGGCTCACAACCATCTATAATGAGATCTGGTGTCCTCTTCTTGTATATAGGCACACATGCAGGAAGAATACTGTATAAATAATAAATTAATAAATAAATAAATCTTTAAAAAATTATAAGTTAGTAAGGAAGTACTTGCTAAAGAAAATGAAATATAACTATTTACTAAGTAGACTTTTTAAAATTACTACAAAGTAGTATGCTTTCCTGGTAAGAATCCAAGGTAAGGGGAGGGTTCATTTCTGTTTTGGCACTAGAAAGGAAAGCTATGGCTCTTGGGGAAAGCAGTCAATATTTAAATAATAAAAAAAAAAAACCAAAAAAACTAACATATCTTAAAATTTTTAATATATGTCATTTGACCATATAGAATCCTTCTCAAAAGAATTCTTTCCTCTTTCCCAAGATGTGAAGTTTTTATACAAACAAGATTGTTAACTGAGCATTGTGCCTCACGGCTGCAAACCCTAACACTTGGTAAGCCAAAGCAAGAGGACCGCTGCATGTTTGAGAATATTCTGGGATAGAGTGAGTTCTCTGCCAACCTGGCCTACAAAGTGAAACCCTGTCTCTGCAAACAAACAAACAGAGAGAAGCCAAGCAACAGCAAGACAACATTAGTAATGGGAAAAATTTACTCTTCACTAATACGTAGATGGCTGGACCAATGCCACCAATTGAAGATAAAAATTCAAGCTAAATCAATATATATTACTCTTTAGAGCATCTAACAAGATACAGGAATATTATGTATCATCTAACAAGATACATGAATTTATAAAATGAACATGTTTTGCAGAATGAACATTTTTTTTTAAAGAGGGGAAAAAAACCAGAGCCTTAAGAAATGAGAAACAACTCAAAAATTACTTTTCCAAGCATAACACAAGCAAAATAAGTAGCAGAATTATAGGTACATTTTACTGAAAAGAGATCCAAATCAGTGTATAAAACATGAACATGGTTTGATAGGTTAGTGTAAGGGATATAGCGTCAGTTGGTTCTTTATGTATTTGTAATTTCTTAAAGTCAGAAAGAAATTAAAGGACTAATTGGGGAGATAGCCCTGTCTTTGACATGTCTGCCACACAGTCAGAAGACCTGAGTGCAATCTTTAGCACCCGTGTAGACAGTCAAGTGTGGATTATAATCCAGCACTAGAGAGGCGGGCACAGGTATATTCCTGGGCTTGCTAGTCAGTCAGCCTTAGCCAGGCAGAGAACCCTGAGGTCCTAGTGAGACCCCCGGCACACAAGTGCTTGGGCATTGAAAATGCATAATGTAGGAAAGGTAGTCAACTGTACTAATTTTTTAAAGGTTTTTATTTTTATCTAAATTTATTTTTTATAATTTATTCACTTTACATCCCTACATTGTAGCTATCTCCCTTGTCTCCTCCCAGTCCCTCCCTCCCTTCCTTTTTTCCCTGGGACCCCTCTAGGCCTCAGAAAGGGGGAGCCCTTCTCCCCTACCAACTGACCCCAGCCATCCTCTTTGTTTATGGCCTGGCAAGGTCTCCCCTTGAGGGGGAAGTGATCAAAGAGCTGGCAACAGAGTTCAGAACCCACATGGAGACTGAGCTGCCTTTTGACTACATCTGTGCAGAGGTTCCAGGTCCTCTCCATACATGATCCTTGGTTGGTGTATCAGTCTGCAGGCCATACTGGGCCCATATTTGGCCAAAAGTTTTTTTTAACTGTCCTAGTGCTTCAGATGTGGTTACAAAGATGTAAATTGGTATAACTTCACTGGAGCACTGTTGTGCAATAGTTGCATGTAGGAACCAGACTTTAGAAATGCTTATTGGAAAGAGTTTGTTGTGGGGATAGACTGGGATTATGTACAACAGAGAAGAGTTCAGTAAAATGAATTGGATTTTCATGTGAAAGGAGTATTCAGGTTTTTGATGGGACACTGACCAGAAGGCTTCTGTTTCTCATTTTGGTGGTGCTCTGTAGCAAGGTGTCAATCTTTCAGGTGCCTTCCTTTTAGGATTCTACTGGGAACAGCACTTAAATTTATCTATCATCAGTGAATAGAATAGCTCTCATTTGGAAAGTGACTGTAAACGAAGCCAAAACAAACATGTCCAACATGTTCTTTTAAAAATGTCTTTGTGACCTTTTAACAATTTAGAAAAATACTCAAAGCAAACAGTTGCATAGCTTGAAAAATCAGTATATAAAGTCATAGCTATATGTTGAAGTCTATGTTTTCTTGGAGGGTTCTGGAGTGACAGCTCTCTGACACAGAGTCTCACTTTACAGCCTCATCAGCCCTTAGACTCAGTGGATAGCACAGGCTGGCCTTAAGTTCTCAGATATACCTGTGCCTTAGCTTCCCCAGGGCTGAGGTTACAGATGTGGAAGAAGCCTGGCCCAGGCTCACTTTGGTTAAGGTAATTATCTCTAGTTCCATCGTGATAGGGCAGATGACAGGATATCCTATTTTTATATGTCTGAGAAGTATTTCAGTGTGTCTGTGTAGCGTAATTTTATCTCATCCATCAGTTGAAGTGCACTTAAGTTGTTTTTCTTCTAGTTCTGTAACAACCAGGGAGTGGATATGTCTCTTTGGCAGGCTGGTTCCATATACTTTCCTTAGTAGCATTATTTTTGTTCTATTTTTAATTTTTGGAAAAATCTCTATCTTGTTTCAGTAATTTACAGTGTCCCTTTTGTCTCCATCCTTGCTATCATTTGTCCATCTTTCTGATGATGTTTTGAGATACTTCACAGTGGTTGTGATTTGCATTTCCCTTGTGATTAGTGGTGCTGATCACAATTTTCCTATGCCCGTTAGCCATTTGTGTATCTTCTTTTTCGGAACTATCTGTTTACATCTGTTGTCTCTGTTTTTGTTTGTTTGTTTGTTTTTCGATAAAGTCTCATTTAGTCTGGGCTGGCCTTGAACTTCCTATGTAGCTAAGGATGACTTTGAGCTCCTGTTCTTCCTGCCTCTATCTCCCTCATGCCAGCTAACCCAGTTTTTGATTAATTGGGTTGTGTCAGTGTTCACTGTTGAATTTTTTATGTAGTCAAGATATTCTCCCTTTGTTAGGTATGTAGTTTGTAATTTTTTTCTCATTTTTGTGGGCCTTTTGTGTGTGTGTGCTTTCAGTGTCTTGTATAAAAAGTCCATTGCCATTTCATCATTTGGAAATCTCTCCCTGTGTTTATAGTTTTTAGGTTGTTCATTATGTCTTTAATTCATTTAGAGATGATTTTAAAAGTCTGAAGTGCTCCAAAGAGCAAAACTTTTCTTAGGTAGTTTTGGATTTGGGATAGAGATTATCAATGAGCAGCTCATAAAATATTTGTAAACATTCCAAATCAGAAATACTTCTGATATCATAATTCAGATAAGGTATATGCAGCTTATAAACACAATTAGATTTTATTGAAATTATAAACATAAAATACCGTTTGTTACCATTTGCATTTGTGACTATAAAATAATTCAGTCATTTATTAAACATTTATTTACTTAATATGGGGGGGTGCATATTCACAAAGCAAGTGTGAAGTGTGAGTCAGAGGACAACTGACAGAGTTTTTTACTTCATCTATTTAAGTTGTGGAGGTTGAACTCAGGTCACCAGGCTATCTTTACTTGTTGAGTCATGTCACTGGTTCTAGACCAAGTAATTGATCTGTGTGAATATATAAAATACCCCTCTTAAATATTAATATTCTCCTGAATACTTGCTTTCTAAAAAAAACCTTAAAGCACATCTTAAGTTCAACCACTGTCACTCATCACTAGTATCCATCTATCGAGTCTGCATCTGTCACCTCTGCTCTGCTCTGGGAATATTACTCTTCTGAAGAGACTCTTTTTTTCTTCCCCATGGCAGGGTTTCTTTGTATTGCCTTGGCTATTCTGGAATTCACTCTGTAGACCAGGCTGGCCTTGAATCTAGAGATCTTCCTCTCTCTGCCTTCCAATTGCTGGGCTTAAAGGAATGTGCCACTACCACCTGACAAATAGAGACATTTTTAGTCTTTTCATTTTAGGAAATAGAAGCATATGTAATCTACTGATTTTTACAAAATCATTAGTTGGCATTTTGGCTGTGATTTGAACATAGCCAGCATAATTTTTTAGTCGTGATCACTGTGCTTGAATTTACCTTATAAAAAGCTATAATTTCTGTTTCCTTCCATGTTGAGATAGGACACTCAGTTTATGTAGTAACATTTCTCATATTGGGTCTTCGTGCGTGTGTGCTTGGTTTGCAGCCTTGTTATAGTTCCTTACTATGTGAAAATTTTCTTTTTCTTTTCAGCTTGGCAATGCCATCAGCACACCTCTAAAGCGTCGTAAAATAAACACTCATGGAACTTTAATTCACACTATGTCTTTAAGCTGCCCAAACTATGAAAGTGTCATTTTAAACTGCCGCAGTATACGAGTTGGAACACTCTTCCGACTGTTGGCAGAGCCTGTAATTGTAAGTACTTTCCTAAATTGGCCTTACTGGTAGCAAGAATCAGATGCCACTGACAGTGTTTTTAAAGTTCATTAAGTCATTGAAGTTAATTGAATACCAAAATTATTTAAAGATTTCAGATTGCTTTAAGAATAAATATTCCATTAAAAACTGGTGGATCTGAAGATTTAATGTATGTAAAATTAAAAGTATGTTAGATTACTGTAGGAGATGCTTGTGATGCTCATACTTACAGTTCATTTCTATCATTTAGTATTTTATTATAATGTTGGGTACCCTATTCCAAAAATTCAAAATTCTCTGAAGTCTGAACCTTTGATCACTGACAGGATCTTAAAGGTTTTGTATTGCTGTATATGGGGTATATTATATACTCTAAGCCAGATAAACTGGTGTGTACTCTCAGTTATTTTGGAGGCTGGTATATCAGGATCACCAGGAAGTTGGGTGTGGTGGCGTGGTTATAAGCAAACAAACAAAACAAACCAGCTTGGATACTAAATAAGAGGCACATTCCTCAGTATCAAAAAAAAAAAAAAAAAAAAAAAAGGAAGTTGAATTGGTTTTAGGGGTGGAGATTAGTAATAGACCTTATGCTTAGCATCCTCAATACCTTGATTGCAGTCCTCATCGTTGATTGGGAGAAATGAGTAGCATTTTACATTTTGGAGAATTTAATTTTTTTTGTTTTCATATCAGGGATGTTTAAACACTAAAGTCTAAGTAAATATGCCGCCTTTAGATTCTCTTCTCAAAATATGAAAGATACTTGATTTGGGCTTATTAATTAGGCATAATGTTAAGTTGATATAATTGAAACATTGAAATCATTAGAAAATTAGACCATTTTGAAACCACCAATAAATGATTCAGGGAAAGAGTTATGAGTGAACAAATGGAAACAGTGCCAAAGTCTTGCAGTCACTGCTGAGGCAGGTGGTGAGTAGCAAGACAGCTGGCTTGCGGGACGATATATGGGTGTCAGCCCATAGTCTTCCAGCTGCTACTTTTCTGAGAATGTATGGCCTGGAGGAGATGAGGAAATACCCCTCCAGGGGTTTGTGTGTTTATACAAGTTAAATCTCATGAAAACCCATGTCATGAAGAATAGAGAGGCAAGTTGGTAGTGTAGAGTATATACAGTTGGTATAACCTATTTAATACTGATAGAGTAGTAACGTTACAACAGGTAAAAAAATTAAAAGTTAAAACAAGGATTGATGGATAATTGTTTTAGGTATAAACTTTATGTTGAAGTTTATCTTGATCTCTTTGATATGCTGATGATGTTTTAATTGTGTAGGAAAATATTTTTGTTTTTAAAATACTTCATGCTGAAGGATTTGGGTATGAAGTAATGACTGCTGCCTGCTTTGTGACTTTTTTTTTTTTT
>NW_026586662.1:7867641-7910793 GCF_907164565.1 Psammomys obesus | reverse complement strand
ATATATATATATATATACACACACACACACATATGTTTATATATAAACATAACACAGTCATATATATATGTATATATATATACATATATATATATATGTATGATTAGAGGGGAAAGAAAAAGGAAAAAATTAAAGAGGCATAAGTAAGTATGGTAACAATGTATTTTTAAAAATTCTCCTTATGAAACCCATCACCATACGCAATGAATAGATGCCATTAAAAAAAAAAGGGGGCAGTAGTATCTTGAAATAGATCAAGGAAGTTTCAAGGAACCACTACCCCGGAAGTTCCTAACTGAATATGTTGGAGTTAAACATTATCCTCTGGTTAATGATAATCTTGTTTGAAGTGAACAGAGCAGTAAATGAATTCAGAGTGATAACCTGAATCCATTCACTTAGGCTTCGTTCTATCATCAGACTTGTAAGCTTTACCATGTAGCCAGCAAACCCTCAGCACCACTGGGGATTATGGAGATCCAGGCACGCCAAACGGAAGGGCCAGCCTTAGTACGTCACTGTGGCAGTAGTTAGCACCCCTGGCTGCCTCAGATGCCCACACTACCAGGAATCATCTGGCCCCATCTCTGAATCTTTATATCACTTTGCCCCAGCTTCCTGATAGCTCAGGTCATGACCCAGTGCCAGGCCCCTGCTCCCAGCTGCAGGTTGCTCAGAAGGACTTTGGCCCAAGTCACTTTCCCAAGTGAGGTGGCCTCTCACTTCCGCCAAAACATAAAAATGAAAGGTTCTCTACAAAGGAGATGGGAGCTCAGAGAGATGGGGAGCAAATGCTCACTATGGTCCTGTTTGTAATCCTCTCTCTAAAGTGCCTAGCATGCTGCTGCCATGAAGTGAACATGCTAAGCCAACACCTAGTACTGCGGTTTCTATTCATTCTTTGAGGCAGGCAGAGTGTCAACCTTCAGGGTTGCCGCCTTTCTTCCTTTCTTTCTTTCTCTCCTCCTCCTCCTTTGTTTTTGAGGCAGGGTCTCTCTACCTAGACCTGGCTGCTGC
Organism: Psammomys obesus; assembly: GCF_907164565.1. Taxonomy (NCBI): domain Eukaryota; kingdom Metazoa; phylum Chordata; class Mammalia; order Rodentia; family Muridae; genus Psammomys; species Psammomys obesus. The sequence goes on along the minus strand of NW_026586662.1, from coordinate 7,909,776 downwards.
ATGTCCTGAAACTAATTATGTAGAACAGGTTGGCCTCAAGCTCACAGAGATCTGCTTGCCTCTGCCTCCTGAGTGCTGGGATGAAAGGTATGTACCACTATACCTGATAATTCTGTCTTCTTTAAGTTATATTTTTAACTGTATTTATTTTGCACGTGGAGTTTGTGGTTAAGTGTCATGGTGTGGGTGTGGAAGTCAGAGAACAATGTGTGAGAACGTTCCCTCCTTCTGCCATGTAGGTCCTGGAGTCCGAACTCAAGTCATTAGATTCAGCACAGGCCCCTTTCCCCACTGAGCCACCTCTCTGGCCCTTGCCCGGTCTTTTGCTTTGAGATAGTCTCATTATGTTGCTGAGGCCGGCCTGGAGTTCCCCGGCTCCAACTATCCTCTTGCCCTCAAGCAGCTGGAACCGCAGGTGAACACCACTGCACCTAGACAACGGAACTCCAGCTCAGTATTGAGGGTTGGATACAGCCTCTCAGCAGAGTAGAGTATGCGCTTCGGATGCATGAGGCTTTGGGTTTGAGGGCCCTTCGGAAAGAATAAAACAAACTCAATATTTGGAAGTGTCATTAAAGGGGGAAACTCAAACACAGAAAAAAAAAATGAAAACCCTTTTAAGCAAATGCTAATAACATTTGCTAAATATAACCAACATCAAGGCTGCACAAATGGGTGCTCTGAAAGTTAAAGAAAAGAAAAACTATTGTGTCAGAAATTAGGACAGAGACAACTGAAGATTTTTGTCAGAGATGGAGTCTCACAACATAAGTCAATGTTGCTCCAGACAAGCTTTGAAATTGTTGCAATCCTCCTACTTTAGGCTCCCAGCTTTGAGCCAATGTGGCTGGATTTTGAGTTTTGGGAGACAAAATGTTCCAGCAACTTTGACTGGGGTTGATTGGGGATTACGAAGGTTCCATATGGCTGTCAGTCGTGAGGTTACACTACCTGAAAGGTATCGAAGATAAAACATAGGGTATTTGTTGAAGTCTAACTTTGACTTTATTCATGCCAGTGATGGCTGGAACAGAAGAAGTGGCAATGGGGTTTTTAGAGGGAGTGAGAGATTGGGCTCTGCACTGAACTCACTGCAAGGGGGAACTAACAGCCAAGACTGAGATGAGGTCAGTAGAGAGAGAATGACTAGAGACAACATCGGGGGAAGGAGATATTAGCTGAGGGCATGTCAGGGGATCAGACAACAGTGAAGGGATGGTGAAGACCGAGACCTTGAGGCAAAGCTTCTTGCTGAAGGATTCAGCAGGATTCTTGCCAAAACCTTATTTTATAAGGAAGTACACATTTGGGTGTAGGAGGCATTTTAGAAGACAAGTGTGGTCAAGCAAACTTGTTTTTTTGCTGATGGTACAAGGACATGGTAAGGGGGTGATGTAATCAGATTTTAGAGGAGGTAACTCTGGGAAGGGAGGGGAGGATGAGACAGAACAAGCAGAAACAACATCAGGAGTTCACATACAAGAAAGCAATGACCCATCCCAAGATACAATGAGGTATCAACTTGTGCATAATTTATGATATCGACTGAACTGGATTTGGTGACTCTGAAAGTGCAGGAAGAGAAGGTGCCCTGGATGACATCATCCTACAGCTTCTGGGTAAAGGGAGGAGAGGCTGTCATCAGTGTTAGTCAGGTAGTTAGAACAGAAAGACACTGAGTTTCTGTATCACACCTGCAGGGGCTCTGCCTGAGTTACTCCAGGAGTTTGCAACACACAGGATGATCCTTTACATACCTGTAATATGATTTTTTGTGTGTTTTACACACACACGCACACATACAAAAAGTATTAAATTTCGCATATGGTTGAGAAGGCGCAGTTCATGGAGTTCCCACCTATGATATGAAAAAGATCTGTAGAGCTCAGGTTAGGAATTCCTGAGTTGTAAGTCAAGTGGGCTTAGTGGAAAAGGCACTTGTGATCAAGCCTGAGATGAGTTTGAGAGAGAAACAGCTCCTACAAGTCATTCTCTGATTTTCCCATGTGCACAGACACACACACACACACAAACACACACACACACACACACACACACACACGAATAAACAAATGTCAAAACCAAACCAAACACCCCTCAACAACCCACAAATAATAGAATTCCTGGGGTAGCCTCAAAACCCCTAAGCTGGGGATACAGCATGGTTGGTAGAGTACCTGCCTAACAGGCACCAGGCTCTGGGGTTGATCCCCAGCAGTGCAGAAAACAGTGTCTATGATCTCAGCACTATAGGAGATAGAGGGCAGAAGGAGAAATTCAAAGTCCCCAGAGTGGTTATATACCTCTATGAAATTGCCAAAGAACTAACTGAATTTTAAAAAGAAAGTTCATCCTCGGCTACAAACGAGTTCCAGGCTTGCCTGTGATATATGAGACCCCGTCTAAAACAGGAGATGAGGGTAGGAGGTGGGCACAGGGGGTGGGGAAGGCCAAAGCGAGCTTAAGACATGTAAATATGGAATGAGTTTGGGTCACAAAGACAGTGATTTGACGACAGCATATGCGGTTTCCAGAATTGTCATCTGTTCATGCTTCCATTCTTCTATTCAATAATAATACTAATGGTAGGTACTATTTATTTATTTAGTACTAAGTACTTTACCACTGAGTTATATCTCGGGCCCTGTAGGCACTAGTTAATGGGAAAGCTACTGTGCTTGACACTAGGAATGGAAAGAATAGTCGACTGTCTCCTCAGAGAGTGTACAGTCCAACTAGAGAATACACGTAAGTAGACATAGATAGAAGTAACGCAATATGTGTTGTGTGAGATATGTGTACTGTGAACGTAAAAGATGGGGAAAGAACTGAATCATGCCTAGGACCTACCACCAGGGGGGGTTAGGGCGAATCCTTGGAGAAGACAAGCAGGCTTTGTTCTGAAGGGATAATTGGGTTTAGCCTGGCTGTGCTCCAGTGTAGTAAATGGCATAGAGTGTGTGTTTGGGGACACAAAAGCCCTTCAGAATGACTTGCACGTAAAGGACAAGACACGGAGGAAGGCTGTGGGTAGAAATGAGATTGGACATCTGAGCACGGAGAAGAAGGAGATTCCCAGGGCAGAAGCCTGGTGGCTCAGCTGTGGACTTGAGCACACTGGGGGGATCACATGACCAGTAAAAAGGCTTAACAAACAAACAAACAAACAAACAAACAAAAAAAACCCAAAAAACAATAATAGAAATCCACCGTCACACAAGAACAACCAGTTTTGTGAAAGGTGGTTAGATCCAGGATCTTATACAGTGTTTTAGGACTGTGAAAACCCAGTTGTGGTGGGCTTGCCTTCAACCCACAGATCCACCCTCCACGCATGCAAGAGTCCAAGAAAAGGCATCTTAAGGGGGTTGGAGTTTCTCTTGATGGATTTTTAAATCTGGACTGGTGGCTATGATTATGTAAGATCTGCAATGATGATGCCCCCCTCCCCCCCCAAAAGATGATATTAGCAGGTAGAAAGAAGAACTGGGCAGAGAGATATGAAACTAGAAACAACTAAAGGGTAACCTAGGGAGGAAAAGACACATGGACATCATTAGTCACAAAAAAAAAAAAAAAAAAAAAAAAACTGTAAATAAAATAAATTTTACTGGCTTTTTTTTTTTTTTTAATCATTCTCATGTTAAATTCAAACTTAAGTAGAGGAGGTAAACAAAATACATAGTGATCTTCATTTTTTTTTCCTCAAAAGAGATGTATTATTTTTTATTTTATGTGTAGGGTGCTGTGCTGGTATGTGTGCCTGTGTAGCAGACACCAGACCTACAGACATGCAGACATGCAGTGCCTGTGGAGGCCAGAATAGGGTTTAAGATTGCCCCTGGAACTGAGTTAAAGATCATTGTTAGCCACCCATAACGTTTGAGCCATCTCTCCAGCCCCGTGATCTTCATTTTAAAAAGCAACCGTCCCTGTTTCTGTCATGCACAGGTGTATGGAGCCACGTGTGACTGCAATGTGCTTAGAAGGGGCAGAGGACTATGCTAGGTGCTGTCTGAGTCTGACCTCTCAGTCCATCATCAAGGGAGGACAGTGCAGGGACTGCGCAGGAACTGGAAGGCTGCTGCAGAGGTCGTGGAGAATGCCCGTATCTACTAGTGTTTTCACTGTGACCTGTTCATGTTGCTTTCTCATATTCCCTTGGGCCACCAGTCAAGGAATGGCATTTTCTGCAGTGGACTGGGCCCTTCCCCGTCAATCATCAATCAAGAAAATGTCCCATAGGCTTGCCTACAAGCCAACCTGAATGGAGGATTTTCTTAATTGAAGTTCCCTCTTAGATGACTCTTGCTTGCATGAAGTTGCCAGAAAACTAATCAACGTAGGTATCTTCTTTTTTAAAAAAATTATTTATTTATTTATCATGTATACAGTGTTCTGCCTGCATGTACACCTGCACGCCAGAAGGTGACACCAGATCTCACTATAGATGGTTGTGAGCCACCATATGGTTGCTGGGAATTGAACTCGGGGTTTTTGGAAGAGCAGCTAGTGCTCTTAACCTCTGAGCCATCTCTCCAGAGGGTCTCATTGAATCTGGAGCTCACCATTTTTGTTAGTGTGGCTGGCCAGTGAGCCCAAGGGTCCCACTTGCCTCTACCCTCTCTCACCCCAGCACCGGGGTTATAGAAACAAGCTCTGCCTCCTGTTTTAGTTCATTCTACCGCCTTTTATATAGTTGAGATTTATCTCTGAGCAATCTGGAGCTGGATTTCTGTGATTGCTGTGAATTACTTCCCTTTTTGGACTTTCTTCCTCTTTTTTAGCTTCCCTACTTTTACTTACTGTCTTATGAGCTTGAAATGGGCTTAGTGGAAGGTAGCGTCTTCCTCAAGCCAACTGTGGAGTCTCTGGATGTCTGATCCTCCCCCAAAGCCTCTCACGCTAGGCAAGTAAGTTACAGGCCAGCTCTCTTTTTGAAGCAGGGTATAACTAACTGACCAGGCTGGTCTTGAACTTGCAGTCTCCTGAGTAGCTAGAATCCCAAGCACGAGTCACCAGGCCCAGTTTGAATTTCCGAAACTTGTCTCCTCTAAGACTCTTCCAGACAGCACCCCGTGCGTGGTCAGAGGACAATTTGAGGAGTTGGCTCTCTTCCTGGCTGAACCATCTTGCCACCTCCTTATTTTGTTTTCTCGGGAGCTTCTTTTCCCTGTAAAGGTGATGTTTGTCCTCAAATTTGTATATGAATGTAACATTTAACTTTAAAAGATAACTCATATGTGACCTTATAAAGACAGTAAAGTTAAACAGCCGGAAAGACAAGGCTGGGCACTTGGCTCAGTCCTATAAAACCAGTCCAAAAGGATTATCACTATTTCCAGGCTAGTGCAGGCTACATGGCGAGTTCCAGGACAGCCTGGTTACATACACACCGAGACTCTCAAGAGTCCAAATAAACCACCACAAGAGGGGCGTGGTGGAAAGACAGTGGCTGTAAGAAATACCACATCGGCAAAGGGAGGCCAGTCAGGGAAGAAAAAAACTTTCTTCGGCGGTCCAGTCTCCAAGGGCCGAAAAGGAAGTTGACACAAGCAGGTGGGAAGCTGCGTGGGGACCGCAGTCTGGCTTCCTGGCCATGTCACCCTGAGCCTCGCACGCGAGTCCCTCGGCAATACGCCTGTCCTACTGTCCACTTTCCTCCAGCTGACTTTCGGCTGTGCAGCTAGACCCACAGGACTCTCTGTGCGGGATTGGAAACAGCTACCACCGCAACGAAGAGAACGTCTTGTGGGGCCACCAGCAGCGGGCACGCAGCAGAGACGCGGAGCTGTGCTCTGCCCTCCGTTCCTCCCAGACCCCCGAGGCCCCGCCCATCCCAGGCCTCACGCCATTAAGCCCCGCCCCTTCCCAGCACCCATTCGACCCTCCCACGCCCCGAGGCCCCGTCCCATTCGGCCCGCCCCGCCCCACGACTTGAGGCCTCGTCCCGCCGATCCTTCCCTGCAGAGACGGAACGCCTTCCAAGTCTTCCCTACCCTGCTCCCTTGGGCCCCGCCCCTCTCGGCCCGCGTGCCTCACGGCCCCGCCCCTTAGGCTGCTCCGCCCCTTGCCAGTGAAGAGCCGCCTTTTCCCAGCCGCCCCGCCCCGCGCCCGCGAAGTCCCGCCCCCGGCCCCGCCTCCAGCCCTGGCCCCGCCTCCCGCTCCCGGCCCCGCCTCCCGCCCCCGGCCCCGCCTCCCGCCCCCTTGGGCGCTCCGTAGCAGTGACGTGCGCGGCAGGCTGGGCACTCAGCGGGGCTCTGGAGCCGGCGGGCGGAGACCAATCCGGGATCTGTCCCAGCAGGAAGCGAATCCCGGGCGCCGTCGTCTCCGGAGCTCGCTCTCGGCGTCGCGCTCTCCCTTGGCGCCCGCAGCCCGGCATCCCTTCCACCGCCGCGACCCCTCGCGCAGGGTGAGTGTGGGCGCCTGCCCGCCCGCCGGTCCTCGCCCCCTTGGCCTCTGCCCGGCGCGGACCCGAGCCCTGGCTTCCCGGTCCCCGGGCCGGCGGGGAGCCTGTCACCTGACGCTGCTGCGTCCCTGGTCCCCGGAGTCCCACCCGACACTGCGAGGTGGTTTTAGTTTCCCCTTTGGAAGCACAGTGAAAATTCCACACAGACTAGTTTGTTGTCAGGAGATCAAGTGATGCCATTAATAATTTAGCCGTGGTGGCATTCTACAAAGCTGGAATTTTAGTCCTTCAAGCGATCTAGTATCTGGAGTGTGAGCTTTACGGATGTGGTGATGAAAAATAACTTCGTTATTTAATTCCAAAACGCCTTGAACTAAAACTTGCTGGCTCTGGATGGTATTTTTGAATAGGAAATAATTTGATAAAAGCCATTCTTAGATAATCTGTGTCAGGAATTTTTACACAGAGTTACATTTTATCTGGCATAAAGTATGTAGGGCAGGGATATGTGGAGCTATTTTGAGGACGCTACACCAGCGCTGCTCCGATTTCCTATGCGTTGAATGAAACTTTCGTTTGCTCTCGTGGTACGGTTGCAGGGTGTTGGGATATAGTCAGCCTGAGGCTTTTAACAGCCCTTGAGGCTCAGCTGTAACTATCTGCTCGCTATAAAATACGAGTCTCGGGTTTGGTGGTGGTCATGGTACAAAGGTTGGCAGCGGAACAGCAGCAGTTCTGTACAAATTAACTCAACTTCGAGACGCCTTGGCTTGTGGTTTTCCAACTGGGAAATGTTTAGTGAAAAAAAAGTTACCGTAGTGCTCTAGCATTAATTTTAGAAATAGCCACAAGTTACAAGGGGGGGGGGGGCAGAGGAAGAGACAGAAACAATGCAGCTCTTCAGAACGGCTCATTGACTTTTAAATGTCTGTTCATTTTTGGTGTTTGCTGTTGCCCAGGAGTAAACACGCACCGTGGTAAACAGAAGTCGTTTTAGTCTGATGCTCATCTGCCGGTAGTTTTTTTATTATTTGATTTTGATCTGTTACCTATTTTCCTCTTCCTTTTAAGTTTTGTATTTGTTTTCAAAAAGTTACTTGTAAAAGACAGGGACAGAATACTGCCATTAAGAAAAGATTATCGTGATTAAATGTACAGTTAAAAAGCTGTGTAGTATAGAATTTACATACGGTCTTTGGTACCTAGACACATGATCAAGAAAAGTGAACAACTATGGTATTTAATGGAAACAACAATACATTAAAAGCAAAGATGGTAAATTATAGTCCATGGGGTCTTATCTGAAAGGGATTTTCCCCTGTTTACACGATCAAGTTTTAAAATAACACTGGCCAGGAAATCTGAGAGAGGCCAAAGGCTCCTCTCTCATCCTGTTGTGACTTTGCCTGGAGTCTGTGGTGGATCATTTATTGTTTAGACAACTGGTCTGTATCTGGGGTTTGAAAAGCCTTTAGACAGTTTTAAAGATTTCCACCATGCAAGGTCTGAATAAACAAATAAGCACTCCCCATTAAAAATAATTCACTAGTTTTTAACTTTCTCTTGGTAGTCAGTGCTCCACTTACCATACATAAAATGCTAGTGTAAAAAAGTCAGGTTTGGGAGTGTAATTCAGTGTGTAGCACTCTTGCCTGGTATATGCGAGGCTCAGGGTACTAAAATTTTCTTTTCTTTTTTTCTTCTGTATTAAAACATCTTATTTAAACCTAAAAGTTTGGAAAAAGTACATTTTGAATAAATCTCACACAGTTTAATGGTGATTCCCAGAAAGAGATACTTTATAACAGTTTGTGAACTGGCAATTTAGTAGCGGTGTAACACACACACAAACTGAAGGTTTGAATTACAAAATAATTTTCTAGGTTGATGGTCTTGTCCTTCATGGAGGAGAGACCAAAGGCTCAGAGAATGAAATACTTTTATGTAGCTTTGGCGGGGCAAAGTCCAGACTCTAAATACTCATGGGAGTCTTTCGGCAGCACAGCCCCTCTCTTCCTGCTTTCACTGGAAAATGCCTTGATTTTGTTCACTTGGGGAACTATTGGGAGACCATTGTAGAACTGGTCTGAAAATTGGAAGCTGGTACCCTGGATAAGCTGTGATAGGCCATGCATGGAGTCTAGAACTAATTGAGAATTCTATGTCTTTTCTATGTCTTCCTTCTCAAGGTCTTGAGCAGTGACCCCAATGCTGTGACATCATTTCTGGTGTGGTTCCAGCTTGTAATAATTGTTATGTGCTTTTCGTTTTGATGGGTTTATAGGAATTAATGCTGCAATCTAATCCTGGATTGATTCCACTGTAGCCAAGCAGTATATGATGTTTCTGTTTAAAACTTCAGTTTTGTTTTTTGTTTTTCCTTCACGTGAGCAAGATTGTTGCTCCTATACAGTAGCTGTCTCTTAAATGTTATTCAGTTAACTGTAGTCTTAGGAGGGAAATATGCTTCAAGATTAAGATATCCAGGCCTGTGAGATGCTCAGCAGGTAAAATCACTTGTCTGGAACCCTGATGAGTTGGCTTTGATCCCTGGGTCTTAAGAGAAATGACTTCTATGAATTATCCTCTGACTGCCACACATATTCCTTGGCACATAGCCACAAACAGATAATTGTAATTCATGGAATAACAATAATAAAGATTAAGGCATCCTCCTACCTGCACCTTCTGAGTGCTGGGATTATAGGCTTGCAGCTCTGCCCTTGCTTATGGGATCCTGGGATCAAACCTCATTTTGTGCTAGGCAGGCAGTTCATCAGGGGAACTACATCTTTAGCCCAATATCATGTATTTATTTATTTACTTATCTATGTATTTATTTTTGTGTGTGTATAGTTTTTGTATGGACACACAAGGCATAGCTGTGAAAGTTAGAGGACAGTTTTGTGGAGTCAGTTTTGGTCAAATTTAGATCATCGTGTTTGCTTGACAAGTTGTTTTTTTTTTTTTTTTTTTTTTTTTTACCTGCTTAGCCATCTTGCTACCCCACCCCGGCCCCAGACCTTTTTGAGATAAGGTCTCACTATGTAGCCCAGACTGGTGTGAAATTCGCTATGTAGACAGAACTGACTATCCTCTAACTCACAGGGATACACTTACCCGTGCTTTCTGTGTACTGGAATTAAAGGTGTATACCACCACACCCAGCTTATACAATGTCTTTTGATCAAAATGGCTCATGGCCTTTAAAAGGAAATTTACTTTATTATTTATTTGTGTGTGTGCGAGTGTGTGTGTGTGTGTGTGTGTGTGTGTGTGTGTGTGTGTGTGTGAACATAAATATGGGTGCCTACAGAGGTCAGAAAAGAGTATCACACCTCATGGACCTAGGCTAGGGGTGGTTGTGAGGTGCCTGACTTAGGTGCTAGGAACCAAACTTGGATCCCCTGGAAGAATAGCAAGTATCCTTAATCTCTGAGCCATCTCTCTAGCTCCCCAAATATTTTTTTTCCTTTTTTCTTTTTTTATACACAGCTCAAGCTTCAAGAGTATCCCTTGAGCTGTAATAGACCTAAAGGAATGAAATGGCAGAGGTTTTTTTTGCTAGCTATGTAGAAAAACACAGAGAAGGCTGAGCTGGGGTTACCTGTATGGAAATTTTTCATTTTGGAACTGCTACCAATTTGCATCCAAGGATACTTATATTCTGATGTAAGTGAAAAATCATCCAATGGCTCAAATATGTATCATTAACATTTGATTGTTAAAGTGCTTTGTCTTTCTTTTGGGAGGAGGTAAGGGTACAGGTAGTTGAGAACTAACCAGAGTTATGACTTAAACGTTTTATTTCTGAGGCATTAGACACTGTTCAGAGGTAGCAGGATCTCTTGTGTTTATAACAGTATGCTTTTTTTTTGATAGATTTCTAGTAGATTGGTGATCTTAAAGTATAAGTATTAGTATAGCAGTAACATAAAAAAAATTAAGAAACCACCACAAACCTACCAAAATTTTCCCTGTGAGTGCTGAAGCCTAGGAAGTAAAACCCAAAACACAACTCTGTCATCTTGAGAACTCTTGCTGGGGTTAAGAAGAGAGGAGATAATTGGCGGTACAGATCGCATGCGTCAAGTGAAACCAAAACACCGAAGCACATTCCTTTAATGTATATTCACATAGGGCGAATACCAACATTCATGCTGACTAATGTGCACCGGGGAAGCTCCCAGCAAAAACACAGGCAGATATCTTCTGTGTGTGTGTGTTACGTCACTTGGTATTGAAGGTAACCAGGGCCTGGAGAGATGGTTCCTCAGTTAAGGGCTCTTGTTGCTCTTCCACAGGACCAGAATTTGCTTCCCAGCATCCTTGTTGGGGGCCTCAGAGTCACCTACAAATCCAACTCCAGGGGATTTAACGCCCTCTTCTAACTTCTGTAGACATCCACATGTATGTAGCAAATACACAAACACATACCCACAAATAAAAATATACGTATGTTTATTTTAAAGTTAAAGCTGACTAACCTTTACATGGTGAGCTCTGTTGTGTGGTAGAGTTCTGGTTAGTATGGATCCTTGGATCGGGGAAATATCAAGATTGGCAGATATATAGAGAAAGATAAATTGAAACCATACATTTAAAATCTACAAACAGGTTCAGTGGCAGGAAGTTCAGTAGCATGGCCTGTAGTTCACATATACGGGAGGCTGATGAAGCAGGAGGATTGAATTCAAGTTTTTGCAGCCAGTCTAGCCAATGTGACAATATCCCATCTCAAAAAACAACCAAACAACCAAACAACCCCTTCCTGGCCAAAAAAAACCCAAACCAAAACAAACCAAAACAAAAAACCAACCCCATAACCCACCACCACCAGAAAACTAGAAAACAAGAGATAAGGTTGGTGTTTAGTTGGTAGAGCAGTTGCCTAGCATGAATGGAGTCCTAGATTTGACTTCTAGCACCGTATAAAACTGGGGCACCTGTCTGTAATCCATACACTCAGGAGGTAGAGGCAGATCCCTGCGAGTTTGAGGCCAGCCTTGGCTATGTGAGATCCTTTCTCATGTCTCTCCACCGCTTCCCCAGGTTAAAATCTGAAGGTGTTTATGTCAGAAGTGAATACCTTCCTTTTTAATATATATAATAAATATAAATATGTTTATTCATAAAACACATACTATTATATTTATATGATGTGCATATATTCATAAAATATAATTTATAAAATAAATAAACGTTTACAATAATGTTTAGTATTTCTATTTTCAATAAAATTTTAATAAATGATATGTAAATATATAAACTTTAAACTATATATTTACACGTATAAAACTTGTCTAAGGTCAAGCGGTCCTTTAGAAACACCCCTGGGGATGGCTCTTCTATGTATTCCCAAGGTGGCAAGCTTTCCCTGGCAGTATTTCTCTCCTTCCGGCTGTTCGGATTAATCTGTCAGCAAGTAACTTTCTTCATCTTGTGATTTCAATTCAGATACTTCAAATTTTCAGATCCTGAAAAACTACAGTCTCTAATTTTTTTTTAAGACAGTCTTGCCATGTAGTTAGGCTGGTCTTCAGCCTCCCACTCTCCTGCCTCAGTCCCATGTGCTGGGCTTGCACCACTAGGCTTTGCAGTTGCTCCTTTGTGTGTTTTCAGTGGCGGGTAGATGCACACAAAGCCTGTGATACAGCTACAGACAGGGTGGTAATGAACTTTAAAAAATATTTATGTATTTATTATGTATACAATGTATGCCTGCAGGCCAGAAAAGGGCACCAGATCTCATTATGGATGGTTGTGAGCCACCATGTGGTTGCTGGGAATTGAACTCAGGACCTCTGAAAGACCAGACAGTGCTCTTCACCTCTGAGCCATCTCTCCAGCCCGGTTATGAACTTTTCTAATTAGAGAGTTTTTCAGGAAAATCAACAACTGGTTGAAAATAAAGGAGAAATTGTTCTGGGGAAATTTTGAAAATAACTTTTGTTACTTAGATTATTGGTGTTAATCTAATGGTAATTACTCTTTTGGTAAGGAATCTCTGAAGACTGTGTGTGTGTGTGTGAGTGTGTATGACCTTATGCCTTAATTCATTTAAAAGTAATGACTGTTTTGGTAAAGAATCACTAAAGACTCTGCGTGTGTTTGTGTGCGTGTACATGTATGATGGTTCCCTTATGCCTTAATTCATTTGAAAATATTCGAGGGGCTGGAGAACTGACTAACAGTTGCGAGCACTTCCAGCTTTTCAGAGGACCTGAGTGCAGTTCCTAGCACCCACAGCAGGCAGCGCCTTAATGTACCTGTAGCTCCAGTTCCAGGAGATCCAATGTTGTCTTTTGGCCTCAGGGCACTTGCACACAAATGACACACACTCAAACATTACACACAGATTAAAAAAAAAAATCTTAAAAAAAATTGAGTGTTTACTAGAGATCAGGCACTGTTCTCAGTCCGTGGGGTACAGTGATTATAGCTGGGCACGTTCTTGTGCTGAGTGACATTTCATTGTTGTTTGGAATTAAGTTAATTACAGACCTTGCCTTCCCATATGTAATCAACAGGGCTGACTCTAGAGTTGGGAAATAGACAGTTGTCAAAGCAGTGTAATTTGAGGGACACTGAAAGACTTATTTGCCCTAAAATACTCTCCTCCTGGAGACGCCCAGTCCACCGGGGTATAACATTGTTTCATCTCTGCTGCACATGAATACCAGGATGTTTCATTACTCATCACAGTATCAGGACACAGGGCTAGGAAAATGAACAGGACCCAGGGCCCATGTGTTGGTGTAAGAGGAGTCGGTGTAATTTAAATTGTAGCTGTTGCTTATTGGGCTTTTGCTGTGTGCCAGATACTAACCCACAAGGGTAATTGAGGCACATTAGTTAGTCACCATGTTACCGTCGGCGGTTGGCATTGTGACTCGTTTTCCATATTGGGAAACTGAGACAGAGATAAGGAATTTGTTCAAACTCAGAGACATCGCGTGTGGTACTTAGCATATAGTAGGTACAGAGTATGTGGACTGAGTGCTTATACCCACGCGCTGGTTTCTGCTCTACTATGTGGGCCAGAAGATGGAAAGCAGAAGACCTTGGTGAAGGAGGAGAGTGGGGATTGGCGAGAGGGCTGGGATAGGGTTATTCTTTCATAACTGCCTGTCTCTTGGGCTCATGCCTCCCTGTGAAAGCCCTGGGACTTCTGAATCGCAGTTAAACATGAATGTTTATGGGTCTCCTTCTTTGGTAAGAGACCATAGGCACAACCAAGAGGTCTTGGTTTTTGCTAATCATTAACTTGGTCAAAATAATTCATTTTGGTTTCAGTTTTCTCATTGTAAAATGGGAGGCAGTGCTGCTTGCCTGTTCTTTCTTCTTCTTTCAGATTTTAATTGACTTTACTTCTGATTCTTTAGTTGGCAGCAGTTCAGACATAGAATGGTTCAGAATGTCCCTGTGTTGATCATTGTCTCTCCTTCCTTTGGTCATGTGTAATGGGGGACTTTTCATTCAAAAGGAAAAAAGAAAAAAGAAAAGAAAAAGGAAAATAGAAAAAAAGCAATGTGCTAAAGAGTTGGGTAGAGTCTTGAAAGTGGCCACTGTTCATTTGGAAATTTAGCTGTGCAACAGAATTACCCTGGGAGCTGGTATAAACACAAAGAAGGCGAGGGCAGGGCCCAAGAGTGTCAGCGTTTAATAAGCTTGCCTTTGATTTACAGGCAGACCAACATTTGAGAAGTGCTGGTTTAAAGCTTTCTTCCTCCTCTTCCTAGGAAGGGCTTCAACAGTGAATGCAAGTGGTTTGGATTATGCAGGAGATGTGGGGGAAGAAGGAAGTGAAAAATCCCCTACCAGAATCCTTTCACTAATTGTTTTTTTTTTTTTTTTTTTAAATCTTACTTGAAGCTTACAGCATTTATTTATATTGAGTCAGGGCAATGCCGTTCTAAATTTCATAACTAAATTAGATTCTAATGATTTTTAGCTTTAACCAGTTTTGTTTAGAGTAAATTGTTATGTAACATTTAAACTGTTACAAAAATAGCAGGAATCAAATATGCTTGTGTAGTCATAAGGAAAAAGAATTTAAAAAGCCATACTTAGATTGCTTTATAGTGTAGACTACTGAATAAGCAGAGACAGTGGTACTAGTCATATCAGGCAAGCACTAATAGGAAAGAGGATTTTCTTTGATGATGCAAATGATGGCTGTGTTTGCAGCAGTTAGGGAGGCAAACAAGGGTAGCTAAGCATTGAGGGACTAGCAACAGAAAGGAAGGCTGCCATTCTCCAGAGATCACCAGAGCTGAAAGCTGGCTCGGTAGAGGAGGCCAGTGGGAGCTGTGGCTTGGAGGCAGAACTAGAGGAAGGGAGGTTCCCTCACCTCTGCCTTCAGGCCTTGGCAAGTGACTTCCATTGGCAGAAGCCACCTAGGGAGCTAAGTGATGCCCTCTGAAAGCTCTTCCTCCCTAGCATAGCAGGGTGGAGGGTACAGCTGTGAGAGAGTAGATGGAGAAGAGCAAGGGGATTAATTAGAACCCCTGGGAATTTGTAGCATTCTCTTGGTGAACTTTAAATAACTTGTTAGCATTTTGATACATGTGTGAAATGCTTGGGACTACTTGTATATGACATATTGAAGAGAGTTTATCCAATTTCTTATTTAACTAAACATCTGTCTATCATCTATTATCTATCTATCTATCTATCTATCTATCTATCTATCTATCTATCTATCATCTATCTGTATGTATCTCCCAATGAGAAACATAATCTACATCTTTTAAAGAATTTTTATTAATATATCATTATGCCTTTCTATGTCTGTTACATAATTTTCATTACTATAGCATTTTCATCATTGGGTATTGTTGGTTTAGTTTCAGTAAAAAAGAAACTTTCAAATTATTTGCAAGCAAAATTCTTTGCGTCCTGAAGCTTGTGTTTCCTACTTACCTGGTCAGCGTTTCTTTGAGGCAGGGTTTGTTTCACTGAGTAGTGCGAGCTGTTCTGGAACTCCTGGAGTTTCTCCTCTCCTGTGGAGATTACAGGTGTGAGTTGCTGTGCCTGGCTTTACCTGGACTTTTCTGATAGCAAAACACGTGATGGAGTAACAGCTAATATAAGTAGAGCAATGATAAATTATTCCCCCTACTTATTCTAGCTTTACCTTGGGAGTCTGTTCTTTCTGTGTCCTGGAGCTCAAACCCAGGGCACTTGCTAAGTGCAAATAACAGTTGATTCCCATTTTCTTTGTTCTCTGGAGAGATCCACTGGAAAAGAAAGAGAAGCTCTGCCGAGCAGCTTTTAGAAAAGGAAGAGCCACCGCATTAGCTACTTTTCATGCCACTGTGACAGAAGACAGGACAGAACAAGTTAAAGGAAAGCTTTACTTTGGCTCACAGTTTGAGGGAGACATTCTGTCATGGGGAGGTGTGGTAGAAGCCTGAGGCAGCTGGTTACATTCTGCAGTCAGGGAGCAGAGGGACGAGTGTTGGTGCTCAGCTGGCTTCCTCCATTACCCTTTAAATTCTGTCTGAGACCCTTGCTGCCCTATTCAGGGTAGGTTTCCCTTCTCAGTTAAACCTTTTGGAGATGTTCTCACAGACACACTCTGCAGTGTGTCTCCTAGATGATTATAAATGAAATTATAAATAAAAATAATTCCTTCTCTTTTATGTGTATGGGTGTATGTGTTTGTCTGCACGTATTCCTGTGCACCACATGCATGGTATGCCCTTGGAGCCTGATGGTGGTAAACTACCATGTGGGTACTGGAATCAAACCCTGGTTCTTTGGAAGAGCAACCAGATTTTCTTCCTTCCTTCCTTCCTTCCTTCCTTCCTTCCTTCCTTCCTTCCTTCCTTCCTTCCTTTCTTTCTTTCTTTCTTTCTTTCTTTCTTTCTTTCTTTCTTTCTTTCTTTATTGTTTTATTAATTACAGTTTATTCACTTTGTATGGGAGCTGTAGCCCTCTCCCTAGTCCCCTCCCAATCCCACTCTTCCTCCCTCATCTCCTCCCATGTCCCTCCCCAAGTCCACTGCTAGGGGAGGTCCTCCTCCCCTTCCCTCTGACCCTAACCTATCAGGTCTCATCAGGACTGTCTGCATTGTCTTCCTCTGTGGCCTGGTAAAGCTGCTCCCCCATCAGGTGGAGGTGATCAACGAGCAGGCCACTGAGTTCATGTCAGAGACAGTTCCTGTTCCCATTCCTAGGGAACCCACTTGGACACTGAGCTGCCATGGGCTTCATCTGTGCAGGGGTTCTAGGTCTTTGGTTGGAGTATCAGTCTCAGAAAAGACCCCTGGGCCCAGATTTTTTTTTCTCTCCTTGTGTGCCCTCCAGTTCTTTCTTTCTCTTCCTTTTATAAGATTCCCTGCGCTCTGCCCAAAGTTTGGCTATGAGCCTCAGCATCTGCTTTGATATCCTGCAGGTTAGAGTCTTTCAGAGTCCCTTTGTGGTAGGCTCCTGTCCTGTTCCTTGTTTTCTTCCTCTTCTGGTGTCCATCCCATTTGCCTTTCTGAATGAGGATTGAGCATCTTACCCAGGGTCCTCCTTCTTGCTTAGCTTCTTTCAGCGAACAAATTTTAGTATGATTATCCTATATTATATGTCTAATATCCACTTATAAGTGAGTATATACCATGTGTGTCTTTCTTCTTCTGGGATACCGCACTGGTTCCCACCATTTGCCTGCAAATTTCATGATTTCCTTGTTTTTTATTGCTGAGCAGTGTTCCATTGTGTAAATGTACCACAATTTCTGTATCTATTCCTCAGTTGAGGGACATCTGGGTTTTTTCCAGTTTCTGGCTATTACGAATAAAGCTGCTATGAACATGGTTTAACAGATGTCCTTGTTTTTTACTTGAGCATCTTTTGGATATGTGCCTAGGAGTGGGATAGCTGGATCTTGAGGAAGCAGTATTCCTAATTGTCTGAGAAAGTGCCAGATTGATTTCCAAAGTGAACAACCAGATTCTTAACTATTAAGCCATCTCTCTAGCTCCCAATTTAGTCATGTTTAATGAAGGTTAGCCATCATAGCCATGTTGCCTAGTATTGAGCAAATTAATCAGACAGCTGACTATGAGAATTTTGCATACAAATAAATGATAACTCTGGTTGTAAGTGCAATGATTGAGGTTTTAAAAGTATGTTTTGTTTGTTTCCCTACAGATTGTATGGTTAAAATGAGAAACAGGTTTGGAATTCGGTACATTAGCACTGCTGTCTGCAATTGTATATTTGGGTGTTTGCTCTGAAATGTTTTGTTTGTTTGTTTGTTTTTGTTTTTCATTTTAAAGAGGTGACTTTAAGTGTTTATAACAACTCCTAATGGTCTGATTTATTTAAAAAAACATTTTTATTACACTTATTTTGTTTGTGTGTGGAGGAGTGTGTGTATGTGTTTTGGTGTGTTTGTGTGTGGTGATCAGAGGACAACTTATGGGTGGAGCCCAGAGCTCAGACTCAGGTTGCCTATCTGTGCAGCAGGCACCTTTCCACATGGGTCCTCAGGCCCATAGTGGTCATATGAATTAGCATCCTCCCGCCCCCAGGAGAGAACTGGGGATGTTGGTTTACAGATAGCTCTTTGGATTTCCCCGATTTGAGGATTGAGTTAGTTCAGAAAGAACTTTTCTTCTCTCCCTTGTTATTTTTTTTTTCTTCTTCTTCTAAGTTTAGATGGAACATTTGTGTTTTGGTTTGTGGGCACAGTTTGCTGTCTGCTATCCTTTTGGGCTTTGTATTGGGTGAAGGAACAAAGACGATGTGTGTGCTGGTGAGAACCGTCTGTGTTCTTGTGCTTCTTCTGTTCATATTTGATCTTGGAGGTTAGAAGACTCTGTCTGTCTGTTTAGATGGTGTTCAGACTCCAGCAAAACCAGGGCTTGTGTTGGCCGCTGAGATGACAGAAGGAAGAGATGAGCAAAAAACATAAAATCATTCACCATTTATTCAAGTGGCTAATTGAGGAAGCTAATGTTATCTTAAGAGAGATTTTTCTGTTGGGAAAAAAGGGAGGTGGAGATGGGAATTGCATGAGTTTAACCTTAGGATTAGACATCACACGAGTATTTTTAAAAAGAGAGAAAATATTTATTTCAATCAGAATTTGATAACCCGTTTGGTAATTACATTCTGATTCTCCCTCCTTCCCTTTCCTTCTCCTTCCTCTGTTCTCCTCTCTCCCTCTCTATCTTCATCCCTCCCTCCTTTCCTTCTCCTCTTTTTTCCTTCCTCCTTTGAGCCCTTCCTTTTTTTCCTTTTCCTCCCTTTTTCCTTCTCTTTTCTCAGGGAAGGCCACATAGGTTAGGAATTTAGAAATGAGTTGTTCATTTGGCCATTTGAATGAACTGTTAAAAATAGAGGCCATCTGAGTGCTGGCATGCATGATGCTACATGGGAAAGCAAGCCACTCTTTACTAAAGGCGTGTCTCTGGATCTGGGCCAGGATGCATGGACTTTGGTCTTGTTCTTTAGAGCTCGGCTCTTTGGCGTGTAACATTAAAATAGACTAAGATGCATTTTTGAAACAGAAGACCACACAGGCTTTATTTCTGACCCAAGTGGAAGACTGTTAGGCTCCTGGGTCAGCTTCAGCATCTATTGCCAGCATGATCACACACTGCCAAGCATGTATGTGTTTGCTCACATTTTCTTCTTGCTGCCGAGAGCTGAGGTTGGATGACTTTCTGAGGAGTAGCGAAGTGCAGAGCTGGAACAAGCTCTCAGCCAACCTGCCTCCAAATCTTCATCTAATTACAATTTTCAGTCCCCCCTTCTTTGTGCTCTTTTAGAGACACCTACCTTTGAAAAATTCTTCAAGGTTTTTTATCTTCTTAGAGAGGGTCTCACTGTGTAGCTCTAGCTGGCCTAGAACTTGTTATATACATCAGTCTGGTCTCAAAATCATAGAGATCCTCCTGCCTGTTTCCTAAATTCTGGGATTAAGGACATTTGTCTTCTCGCCCCAAGGCTGATCTGTTCTTTATATATCATACGAAACAAGGAAACAAGGGATGATCACGATTATGACCCTTGTGGCTGCTGAGGCCTCTCAGTGGTACCCATGTTCCGGTTGGATCTGGAATTCCCTTCAAGTTTCCATTGCCTCCCAGCTCTAGCCTTCACTGCCAGCTGGCGAGGCCTGGCCACACAGAAACTGAACCATTCCTCCCAAGTATTGGTTTTCAGTACATACTTGATGTATCTTCTTTAAGCAATTGTTTCCTCATTTCTTGAGTATAAATGAAATGATGAACTGCTTTGTAATAGTTACTTCTCTGGGAGGCCCATCACTTATTAGAGGACCCAGTGGGGCTGACAAAATGGCTCTGCAGAGCTGGGGAAGGTGCTTGCTCTGCAATCCTTCACACCTGGGACCCTGTGTGAAGATGGAAGGAGAGCACTGACTCATCAAGTGCCCTCTGACCTGCACATAAGCACCTGCCACTTGAGCTCCCCTCCCCCAAATGATATATTTCAAAACAGGACACAATAGCGATTTATTTTGTAAAGGGAAGAATCTTTTTGAAAACAAGATTGTTTTCTAGGCTATTCTAATAAAATACATGTTTCACACTTTATCTTTGTATTATCATAGTTCTAGCTATACATACATTTGGTTTAAATGTGTCAAAATGAAATTTGATCTCATTTGGCATTTTATATTATCAGTAAAGAATGGTTGGATGATAGTTTTACTCAAATAAATATCATTTGCTGATTATACACAGAAGTAAGTGTATTTCAGTAGGCTTATCTATTGCAAAAACCCCCCTTTTAAGTAATAGTTTGAGCTTCAGTACATAGCACAGTAGTAAATTATTTTTGTGTTGTAGTTTGGGGCTCACAAGATGGCTCAGCAGGTTAAAGAAAGCATGACAGCATGAGTTCCATCTTGGGATTCTACTTGGAAGAATTAGCTCCTAAGAGTTGTCCTCTGACCTCCATACATTTGAGGTAGCACATAACTACACACACACACACACACACACACACACACACACACAAATATGCTGGGTGTGGTTGTGCTTGCCTTTAATCTCAGTATTCAGTAGGCAGAGCAGGTGGATCTCTGGGAATCCAAGGTCAGCCTCATTTACAAAGAGTTCCAGGACAGCCAGAGCTACATAATAGAGACAGCCTGTCTAAATAATAACAGTAATAGCAATAATGTAATAAAACACTCAAAACAAGAAGGTGAAACAAAAATAATAAGTAAAGCTAAAGTTTTTTTTTTTTTAATTCATGATTTGTAGAGTTCTGTTTATGCTAAAGCCTCTGTTTTCCATATCTGAAATAAATTTTCTAAGAATGGATGTCTTAGAAGATAATTTATTTGAAGTTATTAAGTTGAAAAGTGATAAACTGTTGTGTGGAACATGCTTTAATTTGATTGTGGGTGTAATATTCTCTGTACTTACCTAACATGATAACAAAGCCTTGATCCAGACTTACTGCACTCTGTACTCTGCCCTGACCACTTCACAATGTCTTCCCTGTAAGCTGCTAATTAATAGATGCAGTGACCCCATTTAGAATCTTTCTCGATCTGGAGGTCTTTGGACAATAAGCAGACTGCCCCTCCTCCTGCCCTTTTGCTGGCCTCTGACTTTGCCTCTCTGTTTTTCCTTCCCAGCTGGTTTGTTGCTTCTCACTTTACTCAGCAGTGGGTACGTGACACTTTGTTCTCTCAACCTTTTCTTATGGTTATCGTGTCAGCTCCATTGTTCAAACTCTCATCTCTATGGAGAATTTTCCAGAATGTATGTCGGTATCATCTTGGCAGTATTTTCAAACTGATGAGTTCTTAAAGTCTTAAATTCCTTCCAAATTACTCTTGTGTTTCTTACATGGTACCGACCCTGCCCCAGAACTTCTGCTCAGAACTCATGTTTACCCTTCCCATCATCACTGGGTAGATTTTGCTGGTCACCCAGTCCTGTTCTGCCTCTGGAAGATTCACCTTGGCTTCCACACCTTCTGATCTGAGTGCCAGCATCATGACTTTTCCTTTCAGACGTGTCTTCCCCTGTTGGCTTTTTCTCTCAGTTTCATTTTATCCTTAGAGGGTTCTACATCTAAGTGGAACCAATGATAACAGTCCCTAGTGGCCTCTCATTAACGTTCTTCACAATCCAAACTCTTACTGGAGGATTTGCGGTTTGTGATGGCCAATCTTGCTTGTCAGTTCGACACACCTGGGAAGAAGGAACCTCAGCTGATTAATTGCTCACATCAGCTTGGTCTGTGATCATTTTCCTGATTGCTAATAGATGTAGGAGGACCCAGCTCAGTGTGGATGGTGCCATCCCTGGGCATGTAATGGACTCTATAGGAGAGGCAGCCCCAAGATGAGCCTGGCAGCAGATCAGTAAGCAGCGTCCTTCTGTGGTTTCTGCTTCAAGCTCTCGGCCAGTGTCCTCCCTGGCTATGGTGGTCTGTGGCCTGTTTGCTGACCCTGGCAATTGCTTTGGTAATGTTGCCATTCCAGCAACAGAAAGCAAACTGGAAGAGGTCCAAACCCTCTTTGTTTCTCTGTGAGCCTTGATCTACTGTTCCACCACAGCACGCATCACACCGCTGCCTTGTGTAGTCTATCCTCATGGCCCTGTTCCCCAGATATGTTATCTCCCTGTGCTTGCCCAAACTGACCCTGTGTTTGGAATGAGTCAGTCTTACCCATCTTTTAGGATCTGCTTGAACCAACTCTTTCAAAGTAGCCTTTTGGGTTAGCTTAGTGGTAGAGTGCCTGCCTGGGGTGGGCAAGGCTGTAGGTTAAACCCCCAGTGTTGGAGCCTACCCTGGTATCCTTTAAAAGTTTACATTTACATCATAGCATATTATTGCATTGATAACAACTATGTAGCATATATCACCAATCACTCCCACTCTTACTAGATTATGAGTGACTGGAGGCTGCAAGCCACCTAGGGCTCAGGAGTCTTTTTCACTCTTATAAATTATTGAGACTGCCATAAAGATTGCAGGTTGTCTGTAGTATTTGCTGCATTAGAAGTTAAAGGTTAGAAAATTTAAAATTATTTAATGTACTAAAATCGGTAGTAGAGTATATTGATGAAAATAGCATTTTATGAAAAATGACTTCAAAGAAATGGAGGCGATGACACTGATTCCCACCCTGGTGGGTCTCTCTTTGGGTTTGAGAGAGGCCAGCTATGTGTCACACATGCTCAGGCTCAGTTGGCTGCTGCATGCTGTTTCGGCTGATGTGCTGAATATGAAGGAAATGTGCCCTTGCACACGCACGTTGTCGGGAAGGAAGTTTTTCAACTCTTCAGATAACTGGTTTCTTTTTGATCCTTTACCAAAACCCAGCGAGTGCTAGCTTCGTCCATTCCAAACCGGACTCACACGAGCCGCAGTGATCCTTCCCTGGCTCTGTTTTGCCCATTGAACGCTCTTTTCCTGTGGGTTGATTGCGTTGCAGATGATCATCTGAGAACGCGATGTTGAAGCATTGTGTAGGTTTTCTCAAGTTGTGTTGTAGTAAAGGACTACTACTGTTCACTGTCTGGGATGCCTGAACTTCATCACTGCCAGGAAATACAGTGATGAGTTTTACTCAGAACAAAGAGCAGGAAGGCGAAAGAGTTCTAAGTTTGCCAGGTCTCAAGGCCATTTCATTTTATTTTATTCTAGTCAGAACGGTGTTTCTTGACATAAAGGGCAGTTCCCGAAGATCACAACTCAAAACATTCGCACAAGTCCTTTCCTCAATGCACAATGCCTCTGTGTGCTTCTCATCTCATCCTACAGGACAGTAAACACAGGTCAGGATATGGCAACACTGCTTCACCAAGGTCATCGTTAACACGCACAGAGCTCTCCTTTCTCCCGGCGCCGACCACCGTCACAGTGCAGTGCCGCTGCCCTGCTATCAGCTCCAGCTCGAGTTTTAGCCCCCGTAGCGTCTCTATCATTACTTCAACCGGCGTCCTAACGGTATCATGAAAACTGTTTGACCTTGCTGACTCCGGGGAATGCCTCACGGACAGATTCCCTGCTCTAGGCAGTTATCCTGCATTGTGGCTGTGTTCAGGTTTCCTGAACAAAGGCTGCGTAGCCCACGCAGTTCTTTCTGAGGCGTGTAAGCAGCAAGCTTAGAGTAGCTTGATGAGGGCCGGTGGCCCAGATGGAGACTCACACACACTCAGCTTCAGAGTTCATTTGTTTTCTATAAAAATTGTGGAGTTAAAATATTTTGAGGCAAATA
This sequence comes from Psammomys obesus, assembly GCF_907164565.1. Classification (NCBI taxonomy): domain Eukaryota; kingdom Metazoa; phylum Chordata; class Mammalia; order Rodentia; family Muridae; genus Psammomys; species Psammomys obesus. Next base: position 7,886,152 of record NW_026586662.1, on the reverse strand, counting down.
GCCATTGTAGTGGGTCACCTCTGTAACCTCAGTACAGAGGCTGAGGCAGTAGTATTGCTGTGAGTTCAAAGACGGCCTGAACTACAGAGTGAGATCCTATCTTAAAAACAAAACTGGAAAAATTTAGAGATAATTTCAGTCACTTTTTTTTTTTTTTTTTAATGACGCTGTAACTAAGACTTCCTTCCTATGCTGTAAGGTAGATAGTGTCCACATCCCTTACAGGAAAGTCTTTTGACCTCTTTTATCTAGAACTCAAGGGTCAATGTCTATTTTCTTCCACTAGCCTGCTGCCATCAGGTCAAAGATTAAGTGAGAACTGGGGTAATTGCACAGGTAAGGCATAACCTTCCTTTATTTGAGAAAACATCAGCGTATACCCTGGTAAAAGCAGCCATCATCAGGTGATTTTGACTATACAGCATTTGACTATACAGAAAAGTGACAATTCTTTGAAAGGAATCATTTTAGATGTTTGATATTGAACTCAGGGAGTCACCAGGGCAAAGTACTCTACACCCTACCCTTCACTGAGCATTTTAAAGAAAGGACTTCCATTTTAAAGATGTATTTTTATTTGTGTACGTGTGTGCCCGCTCGGGTGCCGATGGAGGTCGGAAGAGGACTCAGGATACCCTGGAGATGGAGTTACAGACAGCTGTGAGCTGATGTGGGTGCTAGGAATTGAACTCAGGTCCCCTGGAAGAGGAGGCGGTGCCGTTAACCACTGAACCATCTCTCCAGCCTCAAGAGAATATTCTTTAAAGGTCATTTTACTGTGGAGAGTTTTAAGCATGTTCTGAAGAAGGAAGAAGAGCGTACGGTCCACCGTGTTCTCCTTACTTAGGTTCATGTTACCAACTTAAGACAAACTTGCTTTTTATTTTTATTTTTTTCTTAAAAACATTTTTTTTTTTAAAAGTTCTTTCATGCCTGGTGGTGGTAGCGCATACCTTTTAGTTCCGGTACTTGGGAGGCAGAGGCAGATGGATCTCTGAGTTTGAGGCCAGCCTGGTCTACAGAGTGAGTTCCAGGACAGCCAGGGATACACAGAGAAACCCTGTCTTGAAAAAAACAAAACAAAACAAAACAAAACAAAGCGAATAATATTTCCTGACAATTGTGTTTGTGTAGATGGTGGATTTCGATCACTTTCACTCTCACCTCCTCCCACTGTGGCGGAAAGCCTTTATTCCAATAAGCCTGGCTCCTACTTTCATATTCTTGTTTTGTGACGTCCAAGGCTGACTAGGGTGCTTTCATGAGCATGGGTGGGGTTCTTTATCGCACCCTGCACAGCTTCCCAGTGGTTCCACCGCTGAAGAAAATGACCCTCCCACTAGCAACTATTTGTTGTCAAAAGTTCCTCAAGGAGGGGTGTGGCTCATGAGCCCCTCCCCTGCCTCTGAAGGGTTGGTGATGGTCCCATCCTGTGTAGGTCTTTGCAGGTTGCCAGAGCTGCTGTGAGTTCAGGATTGCAATAGTCACATTTCCCACTGCTATTTTTTTTTAAATAATTTATTTAATTTTATTTTATGTACATTGGCATGAGGGTGTCAGACCACCTGGAACTGCTTATGGACAGTTGTGAGCTGCCATGTGGAGTTGAACCCCGAGTCCCTTGGAAGAGCAGACAGCAATCTTAACCACTGAGCCATCTCTCCAGCCCCTACCCCTCCTTTTTATAATTGTTTTTGCTTCTGCAGAATGAATTTGAATCAAATTCCAGATATCATAAAATTTCATCATCCATAAACATTTTTTCTTAGGAGAGGGAATTTAAACTTTTTTCTGAGTCCAGGGCAATGCCACACGCCTGTAATCTCAGCACTTAGGGAGGCAGAGACAGGGGGATCTCTGAGTTTGAGAGCAGCCTGGTTTACAAAAGGAGTCCAGGGCAGCCAAGGCTACACAGAAAAACCCTGTCTCAAAAACAAAAACAAAAAAACAAAAAAGAAGAAAACCTTTTTTCCCTAACTCCTGCCTCTTCCTTTAAGCACTTGATCTGTCATGTCCTAGAGTTTCACTGCTACTTGTCGATTCTCTCAGACCTGGTGCTTCCTTTCAAAGTGATTGTTTTGTAGTACCTGCTTCATGGCCACTGAAATTAGTAGTCAGTAAAAGCTGCAGGTGTATTTTAGTGTATCTATACACATACACATGCATATAATCCTAAAAATTGGTGAAGCACTACACGAAGTTATTAAGTTAGACATAATACTTAACTTTAGTAATTAAAATATGAAATGACATGTTTCAGTATAGGAAGGCTCAGGCACACCTGTACTGCAGGGCAGAATAAGATAATCAGATGCTACATCTTTTATGCGGAATAATCATAAACGCAGCATCTACAAATTAGAGAACTGGAGAGGTGTGTCAAACTGGCCAATCAAACACTGTGATTATCATGGTTTTCCCAGAATGACAAACACCTTTTGGTAAGATCAAGTGCAGTCTTCCTTCAGCATTACTAGAAAAGCAGGAAGCATTAAAACAGTATAAGCTGTGTGTCCACAGGTAACAGCTGGAGTTAGTCTGCTTGTCATTTTCTGCCTGTGCATCATCATGGTACAGAGGGACTTGAAAATCTGAGATAAAAAGCAAATCGTTCTGGGTGCCCCCTCCATTTGGCATGTTTGCTCATGTTTGTTTTGGCTAAAATATTTTTATTGACTTTTCTTCCTCAGTTCATTGTGGGACTGTATGACTTTTTCTTTTCTTTTTGAGATCGTGTCTCCTGTACCTCAAGCTGGCCTTGAACTCACTATGTCATCAAGGCTAGCCTGGAATCCCTGATCCTCTTTCCTCAATCTTCCATGCGCCATCACACTCAGCAGAATGTTATATGATGCTTCAAGTGAGCCGTCAGAGCTTTAAATGCTGGGTTGAAATATAGACGATAAATGAAATAGCAAAAGCTACTTCACTAATCCTGATGTAAACTAGAAACTTTAATAGTATATCGTTCGGGGCTGGAGCGGTGGTCCAGTGGTTAAGAGCACTTGCTGTTCTTGCACAGGACCTGTACATGCTGGCTCGCAAACACCCCATAACCCAGCTTCCAGGAATCTAACAGACAAGCATGCCAGCAAAATAGTCGTATACATAACTTAAAAAATAAATATAAACAACTTTATTAGTATATTGTTCATTTTTAATGCATAGCACTTGTTTTAGAAAGCGTCAGCACACACACCCTGGTGGAAACAGGAATCATCAGTTGGGGATGTAAGAGGGATGCACATAATTATACACGAAAGCAAAAATTAATTGGAAAAGAATTACACGCCTTTCTTGCTCAAATGATACCATCAGCATACATCTGTTCATCGGTTGCCAAAATGCAACCATATTGTTGTTTTTTGTTGTTATTCATTTTTGGGACAGAGCCACATTATGAACCGTTGGCTGGCCTAGAACTCTGGGTAGACGGGCTGTCCATGCTGTCCTCACAGAGACCCGTCTGTCTGCTCCTGCATACTGAGTGGTGGGACTGAGGTGGCACCACCATGCTTGGCCTTTATAAAAAGACTTGTAGTTTTAGTATATATGATTTCACTAATTTGGTCTAGTTGGATATGAATTTAAATATGAGAAGCTTTATTTTACAAAGTAGAGTCTCTTTTCAGCTATTAAAATTATTATTATGAAATGCATGAATTATTTTGCAAGAGTGTCATAAATACTGTAGAGAGATATGTATTTGAAGACATAGATAAATAAATTTCTCCTATTTCTTGTTGGTAAAGGTTTATGTATTTTTGTATGTAATTCAAAATTTACCTTCCATCCTTTCCTCCTCCTTTTTATCTTTCTTTCTTTCTCTTTCTCAAGTACCTATGTCTTGAGTTTTATAAGCATTTTAAAATAACTCTTGGTAGTATAATTGAAAGATTTTGATTGCTTTAACTTTACTGATTGTTTGATGTCAAACTAATAAGTTAGCTGAGCCTTGATGTAGGAGAGGGGTTTCAGTGTTGTTGACAACATATCTCAGATAGTACTCTTTAGGAAAGAAGTGGAAGCCAGGTGTGCTGGTGCACTTGAAAGGCAGAGGCAGGCGGATCTCTATGAGTTCCAGGCCAGCTTCAGCTCAGCTACACAGTGAGACACTGTCTCAGAAAATGCAACAAAACAATTCAAAACAAACAAAACCAGAAAACCAAACCAAACAAAGTAACAACAAAAAACCAACCAAACAACCCAGAAGAAGTCAATGAAGATATGAAGTTATGAAACACATAACTGTGCTTCTCCTTACAAACAGTTCTTTATAGAAGAATTCTTCTAATGGAGCCTATATTCATGAGTCTATCAGGTCTGTTGAGACTATTATATTGGTGTGCGTCTCATCCATCTTCCCCATTTTTCTTTGATAATTTTTAGATAGGTTTAAACAGCTGTGGCCTGCTCATTTGAACATGTGGCAGACACACTTTCTCCAGATACTCTGTATTTTTTCAACTTACTAGAAACCCCAAACAATGTTTAACACTTGTTTCCACAGAACTTGCTCCTGTATTTTGCATGGTTGACAGTGGGTGGCATTTAACAATGTCGGTACTGTGACAGTTAACCTTGTCAAGTTGATAGGACTGAGGAATCACATTGGAAACTAGCCTCAGGCACCCTCCTGAGGGATCATCTCTAGATCAGGTTAATGGAGCTGGGAAAACACACCTTTCCACTAGTTGGAGACTGGAGTGAATAAAAAGAAAAAAAAATGAGCTGAGGATGAGCGTTCATCTCTCTTTGCTTCCTGATTGTGGTTACCATGTGACCAGCTACCTCAGGCTCCTGCCTCTGGGACTTCCCCCACCTTGATGGACTGTACCCTCAGACTGTGAACCCAAATAGGCCTTTCTTAAGCTGCTTTTGTCAGGTGCTTTGTCCTAGCAACACAGGAAGTAGCCAGTACAGGTGTGTTCGAGGTGCAGATGGCCAGCACGTATGATTTCACATTTTCTCGTTTGTTTCATTTTCTTTTTGATAGAGAATCTGTAATTTGGAATGAAGAGATAGATAAAAGGATTCAGCAAAGGAATCTACTAAAGTGTATAGTTTCTGATACAAGAAGCTGATGAGGGAGAAGCAAGGGAAGGGACTGATGGGCCTTTAACTTGGGATGTATTCTTCAGAGCTATAGGAAAATAGCTATACAAAGATAGACCCTGAACAATTAAAAATGATAATAGACCTGTAATCATGTCGCTTGGGATTCAGAGACCGGAGGATGAGCTGGAGACAGGCTACATAATACTGTCTCAAAATCCACTCAACCAGACACAAGGATATGCTGTATATACATGTATAGACAAACACACACACACACATACACACTAAATTCTGGAAAAAAACTCATTAACTATTCATGCTCCGCATATTGAATAAGAGAACACAAAGTCTTTACTTTTTTCTCCAATGCAAATGAGAATTTGGAGTGACTTTCGAAATAACGACTGTATGGATGTGAGCACAATAGAACTAAAATGTCCTGCTGCGATAAGCCAGAGGAAAGTTGCTGGCTTGTTATGCCTGCTCTATAGGCTGCGGATGAGAACTTCCGTCTAGCACTTTCTCATACGTCCTCAAGCAATTCCATCATGTTGAGCAGTTGCTGCTCTCCCCATCTCCTGCCCTGCTCCCTGCTCTGCCCTTTGCTGGTGGTGAAACCAAGAACCTGTGTGTGTCAGTCAAGCATTCTGCCTTGTATTCCAAGCTCCAAGCTCTTGCTGCTCTTAAAAAATTTTGTGAAAATAAAACTTTTCAAGTATTAAGGAAACGATTGGTGACCAGAATGTTTAAAAAATTCAGTGTTTGGAGATAGCACACATCCCAATCCTTATCATCTGTTATTTTCCTGCCTCTGAAATCATTAACAGTCTTTGCAGCATAACATGTCTGCACATGTTATGTGCCATAACCTTCAATAATAACTGGTAATTACAAGACACGTGTTATCTGGTAGAAGAGTTAAAAATATGCCATATTTCATGTTTGCGATGAAGGAACTGTTACAATTGTTCAGCTGGTACACTCAGATCAAAACGTTAGAGCAGGTGCTCACTCTGGCTGTGAACTCCTGCTATGGCAGCCTGCAGTGCTGGGACATCAGCCTTGTGCCACCACACCTGATTTCTTCTCCCCCCCCCCCCCTTTCTTTCTGGAGGCTTTGTAGGCCCGCCTGGCTTAGAACCTGCAAAATAAACCAGGGTGGTTGAAATCCCAGAGTTCTTCTGTTTCTGTCTCCCAAATTCTGTGATTAAAGGTGTAATCCACCATGCCTGGCTAGCTTCGCTATTGTTTTAATTTTTAAATGTTATTTTACTTTTCGAGATTTAGTTATTTTGTTTTCGGTGTATAAGGCTCTTCATGTATATATCTCTGTGTACCACATGGGTGTCTAGTGACCACAGAAATCAGAAGAGGGTGTTGGATCCCCTGGAACTGGAGTTATGGTTGTGAACCACCATGTGGAGGCTGGGAATTGAACCCAGGTCCAGGAACATCAAGCGTTCTTAAACTCGGAGCCACCTCCATACTTGTGCTGTTCTCATCTGGAGCTTCTACTGTGATAGTTCTGTAACATCCTTTTAGCACCTGTTCATAGAAGTCCTCCATGGCTGACCTGTAGATGTTGGCCACTTGTCTATTGGCGATCATGTATGGTCAGATCTGGCCCTACATAACCAAACATATTTTAAATTGTTCAAACAAATTACAATTACAATTATTATTAATTAAGCAATTCCTGTGCACTTGTGTATGTGTGCGTGTGTCATGTTACAGGTGTGGAGCTGTAGGATAATTTGCAGGAGTCCGTTTTCTCCTTCTGCTATGTGAACCTCAAGGATTGAACTCAGGTCGGCAGCTTTCACGAAGGGCCTTCACCTACTGCGCTCACAGCTTAAAATTCTTATTCACATATTTACCAAGGAAGGTTATTATTTTTCTTGTATCAGTGACTTCATTTAGATAAACTCCTTCTCCAGCTATAAGAGTCTTCCTTTGACTGCTTAGATTTTGATGTCTTAAGAAGGCATTGCCAACCTTACCAAGGAGTGCTTAGTTAATAGTTACTGCTCAGTGAGAGGCGCTGGCCAGGAAGTGACTAAAACAAGTTCCTGTGGCGCTGCACATTCCTAATCCAGATAGGCAGGAAACAGATTCCAGGGTGCGGGGGAAATCAGCCCTGAAGGGGTTTTGGGGTGCAGTCATTTGTGGGTGGGTGGAGTTACACATCTTTTCAGTAGGAGGGGTAGGGAAGCAAGGGATTTTTATGCTTGATTGCTTTTTTTTTTTTTTCCCTACTAAGCAGGCACTAGGACAACATGAGTTTTAAAGGGACAGATGCTGTATTGGAGTATTTCAAAAACTGCTACAAGTCTGTTTTTGCTCTGGGTGGTGCTGTAGCCCAGGACCTTCTGAATACTGAGCTACCACTACTATTAGACCCTGATACCTAAACTACATAAACAAACCCATATATATTCTTTCCTCCTGGATGTGTTTATCACGGGTAAGTTTCATTTATTCATTGGGTGCAATAGAGATTAACAATAATATAATTAATAAGCCGTTGGCAATATATTGTAATAAAATTGCCATCATCACTAATCTGGTGTTTTGGGTATTATTAAGAGAAACTTAGGCACTGTGATAGCCGTATGGATCACCTGTTACTGGCATGGCTGCTGAGGGGCCAGTGGGCAGGTGTATGTATTGATATCACAGACGGGCTCATTCATACCCTGGGTGTGATGGAGCATTATGGAATGAAATTTCATCATACTACTCAGAAAGATGTAAAATTTAAACCTGTGAATTCTTCATTTCTAGAATTATCCATCTAACATTTTCTGGTTACAGTTAGAAACTATGGAAATTGTATGTACAGATAACGAGTGACCACTGTAAAATAAACATATTTTTAGAGGTTACATCTTTGGGTTGGATTCAGGGTCCAGTATATGCGAGGCAAATAGTCCTTTCTGAGCTATGACTGAAGAGCCAAATAGTAACTTAAAACCAATTGTAATGATGTACATGTCTGAAAATGTAGTGAAACCCACTACTTTGCATGCTAACTTAAAAAATGAATCATTATTTAAAAATAGAAAGAAAGAGAATGGAGCGCCATAATTGTGGCAGCAAGTTCATCAGAAACATAATAATATAGTTGCTGCCAGTACTGCCCTTGTTACAGCAGTGGTGAGAATGGAATAGTAACTCGGAATGTCATATTTTGGAAGGGCAAGCTTTTCATGTGAGGGATTTATAAACGATTGCTTGAATCTCCTGTCATATTTTGTAAGAGTGTGGTTGTCCCCCAGCATAATTACGAGTAGATCAGAGCTGGAGTGCTCCACAGCTGAACCACGTAGAGAACGAGAAGGCAGAGTGAGAACACAGACAGTGGCGGTTCGTAGCCTCAGAAGCCGGGCTCTCCCGTGCTGCTTGAGACAGTCTTTGCCATCCTGAGTGTACTTGCCAAGTGTCTTTTTTTTTCCATATGAAGTCAGAGGAAACCTTTGTTTTTAGCTGTATTTGGAGAGTCTCTAGACTCTTCCATTTATTTCAAACCATGATGTAGAGCAGCAGCTCTCAACCTGTGGCCCGACCCCTTTGGAGTTGAGTGACCCTTTCGCAGGGATCACATATCAGAAATTTACATTACCATCCCCAACAGTAGCAAAGTTACAGTTATGAAGCAGCAATGAACATAATTTTAGAGTTTGGGGTCACCGCAACATGAGGGAAGGGTTGCAGCATTAGGAAGGTTGAGAACCACTGATGTAGAGGAATCATACTGAGTTTAAAGATGGATTTGTAACCACACAGATGTGATTCCATTATTGAGCTTGTTTCCACAAAAGAGCCAGGTGTCAAAAAGCTATCAGATGGTGAGACCTGGGAGGGGTCTGTGAGAATTATGAGAGCATGTGTTGAGGAACAGCGGAGGTGGGTGGTAAAACAGTAGAAAGGCTTATAAAATACTAAAGAAAATCTCTCTACAAGGTAAAAATTGACTTTTGCTGTTTTTGTGGAGAAGTCATACAACCCAAAGGAAGTGAGTATTTGTGAGTATTTGTCAGATAGCTCAGCAGGTTCCAGTGATTGCTGCCAGGGCTGACAAGAGTTTCATCCTGGGATCCACATGTCAGAAGATGAGAACTGACTCCCAAAGTTGTCTTCTGACCTCCATATGCTTGCCATGGCATGCGTACCCACACACAAGTCCATCCATCTTGTTCTGGCTGGTTTTTATGTCAGCTTGATTCAAGCAAGAGTTATTTTCAAATAGGGACCCCAGTAGAGAAAATGCCACCAGACTGGCTCGCGGTTCATAGTCTTGATTGATGTGGATGGTCCTACCTCTGGGCTGGTAGTGTGGTGCAATAAGAAAGCATGCCGAGCTGGCCATGAGGGAAAACCAGGAAGCAGCTTACTCCATGGCCTCAGCTTCAGTTCCTGCCTCCAGGATCTCGCACTGAGTTCCTGCCCTGACTTCCCCTGGATGCTAGACTGTAAGCTCTGAAATGGGATAAGCCCTTTCCTAACCTTTCCTTTCCTTTTGGTCACAGTGTTTATTTCAACAATAGGAACGCCAACAAAGATATACACACACACACAATATTGTAACAAAAATGAAAAATAATATTTGGCATTTTTATGTAGAGATAGCCACTGTTTTTTGTAAGGCCTTAAAAGTAAAATACATTTAATCTTTATTTGATTCTCTTATTTTCACTCTTATGTAAGGAAGAGATATTATCCTTAAAATACTTCTAGAACGCTTTCCATAGCCACATTTAGTCATTACTTAATGAACTATGTAGTTGAAGATATAGCTGTAGTTCAAAGCAAATATGTTTTTATTGAGGTGTTATCTATCTCTTATCTCTCGCAAGTAATGTAAATATTTAATTTTTACATAATAAAATGGTTATGAATTATGTTTTTCCAACATTAAATATAATTTGAAAACATTTGATTTTCAAATAGGTTTAATGAATTTGTATTAAATAATAGCTCTTTACAAGTTTAAATAATTTTATTTTTTAATTTTAATTTTTTAACGGACTTTCATAAATAATAGTTTGAATACATTTATCTTTTATTTTTTTAGATTTTCCCCATTCTCTCTTAATGTTCTTTAAAATTTTTTAAATATTTATTTATTTCTCTATTTATTTGTTTATTTATGGGCACTCAGTGTGTGCATGTGGAGTCAAAGGATAATTTGTAGAAATTATTTTTTTCTTCTGTCAGGTGACTCCTGGGGCTTGAACTCAGGTCATCAGGACTGGCAGCAAGTGCCTTTACTTGCAGAGCCATCACTCTAGCCTTGTTCTTTTCATGTTGATTTTTTTTTTTTATGATTTCATACATGCATAAATACATTCTGGTCACACTTGTCTCTTGCCCTTCTCTATCTTCTTTCCATTCCTGACACTCCTCCCTGCTTTCTCCCACCATGTCCTTCCCTCCCTCCCTCCCTCCCTCACTCCTTCCCTTCCTTCCTCCCTTCTTCCCTCCCTCCCTTCCTTCCTTCCTTGGTTTGTTTTTGCTTTGTGACCTGCTGGGTTTTAATCAAGGTTACTTGTTTAAGCATAGAGGTGAAACTATTCACTAGTACAAGAGTAACTCACCAGTGGCTACATTCCTCAAAGCAATGGATGACTTCCTTCATTCTAATGTCTCTGCCCTTTGCTCCTGTGGGCCTGGTCTGGGCTTCAGGAGCCTCTCCCCTGCTGTGACTGAGGATTTACTGGCTTGTCTTGTGCAAGCCCTGTGTAGGCAACTGCCGCTGTTAGGAGTTTATGGATGCCTTGGCTCTGCCATGTAGATAAGGCAGCCTTCACAGCCTTCTCTTGGGGCTTTTGCATTCTTTCTGCTCCCTCTTGCCTGAGCCTAGGAAGGGGGTGATAGATACACATATCACGTGTCCTGTTAAATGCTGAGCTCTCAGCAGCAGCTTGTTCTTAGTACCATGAGCAGCTGTGAGCTGCATAACCTCTATAGTTTTTTTTTTTTTTTTTGTCACTGTTACCACCAATAGCAGGTGGTATTATAACATGCAAGGCACGAGCTGGGAAAGACCATTGCTGACTTCTCTCCCTGAGCTACTTGTATAGCAGCTTTCATCAACACGAAAAGTTAGGCAGCAGGGTGGACATTTCTGTCTTTGAATAAATTACTGACACTCTTAGTTTCCTCTCCCCACCCTGTGTCAGAGAATGGTTGAAGGCTTTTCATTTTATTTTATTGAGAAAAAAATGTAGCCATAGCTGGCCTGGAACTTGCATTGTAGGTCAGGCTGTCCTCAAAGAGATCTGTCTCTCTCTGCCTTCTGAGTGCTAGGATTGTAGCAGTTCAACTGGGTTCTTAAGTAATATTTACAATTTTATAGTGTATTTTCTAGAAAATTTCCCTGGGAAAACCAAGGAAATGAATTCTCCTAATCTTTTAATCCCTTCCCCCTTTTGTGCAATGGTGCTTAAAAATTCAGGTAGAGTTCCTTGTTTTATGTGTAAGATTGTACTCTGGTATTTTTGTTTACACACTGTGAAGAAGGAAGGCGCCACATTTGCATTGTTAGTCACCTCCCAGCAGACCGCCTGCTGAATACAATCCTCTCAAAACTGGAGGCCGCAGTCGCTGGGTCTGCACTGGTAAGGTTAGAGTCTGCCGGGCTCCAGTGCTTTTGTGTCTCGGAACAGGTGTGGGAGAAAGGGTACAGGTCACCTTTGGGTCCTGGGGACACATACACAAGGTGCTCCTGCCGTTGGCTGCTGCGTGGGGTGCTGGGCTGGCCCTTGTCCCCCGGTGCTTTGTGTGAGACGAATTGGCAGATGTCCAGATTGGAAATATACTGTCTCAGGTTGCAGAGGTACCTGGTACCTGGGCCTGTCTGAGGGCAGTGAATGGGACAGCAGCACCCACATGTTTGCTTGCTGAAAGATCAGTCTCCAGCCTCGAGAGGCCACTGCTTCTGTGTTGACAGCAGACTGGGATTCTTACCTTTCCCAGGGAGACCATTCAAATCTTGAGCTTTTCAGCTATTTGTTTGATATTATGTCATTGTTACTAATTTTGGTGCCTAGCTGTTAGTGATGTGTTGGAGGAAATGTGGCCCAAGTCAGCGGTCATGATGTTCTTTCAAAGGAACAGACAGTAACTGTTTAGTAGAGCTGACTAGGAGAAATAAGCAACATTTACAAGGTAGTTTGAATCCTGGTATGCAAAACATACAGTGTCTTATAAATTCCTGGAGCATGTAGCCTGTCATGGCTTTAAGACTTCACCCTATACTAATCAGTACTCAATCTAGAACAGTTCCTTTGCTGTCTGTCCTGGTCCTTGCTCCCCGTCCTCCCCTGCATCATGAATACTTGGTGTCAATGTTTTAAATTTTATTTATGTTATTATTTTATGTTTATCTGTAAGAGTGTTTTTCTACCTGTATGTATGTGCACTGTGCGTGTGGTGCCCATGGAGGTCAGAAGACGATGTTTGATCCATCCTCTGGGACCGGAGCTGCAGGTGGTTGTGAGCTACCATCTGGGTGGTGAGAACTGAACTGGGTCCTCTGCAAAGCGACAAGTGCCCCAGGCTGCTGAGGCACCCTCCCTTCTCTGCATCTGCATTTTTCATAATGCCACGTCCACTGCAGTGAACTTGCCCTTCCCTGTCGGCAGCTCACAAAACCTTTATTCTTGTGTCTTTGGGGCCCAGTACCTTGCCCCGTTATAAAAGATGCCCAGTAAATGTCAATGCAGTCAATAATCTTGTCATCAGTTCAGACGTGATCATGGTGTCGGTTTCTTAAAAAAAAAAATATTTTCTCTGAATGTAAATTCTGGGCCAGGCTGGGCCAGTGAAGGCAGAGAGCTGTCTATCTGGCGACAGGTGTTTCAGGGAGCTGTAGAGTTCAGCTGCAGTTTTTAAATGCCCCCTTTGGATTGCTTATGCCTTTTCCTTCTAACAGTGTTCTGCTCCCAGGCGTCACCACTTTACAGTCCCTAAGAGCAAGAACAACTCAGTGTTCAGAGTCATTTGGTTTTTATTGCTATGGTGGTAGGAAAAAAAGTGTTTGTTATCGTGAGTTTGTATGTATCAAAATCTTTCCTAAGACAAATATCATAATTTAATAATAAAGCATACTTTAGGGGCATATTCTTTACACAGACATTGTTGGTTCTTTTAAAATAGATTTTATGTTTAAAAGTCCAAAATAAAGTTGTTTTTGTGATGCTTATAAAGAAACTCTTAGTTCCTACTCCCAAATCATTTTAATTAGTTTTAATTAGACTTGTGCAATAAAATTACCTGAGTAATGCAGAGAAAAAAAGAATTCTTTCCTCTTCTGTCTCCAGAATCAGATGACTTGAAGGCTAAGACCTTGGGAGAACAGTCTGAAACTTGATAAAAATGGTTTGTTTAATGAAATACAGAACAAAGACACCATATTACAGTTCTGACTCATTAGCCTTCATAGAAGTACAAGTTTCAAAGCCTTGGGGGAAAGCAAGCAAACAGTGATTTAAATAGAACGCAGAGTGTTCTGGGAGTGTATCTGCTGTGCGTTTGTGTAGATAGTTTAAAGCGTCTTTCTGCTCGTCTGGGTTTATCTTGCTCTTGTCTCATCACTTACCTCTGCGTACAAAGTTACATTATCTTATTGTTGCTCCCACGAGGCTTTTATTTTCTCTATAGTTAGTTGCTAGGGCAAGTAGAAAAGATGAATGCTTTCCCCGCTTACTGTGGGAATCTCCACTACCAGCCCTTGGCCTGCTGTCCTTGGTGCATTGTGGCTGGACGTTGAGCTTTCCTAACCTGTTGCTGGTCTGGCTGGTACACTTTTCATCCCTATGCAGTATCCTGTCCCGAGATTCACATTACTTTCCTCCTCCCCTTTTTCCTTTCAGACTATTTCCATGGACCTCTCTGAAATCCACCCATTGCAAATTTAGATTTTCACAAGAGAACAAATGATAGACTTTGATATCTCCAGATAGCTTTTAAACTACCTTCTTTAGTTTTTCTAGCTTTTCCCTGAGGTTTTCATTTTCTCTGTTCTGCTAACCAGCCAGCAGACATAAGGTCTTGTTTTGATTTTGGTGGGAAGCATTACATGAATCACATGGTTGGGCTGGTGAACCAGAAACCCTACCTGTAAAATTAGGACCTAAAAGCCAGCTTGTTAGATGGGGCCTTCAGCATTCTTCTCTGTCTGTTCTCAGGTGACAGCTCATAGAATGGAGTTCTTTATTTTAGTAATGAAATATTTTATAGAGGTGATGGTACTTCTTACCTCTAAGATGGGTACGGGGGAGCACATTTTTAAGGAGTCAGTCATTCTTTGTTTTGGCAATGAAGTCAGGAACCCTGTGCTAACATCCTGCTCATCTCCTGTGATAATTTTTATAGTCATTCAGTGTTTCTGTTATTATTAGAAGGCTTAGAATTGTATCATTTAAATAGAAACACAGATACATTATTTTTGCTGTTATTTATGACTCAAACATATCTCAGCAGAGAGGCAAAAATATAGGCTAAGTTTTAGAGATAATTCTGATTTCTGCCTTAAGGTTAAGGGATGGTTAGAATAATAATATTTTCTAATTATTATTTAAATTTTATATGTGCGAGTATTTTTCCTGCATGTATGCCTGCTCACCATGTGTGTTCATTGCCTGAGGAAGCTAGAGGAGGGTATCAGAGCCCCAGAACTGGAGTTACAGACTGTGTGGGTCCCCATATGGCTGCTGGGAATGGTTCTGGTCTTCTGGAATAGCAGCAAGTGCTCTTGACCACTGTGCCGTCCTTCTAGCTCCACCCTATTTCTATTATCTGTCTGTCTGTCTGTCTGTCTATCTATCTATCTATCTATCTATCTATCTATCTATCTATCTATCATCTACCTACCTACATATATCTGTCTGTCTGTCTGTCTATCGTTTTGCTATGGAAGTCTCACGGTGTTTCCCTGGTTGTCTGGAACTCCCCATGTAGAGCAGGCTAGCTTCAAACTCACAAGGATTTACTTTCCTTTCTTGAGTGCCAAGATTATAGGTGTGAGCCACTGCACCTGGCTCTTGTATATACTTATTCCTCAAAGTTTGCTTTCAGAGTATTTATGGAATGGTCTTTTGTGTGATGGCACAAGAAATGTCAATTAGAGAGACTTTATGAAAAGGGTCGGGTGTGGGAAGGGTAGTTGGAAATAACCGGAATTGCACACAAAGCAATATAAAAGCAGCTCTCTGTTCTGTGGAATGGATCCAGGTTGGAAAGAAACAACAGACTATGTATTGAGGCAGCCGAGTGGAGAAGAGTAGAGAAAGCGAGATTTGTATTTGAGAAACAGGGAAAGGAGAGGAGAATAGAGGAGCGGAGCACACCTGCTGGTGAGGGCGGCTGCTGCAGCTTCCAGCTCTGCACTGGAAGTCACTCGCTTTACTCTAATCCCCACGCCACCCTCCCCCCCATCCACTCTTCCTCCATTTCTCTTCAGAAAAAGGGGAGGCCTCCCATGGATATCAACCAGCCTTGGCATATCAAGTTGCATTAAGACTAGGCACATCTTATCCTATTGAGGCTAGATGTGGCAGCCCAGTAAGGGAAAATGGTCCCCAAAGCAGGCAACAGAGTCAGAGACAGCCCCTGTGTCTGCTGTTAGGAGTTCCACATGAAGACCAAGCTGCACAACTGTTACATATGTGCAGAGGGCCTAGGTGCGACCCATCATGCTCCCTGGTTGGGAGTTCAGTCTCTGTAAGCCCCTAAGGGGCTCAGTTAGTTGATTCTGTGGGTTTTCCTGGGGTGTTGACCCCTCTGGCTCCTACAATCCTTTCTCCCCCTTGTCCACAAGATTCCCAAGCTCCACCTAACATTTGGCTGCGGGTCTCAAATGCAACCTTTTAAAAACATGTTAAAATGAAAAAACATACAGTTGAATGGTTGAGATAGATAGATGATAGACCATTTATCCCACAAAGAGTTTTGTGTAGGTGTTGTACACCTCGTGGCCTGGCTTTTCAGAGAGGTGCTTACTAATGAAACCTTTCATTTTTGAGTCTTCAAGTCTGAATACATGATACTGTTTTTTTTTTTTTTTTTTGGTCTAATTCTGTTGGCAAAAAGTGTCTCAATTTTTAAGAGTTATCAGTTAGGCTGAACACTTGATGACAATAATTTTTATTGGAGTCTATCATTTCTGCATGATTTTTTTGGCACCTTTTGCAGTTATAAGTAAGCAGTAAATTAATTAGAGATGTAATTATGCAGCTGTTATGACAACTTCGACTGCTAGATTAACTTTTTTCTCTTACAGTGGCACAATAGATTTTTAAAAAGTGTTTTGAGGGCTGGAGAGATGGCTCAGTGGTTAAGAGCACTGTCTGCTCTTCCAAAGGTCATGAGTTCAATTCCCAGCAACCATATGGTGGCTCACAACCATCCATAATGTGAACTGATTCCCTCTTCTGGTAGGTGTGAATGCAGATAGAACACTCATATACATAAAATAAATAAATCTTTAAAAAAAAAAAGTGTTTTGAGCCAGGACCTTGCTATATCGTGTGTATGTGTTATGGGTATATGGTGCCTATGTAGAGGTTGGAGGACAACCCGCCCTTTCATTGTGAGCATTCTGGCCACAGAGACCTGAGTATGCCCTCACGATCCTGTAAAAAGTATCTCTTAGCCCAGAGTAAATTCTGTAGATTGAATAAATGTGTGCATTTCTTCAGTCTATCGTCTAAGTATGAAGTAGAAAAAGGGGTCTTTTGGCCATGCAGAGACTTAAACATGTACTTGGTCAAGAGCAGTGAAGGCAGGTCCCAGCAGCTCCAGAGAGCATTCAGGAAAGGAGGGTGCAGCACTGTGTCTGATTAGACAAGCTTTAAAGGAGGCTGCTCTTGGATTTTTTTTTTAAAGTATGTTTTTTTATTAACTTAGTACAAAACTAGGATAAAATTGTGGTACCATCAGCATGAATAGTTCTTGTATGGGAGTTTTTGCTGGGAACACTACCTTAATGCAACTAAATTGCAGAAGCAAAGCAGGTTCCAGCATCAAATGAAAAAAAAAAAGTCTTCCTTTAGAAAGAGTTACTTTGTAGTTCTAATGGTCTATTCCTGTGAATTGAGGCTCAACTGGAGCTGAGTTGAATTTTAATTGTTGTGTAATCAGTGTGTAAATAAAGTCTAAGAATGAAGATGTGAAACTGTAACTGAGCCGTTCAACTGCTCTGATTCAGCCCTTGAATCAGGGCTCCTCTCAGCAAGGGACCTCTCTCTCAGCTTGGTAACACAGGGCTTAGGGTGAACTTGGGAGTGAGAGGACGCTGCTCGGAGGGAAGTCGTGAGCGGCCATGCCGGTGGCTAGAAGTGAAGGCCAAGGGCCGGAGCACAGCCAGGGAGGGTCTCCTGTGACTCCGCCCCTTCCTTTTGACCGTGTTTGGGAACTCTTTAATCCTTTAATCCTTCAGGCAGCTTTCCATTTAGCTGCCTCTTGTGCTGTGAGCTGGAAAGGCAGAAGCAGCTTTGGAGCATGAAGTTTGTGTATTTTATTGCGAGAATTTCAGTTTTCAAGAAATTACTATTTCAACAACTTTGTGATTTGATGAAACGATCGTGGTTTCATAAGAACTACTGTTCTAGAGGATGGTAATGATAGACACTTTGTGGTTCTGTCAAGGGTGGTTCTAAAGACGTCACAAGTCCAGGCAGATTGTTCCATTCATGGAAATTCCTATTGTAGTGCTTTGTTTATTTGGCTTACAACTGGGGCTTTATATAAATCATTGAAAACAAAAGCAAGGCCTGACACCTTACCTAATGTTTGGTGCAACTTTGTATTGTATTTGGATTTAGAATCTCTTATTACATTTATTTCCGTAAGTTTTTCCATTAAGCACAATAATATGAAACGCTATGCTAAATAAGAAGCAATGAGTCTGATTTGAAGGATGTTTAACTTACAGTTTATTTTAAAATTGTGTGTGTGGATGTGGGTATGTACACGTGAGCGCAGGTGTCCTCTGAGGCCAGAGGCATAAAATGCTCCTGAAACTGCAGTTACAGGTGGTTGTGAGTTGCCCATTTGGGTCCTTTTTAAGAGCAGTATGAACTGTCGACCAGGCATTTTCAGTCACTCTGTGCTCTGTGGGTGGCCTGCTCCTGTGGGAGAGGCTTATGTTTAACTGTCGGCCCACTCAACACTGCCATTTTCTGAGTTGTGGGTGGGACAGCCCTCGCTTAGGTGGATTCCCTCTTTGTAGAAAGGATACAGCCCTGTTTTTATACAACTCCATAGGGGGCAGTTCTTGCGTTGTGCCCGGATTCCTGCAGCTATAGATGGCATCACTCTTCAGAACCCTCATCTTGTCTCTCTGGATTCTCTCAGGTGGCTATGCCTCAGGGCTAACTAAAGCTGTCAGTGGGCATTTTCTTACACACACACACACACACACACACACACACACACACACACACACACA
>NW_026586662.1:7817188-7867631 GCF_907164565.1 Psammomys obesus | reverse complement strand
ACACACACACACACACACACACACACACACACACACACACACACACAACCTTTATATATATAATTATAATCACTTTCTCCCTTGGCCTTTTGCTCTATATTTTATCTCTACTGCTGAAGACTCTAAAAGGTAAAATTAACAGTTAACTTGGAGACTCTGGGATTCCCCTGCTTTCTTTTATAGAGTCTCTTAATGTTTGGAGCATGGTGTCTGGTTAAATAAGTATCTAGCAGTATCTAGCCATAAGATTAAAAAATAACTTTCAATTATAGTACACTTAACCATACACATTTACACACATACAGGTACACACTCATCCTACTGTCCACACAGTGGACCATCTTTTTAAAAGCTTTGTCTTTTACAAACCTTGTGGTGTGCTTAATTCTTCCAATTTTGTACTCACTTTTTCCTATTTCCATTTGGAACAATCCCTTAGCCTTGGATGAAAACAATCTATCATCTAAATTTGCTACCTAAAAAAAAGTGTTATTTATCTCTTTTAACCTTTCCAAAAATCAATAAATTCTGTATCCACAACTCCTGTAATGGAACTCTATCTGAAACACAGACAAAACATATCAGTAACCGTCATGGTGTTTCTACGTGTTCTTCGAGCAAAGGCAGGATGAGAGCCTGCTGCCCTGCAATCATCTTCTGTTTGTCTCCTTTCCTGCACAAACACATTCATAAATCACACCAACAGGTTCATAATCACACCCTAGTTTCATTTTTGTTGCTGTGATGAGACACCTTGACCAAAAGCAACTTTGGGAAGAAAGGATTGATTTGGCTCCCAATTCCAGATTCTAGTCTATTATTTCTTTTTTTTTTTTTTGAATTTTATTTTTTTCTTATCAGTTACATTTTATTAACTCTGTATCCCAGCCATGTCCCGATCCCTCATTCCCTCCCAGTCCCTCCCTCCCTCCCTCTGCTCCACCGTGCCCCTTGCCAAGTCCACTAATAGGGGGGACCTCCTCCCCATTCATCTGATCCTGTTTTATCAGGTATCTTTAGGTCTAGTCTATTATTTCACAGCCAAAAGCAGAGAGGGTGAGCACATGGTCCCTTGCCTCTCAGCTGTTCACGCTTCTCCAGTCCAGAGAGCACAGCTTGTGGTACCACCCTTATTCTTGGGGGGTCTTTCCCCTTCAGTCAACAGCCAAGACAGTCTCAGACATGTACTCAGGCTACAGTGGGCTAAGAAATTCCTCATTACGACTGTTTCCCAGGTGACTCTGCACTGTGTCAGGGTGACAGTTAAAATTAGCCATCCCACAGAAAAGATGCAGGTAAGGTATTGTCTTAAATGTATCGTGAAAGAAACCTGAATCTAAATTGTATTCATGACAGAGTGAAATGTATTAGGAGCACCTGCTCATATAATATATTTACATTATAACATAATAGTTATGTGTGCTGATCAGGAAGCAAAAACATGGCTCTAAAATGACCACTTCCTGATTCTATTGTCCTATGTTTTTACAGTTCTATCTTCAGTGCCTGCATCTTAGTTAGATATGGCTAAGACCTTGGAAACGTGTTTGAAGAGGCAGGAGTGGTGTTGTGTGCATGTGTGTTGGGTAGAGCTGAGATCAGGGGCAATAGCTTCTACACATAAAGACATCAGTGTGAGTTAAAATTCACCCTACAAATGTTTACTTTCATATGCACAAGACATTTTAAGTTAAGCGTGCCAAGAATAGTAACTTAGTTTACAGTAATCTAAAAGTGAAGTAAGTAGCCACAGATTTTGCTGCCCCATTATTTTTAGAAATTCTGAGTTTTGTCCCATGCTGTTTTAGAGACAGACAAAATCACACAATAAGAGATACACGAAAGCAATTATTGTGAACACACACTATGGAATGAAATTGAGTGTCCTCAGTAGAAACAAAGTAGAAAGTTCACATCTGTGTATCTTTGAGATGTAAGAAAGGCCCAGAGAAAACAAAATGGCCAGGAGATTAAGTTTATTTTGTTTCTCCTCCTGTTGGAGATACACAACAGAGGGCAGCCAGCCTAGGTCAGCTTCTCCTAGAGGCTTCAACTAGCCTGCTGAAAACAGGGCAGGATTTTCCTTTCTCCCTTGAGTAACTGCCTTGATCTTATCATTGAGGGTTCTTTCTTTTGTAAATATTTAATTACATTTATTTATTATTTGTGTGAGGGGGACAGGGAGGTGCACATGTGCCATGGCGCAGGTGTGGAGGTCAGAGGACAGCTTTTTCTTCTGCCGTGTGGGTCTCAGGGATTGAACTTGGGTTGTCAGGCTTGACAGCAGATACCGCCATTGCAAATGCAAGTCTTCATTGTTCTGAGGATGCTCACTGGCATCAGCCTGCATCTGTGGGTCTCTGCTGGACTGCTATGGTCCTTTACAAAGATCTGAAGAAGATAAGGGAGCAAACTCTGGGACCTGTGGCCTAGGACAGCTTTTCACAGCAGAGCTCTGTAGTGGATGCACTGCCGTATGCTCAGGGAACAGCAAGGCGCCATCATGGGTGAAGCCCCAGGAGAGTAAAAAGCAGTGAACATCAGAGGGGTTGGGAGCATGTGCAAGTGGGGTCATGTGGGAGAGGTCTGTGGAGCACAGCAGAACGAGGCTTTTATGTGAGTAGCATTATGGATGGTGTAAAACCCAAATGTGACATGACTCAGGTGATGATGGAGTCAAATTGATTGATGTCCTTAGAGCTGTCTGTGAATAGGAAAGGGAAGAAGCAGAGAAACCAGTGAGAACTGTAGGCCTATTTTAAAATCTATATTATTTTATTGGGGTTTCTTATATCTCTTTCTCCCTTCTCCACCTCAATACCTTCCAACACTCCAACACCAGGTAGGGGGAGGGGATGTAGTTCTCTTCAGCTACTTTCTGCTGGTTAGGGTCTTTGAGTTCCTTGGGGTAAGTCCAATCTTCACTTTAGAATATCTCCAACTTCTTGTCATCAAACTGTATCAACAGCAGTAGGGAGCAGCAGCCTTCTTTCTCGGAGTCATGTCTGGTCCCATTCCCTCCTACCCTGTCTCTCTCCAGGCGCTGGCATTTATTCATTCTCCATAGTTCTCAGAATTAAACTATCTGCAGATGACAAAGATCATGCCCCTCTCAGAGCTCACATAAGGCACATAGACTGCCACCTTGACAATCTAAAGCAGACTACACCTGGGATTAAAATAAAAACATGTTTACATAACATAACTGAGTTTTTAAAGACACTAAAATTTCCATTACAGAGAACATTCTTATAATCTTGGTGAGTTTATATACACTAGGGCCTGGAAGGAAGTGGTTAGAGTGAGATGAAGTCAGATCAGATTGGAAAACAGAGGCAACAGTGTTTGCTCAGTGACTGGACATAGATTGTGCAGGTGGAGGTCAAAGATAATGGCAGCATTTTTGACATGTGCAGTTGTGAGGGTGAAACTGTCATTTTATGGGAAGAGGAGGAGTGTGAGGAGGACAGGCTCAAAGGAAAATGGAGTCAGGATGTAGGGTAGGGTGGGTTAGAGATGGTTGCTATAGGAAGTCAGGATGTAAGGTAGCATAGATTAGAGATGGCTGTTGTCTAATAGTGATGTACAGCAGTCTGTATACTCTAGTTCATAGTAGAGGACTCTGTCCTGGTTAGAAACTTGGGCATTAGTAACATGTTAAAAATGATTTTTATTTTATGTATGTATGTGTGTACAAGAGTTTATGTATGTGTTATAAATGTAAGTATTAGCACTTAGAGGTCAGAAGGGGTCACTGGATTCCCTGGAGCTGGAGTTTGGGTGTTGGGAATGGAACCTGTGTCTTCTGTGAGAGTAGCAAGTGCTCTTAACTGCTGATCGGTCTTTCCAACTGCATTATTAGATTGCCATTAATGGTCAGAAGAGTCAAGATTTTAGGACAAATGAGATGTTTAAAGCAAGAAAATGAGAGTGGATGGAGGAAAAGTCACAATTCAATCCTAATGATTTCTGGTTTGAACAGGTCAGGAAGACCAAAAACAGAGGCACAGGTAAGGAATGAAGGAAGGTTTTTGACCAAAAAAGACAAAAAAAAGAGTTGAAGTAGAGTAGGACTAAAACCCAAAGAATCAAATAACCTGCTTTTGGGAGCAGAGTATTCAACGTGTTAGATAAAGCTTCATATTCATGAACTTGAAGATTGACACTTGACCATGGTGATTTAGCGATAGTCATTGGTTATCTTGAGGGGTTGAAAATGTACGTCAGACAGGAATGGGTTTAAGAGAAGTTGAGCTATGAGAAAAAAGGACAGTGCTATAGAAAGCTATAGAATAGGTCAATAGTAATATGGAAAAATTGACCATATGATGTTGGGCGAGAGGAAAGGAGGAAAAAAAAGGGAGAAAGAGAAGAAAGAGTATGAGACTGTATGAGATTGACTGGTATTGATTGGGGTTTCCCTTTGTGACTGGATGGGTAAGATAAGTGGAGTGAATGGAAGATGGGGTCTCAGCATGACCTCTAAAAGAATGATTTGGTTTTACTAGTAGAAGAGAAGTTTGACTATAGGGACACACATATATTTAATATTGAAGTATGTAATAACATTAATAATATATTATTTTAAAACCAGAAGATTTGCATTTTTAAACCTGGCTTTATAGATATTGTTTCAACACATGTTACATAATAGTTACAAATAATTAAAATGGCTTCTAAATAGAACTATTTTTTCTAAATAGAAATTTGAAAATAGTTTAAGTTTCTCATTTTGTACAGTATCTGAGCGTATTTGTGATTCTATGACACAGGACATATATAATGCACATTCATGATACATGCACTTATACGCTGTGTGTGTTGTGGATTTTATGTAGGCTGTGGGAGCTAGAATTTCTCTTCTTCAAGGCAGGTAATAGAGACTCTGATCTTCCATAGTCTTTTTGCCTTAGATCTGACTAAGGAGAGTTTCTCTGGCTTACTCTGCTATACAGTGGTAAGATCCTCCTCGCTCCAGGATGTCCTGCCCTGTATCCTGCAAGGGGGAATGCTGCACCAGAGGCCAGGGTGAATGCGGCAGAGGGCTGGCCCTGCTGAGTTTCTCCAGCTAGTCTGTTAGCTTTGGGTCACATTAGGCTATTTATGTTTTGACTGACTGTCTTGCTGCAGTCATGCTGACTTTGAGTCTCCATAAAAGCCCACCTGATGCATCATTTTATCTGGATTCCTACTCTCTGCCTGTCTGACTGTGGTATAGGTGTGCATGTCCGTTTGTGTTCACGTGGTGGTCAGAGGTCAACACCAGGTGTCTTCTTCTATCATGTTCACTTCTACTTTTAATTGATTGATTGGTTAGTGACAAACTATGTCATTGCTCTGGGACTGTCCAGTTTGGCAAGGCTGACCAACCAGTGAGCTCCAGGGATCTGCCTACTTCTCTCAACCTCCTACCCCAGAGCTGGGGTTCCACTTGTGAACTGCCACAGCAAGCTTTTCTATGGGTACTGGGAATCCAAACTCAGGTCATCCTTGAGCAGAAGGCACTTTACCCTCCGAGCTATCTCCTCAGCTCCCTTTAATATATTTTATAAGCCTTTGTGTGTAAATCAGTGCTCCACTGGGTTATGTGAGCTTGCTTGAGCAAATAATTGTGCTTGAGGGTGTTTTGGGAACTCTGGTTGACAGCCGGAATGTTGGAAGCACCATCTAAACAATCTAGGGCAAATGGCATCTAAAATGTCCATGCTGTGTGATGTAACTCTAGGCAGGCAGGTCCAGAAGTGAATGGAGCTCTTGGGTTTCTAGTAGGAGTCCACTGTTACAGAACTGATAGCCTTTCTGGCTAGTAGTGTGAAGCCTCTGCACCTTTTTAGGGCACAGGAGTCTTTTGTGTTGACTGTGATGTAAGAATAGAGGAAAAAACCAAGTGTAACCACTGCCACCCAAAGGAGTCAATGAATCCAAAGTAGAGTGACTGAAAGAAAGCCGTGTTGACAAGTTCACTGCTGGAAGAAAGCAGGCTCTTGTCTTCCACTGGCCATCTTGCCCTTTGCCCCCAAAGAGAATGCTTTATAGCGATTTTCAGGGGAAGGTGTTGGTGTTCCTGACAGGTGGGCTGCCTTGCTTGTCCATTGGTCCTAATGGAGGGCTCTGGAGTGTGAGCCGCACACATCCCCCCTTGCTTACTTACGTCAGTGAGTGTTGCTGTCCACCCGTCTAAACAAGATACACACGCTCAGCTTCTGTGTTGGCAACAGAGGCTTGAGTCTTGTTGTGTTAGAGTTTCTGGCATCATACTTCCAGGTGTTACCTTCTTCCATAACTTGGGACCAAGTTCTGCTCAGGAGGAGAGGCGTCTGTGTTCCTGTTAACTTTAGTGTGCAGTAAATCAATAAGAGACAGACTTTAGCTAGCATTAACCTTCCAGAGCTAGTGTAGGCGGGAGTGAGGAGAAACTCCGAGGATTGGAACTTGACATGAGGAGCCTTCCTGGGCTTTCACAGGCAGATCATTGTTTCCTGACTTAGTACTTGTTGAATATATTTTTTATTGTTATGACATTAAACTAGGGAACAGTGTTGTATGACATAAACAAATCTTTTTCAAGCTAGTGACATTAACCACTGACACAAACAAGAAATTCCCTGAAGCAAAGCCATGTAGTGCAATGATTAGGAAATGGATTTGGGTCACTGTCAGCTGTCATCTTGACAAATCTAGAGTCACTTGAGAAGAAGGAGCCTCAACTGAAGAATTGTCTCATTCAGTCTGGCGCATAGGCAAGTCTGTGAGACATTGTCTTAATTGCTAACTGATATAGGAGGCGCTCAGACCACTGTGGGCAGTATCACGCCTGGGCATACTAGGCGGTTCTAGGTTGTATAAGAATGCTGACCGACTGGATCCTCTTTCTGTGTGGGTCCAGACAGTCCTGATAAGACCTGATAGGCTAGGGCCAGAGAGTAGAGGAGGACCTCCCCTATCAGAGGACTAGGGGAAGGACATGGGGTGGGAAAGAGAAAGTGGGGAGTGGGACTGGGACGAGATGAGGGAGCGTGATACAACTGGGATACATATAATATATGTATTATAAATTATAATAAATAATAATAATAAAGAAAAAAAAGCTGACTGAGAACTAGCCAGCCAACAAGCAGCATTCTCCATGGTTCCTGCCTCTGTTACTGCTTGAATTCCTGCCTCTCAATGATGGATTGTGACCTGAAGTCAAATAAACCCTGTTCTCCCCAAGCTGTACTGGGTCAGAGTATTTAATCACAGAACAGGAAGCAAACTAGGATGGTCACTCAGTATTCAGGGGTCCTTTCTGCATATCTTTGTTAGTTATCTCAGTTTTGACAAATGGCCTAACGCTCTAAATATCAATTTCTTTCTTTTTTTTTTGAGAGCATTTATTTATTTATCTATTTATTTATTTATTACAATTTATTCACCTTGTATCCTGCCTGTAGCCCCCTCCCTTATCTTCTCTTCCAGTCCCACCCACCTTCCCTCTTCTCCCCCAATGCATGCCTCTTCCCTAGTCCACTGATAGGGGAGGACCTCCTCCCCTTCTAACTGACCCCAGACTATCAAGTATCACCAAAAATATGGACTGCTTCATGAATTTGCATGTCATCCTTGCACAGGAGCCGTGCTAATCTTCTCCGTATTATCCCAGTTTTAGAATATGTGCTGCTGAAGCAAGCACCTAATTTCTTATAAAAAGGGGTAATAGCCACTTGGCAGAGATTTAATAGTTGTGAGATAAAACATTCACGTTGTCCACACTGACTTGCATTTATTGTTCTGGAGGGCACTTTGGATGCTACAGGAGGAGAAAGGTAATCATCAGCGTCACTCAGTTACAAACCTTGTGACCTGCAACACTGAGCTGCCTTGAAGATAGACCGGTGCAATGGTGGCACAAATGTTACGGGAGCAGCCAACTACTTTCAGACTGGATCGAAGGCGCCACCTTTAGACAAAATCCATATCTGACACTGCTAAAGTGATCAAGAATCTGAGACTAGAGAGGTCATGGGCCTCGGGGAAAACCTAGTACTATTATTCTGCTAAAGGAACACAGCAATGATATGATTCCTAATGACATATTGCTATACCTGTAAATCAGTGCTCAACTCTCATCAGCAAAAACTTCTTGTAGTAAATTGGAACTAACAGATAGAGACTCACACTGGAAAATGTGCAGAGACCGAGAGAGTTTAAAGCACTCAGCCATAAATGGAATGTCTTCATCAAATCCCTCAAGGCTCAGGGATCTCTTCAGAAGAAGAGGCACAAGCACTGTATGAGCCAGAGGTGTTGAGTGACTCCAAGGAAATACTGTCTTCTGGATACAATAGGACTAATGCACACAGAAACTGGCAGGACCCACAAGATCTACACAGATTTCAAGTCAGGCAAAATTCCATCACTAAAAGGGGGGTGTGGGAATATCTATCTGTCTGTCTGTCTATAGTATGTGTGTACTTTTGTTTTGGCATTTTTTCATCTTATTCATACTGACAGCAAGAGAAAGAGCATGCTGTGGAGTGCGTAGGGAAGTGGACAGGGTCTGAGAGGAGTTGAGAGAGAGGAAAAGCATCATCCAAATGTGTTATATGAAAAAGAGTTAAAAGAATGTTCAAGGTATCCTAATGTAATGTCTAGGGTTTGGTCGAGGGTGTGTGATGCGTGTAATTTGGTTTTCTTTAATTAGCTGAATACCATTTGTGAGGAGAAAGCTATTTTACTTCCTGTTTTTCTCAGATGTGTGCATGCATACCCATACTCACACTCAAGTTAGTAGAGTTTAAAAACATCTTCGTCTTGTGAATTATGAGAGAATTTTGTTGCGTATCTGATTTCAAGCCTGTTTTGAGATAGCAATTCATGCAGGAGTTTATATCTAAAACATGATTTATGATCTTTGAAAATCTGTAAAAAGAAAAGCATATGACCAATCTTAACAACTTAACTTGTATAGTGTTGGTAGTGATTTTTCTAATAGTGTCAGTTAGCCTTGGTCACTAGCTGTATTCATGAAGCAGTCAAGGACTTAACTTTAGACATTAAGTGATGCTCAACAGAGTTTCAATGACCAGTCGTCAGGGCTAGTATGTACTGCTGTTAGCCAGGTCTTCAAGAAGGGTATTCTAGATCTCTTTTTTTATGTCCTACACTGAAAAACAGTTGACCCCTATATTTTTCCATCATAATCTAAACCTAAAAAGTGGCTCATGCACAGTAGGTATTTAATAAATATCTGTGCAAAATATGAAGTGAGTATGAGTTCAAATTCTTTCTTCAGTTGATGTCATTTTTAGAGTTTGTTAATCTTGAGCTGTTTTCTTTTTTCTTTGTTTTTAATTTATATTTAGTAGTATTTTCTATCTATAATTACTGTTTATTTTTTAGAAAACTAATGTGTTTGCAGTAAATGTCAATATTAATGTTTAATTAATGCATGATACTATATGATAGTAATAAAATAATACCCATATTTCCATAACTAACTAAAGAAGAATAACCTAAAAGTGTTTTTTTAGGAAGCCATTTTCAGAGGTGTGTTTGATAATAAAGGGAATCTTGCTAAAAATTGTATGAAGTTTTGGTGTAAAAATAATCTCTTGTGGGACAGAAATGCCTGGTGGAAGATAGTGTTAGGCGCATGCCACATGCATCAACCATGGCCAGCTGTTAGCCAGTGCCCAGCTCTCTCACATCGTCTGGGCACTAGGAAGCCAATAGCCCTGGGGTACACTGATACAGGTGGGAGAAGCTGCCAGTGGAAAGCTGTGTGCCAAAGGCTCATGCCAGGGGCTGCAAGATAGAAGAGCAATCTCTTCAAATGGCAAATTTGATACCTCTCTCTTGCCTTCTCGTCCCCCCTCTAAGGTCGGCCATCACAGGGGTTTCACATCCTCCATTTTTTTTTAATCCTTCTTTCTCACTAATCATTCTCCTGTTAGTCAGCAACTTCTGAGGCTAGACATCGTTGTCTTTGTTCACTGTTCTGTTCTGAGCACCTAATTATCTGTGACACATAGTAGGTGCTTAAAGAAACAGAAAAAGACAGTATATGCAGCCCTAGGGATTTCTTTCTGTTCTCCTTCATCTTTCTTCTTTTTTAGTTACTTTTTAGTTCTTTGAGCCCAACCTCAAAGTACTGCTAGCTGTGCTTAATTTGTAGTGTCTAGCTAAGAAAGCACAAGGCCTTGTTGTCCCTCACAACTCGACTCTTAGGGATTGCTTTGAAGGTGCTGGTGACACGCAGGTAAGTGTCTCACATGTTGTAAATGAACCTGCCCACGCTGCACACGGCACGTGGACACTGTTGGAGTCATCACCGGTCCAGAGGACAAAGAATGTGGACTTACTCATGTTTATCGCTCCCGCTCCTGGCGATGCCCTTTATACCTTTCAACACCAGGCGAAGGCCCCTGGAAAGGCCGGGAGCGGCCCCTGCACGTGTCTCAGTGCTTCCGGTGCTTCTAGGGCTCCCTGGAGTGCTTACTGACCAAGCGCAGCACAGCTGCACGGGGTGGGGGGGGAGGGGGGACACCCGGACACGTTTGCCTAGGGGTATGAGGCCCTGAGCTTGATCCCAGCATGGCCTACGGAAATAAATAATAACCAACAGTTGTCAGATGAGCAGTGAAAATGAGGTAGTTTTCAGATAATGATGGTGTCTGCCAGTGACTTTAGGAATGCTGACAGCTTTAAATTTGTAGAACGAACCCCAGCAAGGCTCACTGACTTCTTTTCCACTCAGTGCTTCTGCAGCCAGCCTTCCATGGAGCCTAAGGCACCTAGTGTGGTAGCACTGGGAATTGAGGCATTGAGGCTGCCTTTTAATGGGTCACTTTTTAGTCTTTTTAATTTTTTTTTTTTTTTTTTTTTTTTATTCTATTAAGAAAGGTCTCATTATGTAGTCCAGGCTGGATTTGAACTTGTGGTGCTGGGATTGTAGTTGTGAGCCATTTGGCCTGGTTCACCATACCTTAAGTTGTTTTGCATATGTAACATGTAACATGCTTATTAAGAGTGAGGGTTGTCAGGAAGGGTTTCCTGAAAGATTTTTAATTTTACATCCACTTATTTATTTATTTATTCATTTATTTATTTATGATATGTTTAATTATTTTTTTATTCTCTTTCTCTTTATGCGTGTGTGTGTGTGTGCACACACGCTCCATAATACATGTGCCTGTATGTGGAGGTCAGAGGACAGTTTTCGAAATTCAGGTCTCACCTTCTTCCACGTGTCGGGTCTGGGAGTTGAACTCTGTTACCAGCGTTGGTAGGAAGCACCTTTCCTTACTCAGCCATCTCACCAGCCCTGAACGATTTTCTGAGAATCACTTCACTGGTGATTTAGGGCTGTGATGAAGAAGGGAGGTTAGCTATGTGCCTTGAACTTTTCCATCTTCCCTGCAAAGTTGCAGTATATGGTTTAGATTGAAAAAACAATTTAAATAGTTCAATTTGCCATTTTGTTTTTGGATTTGCAGGGTTGTGCTTTGCTGTGTGACTTTGATGTGTTCAGAATTTTTTTTAAAGCATAATTATTCCTTAATGATCACTAGTGTCCACTGTGCAATCTGTCTTTGTGTGTAGAACATTGCCTTCAACTTACTAATGGTTACAATGAAAGGATGTGCGGGGGAGGGGCAGAGGTGTGACTATCCTCTCTTAGAATGGTGCTATCTCAGTTTTATGTCACTTAATCCGCACCGCAACTCTGTAAGGTAAAGGATACGAGCCCACCGCGGAGATAAGGGGAAAGATACCATCAGGGAGGCAGCTTGCTGAGGGCAGTCAGAGTTTCAAGCCGTGGTTTGAAGAGAACTCAACTCTTTCTCGTCTCCCATCTCCATTTACTCTCCCAGATGGCATGAGGTTCATTCCAGCACCAGCGACCGTCAGGTTGTGTATACTAGGTCTTAGGAGCAGTAAGTGGTCTGGGCCCTGATGGGATTGCAGTGGCGCAATGAGATGTATACACTAGGACTAGAGCGGATCTGGGGATTGACAAGAGTAGAAGCAGGTACAGAAGGGTACTGCAGCAGCCTTGGTCAAGCAGTGTTAGTTTGGACTAAGGTAATGGAGGAGATGTCGAAGAGTGGGCGGATATGAGATGTCTATGGGATGGAGAGGTGATAAAATTAAGGAGTGTGATAAGATCTTGTAAGGAGCCAGAGGAACTGAGGATGCCTCCAGGTGTGATTCGGATTGCGCAGTGTTGCCTTTACTAATGAGGGGAAGAACGAGGAGGGATGCAGACCAGAGTAACGATAACAGTAATGTATCTGTTAGTTTCATCAGGTTCCAGGAGGCTGGTAAACATCTGAGAATTCTGAGGGGATCTGGGATGGTGAGAGGAGTTGGAGTATCACTCACATACAAATGGCACATGAAGCCATGGGAGTGGCTGCCAGAGTCTAGGGAAAGCAGGCCTGCATATGTGGCAGCAGAAGCCAGAAGCACTGTTACTGCTTCACCTTCTATGGAGAATCTTCACCTCATTTGTTAACTTGGGATTACATTCAAATGCAGTAGCTTTTCCTACGTAGAGAAGGGAGCTCTTCCTGTAGCCACTGCATAGGCAAGATTAACCATCAGGCACACTGCAAGATGCCAATAGCAGCTTTCAACTGGACTATGCTTTTTGGTGTGACTCTCACGATAAGCGACATCGAAGAGTCCACAAGGGGATCTTTGGTGGAGTTCTCAGGCACACAACATGAACATCATGGCACATCAGCCACCTGCTCTTTAGATCTAGGTGAATAGTGAAAGAATTAGGTGCCCATTGAGATACTGAAAGTAGAACAGATGTTCTACTTTTATCAGCTGGCAGACTGAATCCTACATTAGTCTTATAACATAGACACTTCTTTCAACAAAGCGTTTTGGGTAGCTTGTGCCCTTGGGTCACTCAGGAGACAGACTTACAAATATTAACTTCTCGGAATGCCAAGAGTGAAAGAAGGCTCATGGGAACAGTTGAAAATGGGATGTCCCCAGTGGGCCCTACCTGGAAACCATTCCAATCTAACATAGCAGGTAAACAGTGCATTGTTCAGTAGACCCACACACAGCAGTGTGCTTGACTGTGCTACGTATGAAAAATGCTTTCTAAATCAAGGCAGCCAGACACCAAAGAATGTAGACTATGATCTCATTTATATAAAGTTCAAGAACAGGCAGAAACTGAGGACAGTGGGGGATGATGCCCGAGCCAAGGGAGGCGTGGGAACCGCAGGGGGACAGAGATGCTCTGTGAACCGAGGAGGATGCTTCTTAGATGGTGCATTCATCTGTCCCAGCTCATTAACTTACATACTTAGATTTGTTCACTTTGCTGTGAGTTTCAGATGAGCAGCAAACTAAGAAAATCAAAACACGCTGAACAGTTGCGTGGGAATGAACCTGGGGAGTACATGCCTCTGTCTCAGACTCAGGGCACCCACAGGAGCCCTTCCACCCCTCATCCCTTCAGGTCCAGAATGACTGCTCTTTCTGTCTATGTACCATAAATATCTATTCCTACAAGACCATTGAGCAGCTTAGATTCTTTGACGTAATATTCTAAATCACCTTCGGAGGACAAGAGGACAGATGTAGACTGTGAGCGATTCTGTTCCTGAACTGAAGGAAGAGCTGGGTCACAGGACTTCCCTGAGGGTGGAGCAGCCCCTGCCTTCCTTACCTAGGGTAGATAGAGGGGCAAGAGGTAGCAGGATGGGAGGGAAAAGTCGGAGGTCACCGGTAGCAGGTGTTTTTATAACTTGAGACTTAAATGTGCATGTGTAAAGGAGACACATTTTAAAATCATTTCCACTGTTACTCATGTTGCTTTATTTGTTCCTTTGAACAGGAGATAGTGGACAACCTTCAAAATGGAAGATGGAAAGCCCGTTTGGGCACCCCACCCCACAGATGGATTTCAGATGGGCAATATTGTGGATATTGGCCCTGACAGCTTAACAATTGAACCCTTGAACCAAAAAGGCAAGGTGAGTTTCCCAGAGAGATTTTAAGATGTGATCTCTTTCAAATACACACACACATTACACACACACACAAACATATATATATATATATGTTTTTCCCCAAGAAAGGTGAAAATGAAGAACTTTTCCTGCCATACTAGAAGAAACAGATATCTAGTATTATAAATGAAGTTTCGAGTTGACTTCCTTGATTAAATGGAAAGTGTGTGCTCTGAGAAAATAGGATCCTGTGATAATCAGAAACCCAGCATTCTTAGTTGTGTGATAAAATACAATCAGTGGCAGCATTTTCATTCCATATGTCACACTGTGACTATAGCTGTGATGTAGTCAGTGTTTTAGGAAGAGTGGAAGATGGGAATGCTGCTGTGATGTCAGGTTCTTCTTGGGAGCAACTGTTTTGTCCTCTTTCCCCCCTTTTTGTTTACTTAAACTTAATTATTAAACATACATAGTGTGGGGTTTGGATAAATATCTTTTATGTAAAGATAGTTGAGTCTTACACCTCCTACACATTATTATTTTTATGATAATGTAACACATGCTTTCATTCTGTACACACATTATTTATTTCCTTTAAAAAAAATCTTAGACATCGGCTAGTCAAGACTGATTAGTAGAAGTTGGGGGAAAGTGACCAGGAGCTGTGACTTGCTTACAGCCGTGGCCTCCATTGTAGACATGTATCTATTTTTCATGTGGCTGGGTCTTTTTGGTACCACAGCCTCACAGTTTTAAGCTTAACAAATAAGCCCATTAAACATTTCTTCGGACTAAATGTGCAGACGTAATTTCTGTTTACTTCAGGCTCTGCAAAAGTCCATGAATAATTTACATTCTACCGATGCATGGTTAACTAATGCCATATGACTGCCATCCTTCTGGGAACCTTAGAAAAACAAGTTGGATCTCTCATGAGGTCTTTTCAGAGAGAACGCTGTTCTGTTACTGTAAACAACCCAGGAACCAGAATGCATAATATATATTGGGCCGTGCGAGTGGAGGCCAATTTAAGATGCCTTTAGGAAAGAAGAGACAAAAGTTCTGACCCTCCCTCGTTAGCAGGACCTGTGTGTACTTACAGTATAGCACATATCTAAAAAGTGGGTTTTTGAGAGTTTACACATAATACATTACGCTTTTGCTTAACTTGTTTCATAAGCTCAGGTAAAAGGCTGGTTGAATCAAGAGCTCCATCTCCTGAGCCTGTTCTATTGTGGTCTGTCACATCTGTGAATAATTCAGTTCAAAAATAAAAGAAACAATTTAAGGGATGTGCTTTTGTGAAATATTTTACATCGTTCAGTGTGTTCTGAACTATATCATATTATTGTTAATCAGGTACATATATAGAACCAAGAGAAGCACAGTTAAATTTTATTATTTTGGGGTACATTTGTTTATTTGTTGTGTGTTCATATGTATTTGTATTTGCATGCATGTGTGTGCGTGTGTGTGTGTGTGTGTGTGTGTGTGAGAAAGAGAGAGAGAGAGAGAGAGAGAGGGAGAGGGAGAGGGAGAGAGAGCAAGAGAACATATGGAAGTCAGAGGCTAACTCTGAATTGACTATCTTCTTCTACCCTGTGGATCCCAGGGATTGAGTTCAGGATCTCAGTCCTCATGGCTGAGCCATTTCACCAGCCTAGAAGCATAGTTGAAATTACGGCATCATGTAAATTTTATAGATCTACACTAAATTCTATAAACTGAAGCCTAACTTTCATTTCCAATTTTTTGGGAGGCTTAGGGGATTACTTTTATAAAAAGCTATTTTTAGATTTATGGTATGTGTGTGTGTAAAGGTCGGAGGTGGCTGTCTTTCTTCACTAGGTGGGTTGTAGGAGCTTAAGCTCAGTTCCTCAGGCTTGATGGCAGGTGCATTTATCTACTGAGCCATCTTTCTAGGCCCTTGCTTTCTTTCTGTAATGGTAAAAACTTCCCTAACAGAAAAAGTTAAAAAAAAAATGGAAAAAACATTTTTTATGAAATACTTCTTTTTTTCTTGAAGGGAGAGAAAATAGAGGCTGGTTGTTAATTTGGAAGCTGAATGAAGAGGGAGAGAAACTTCCTCTGGACTTGCCTTAAGTCGCTGTTAAGGAACTCAGTCGCTTCTCCACTGGAGTGCTCGTTCTTCATCTGGAATCTTTCTCATTGGCTAGAGCTCCTGCTAGGCTAGGAACAAGCTCTCTGTGGATATGACCGTGACAACTGTGTGCACAGTTCTATGGTGCTAGCGGCTATTTCAAAATGGGCTTCCCTACAAAACCATTGTTCTGAACTGACTGTTTTAGGCTATCTTCTTCTACGGAATGTTCACTGTCTGGTTCATGTAGATCCAAGTTCTCTTTTAAAACAGTGGTCTTTCCTCCAAGCCTTCTGCATTTATAACATTTTAACATGTGTTAAGTTGGGTATGATTTTGTTGTTCTTTTGTGGTACTAGAATCTGAATCAAGGGCCTCACCTATTTCATACAAGTGCTTTACCGCTAAGCCCTAGCCTCAGATCACTAAATTGCTGATGACTCTGAATTGGAGTAGTCTTTGAAGCCTGGATTTTACTTCATAAACTATGATAACTTTATTGAATACAGTATTCTTGCATACATAGAGTTACAAACATTGTTTTTTCTTTTGGTACTGGAGATCAGATCAAGGGCCTTGCACAGGCTGAGCATAAACTCTGCTATGGCACTAACCTTCCAGCCCTGCAGACAGTATTGTAAAGGAACCAAACCATTTTCCCTCAAGAGTTTAATTTGATACAGTTGGAAATGTCAACCAGAAGAGTTAATTGTAATTATTTAGAGGTATAAATTTATAAATAACTGTTAAGATAGCATGGATTAAAATTTAATTCTCTTTAGATGTAATTTGAGATCATTTGTTCTCTGTTACAAGATGCTATCTTAATTCTGCAGTGTCTCTTATAGCATCTTAAGTGATAAATGAATGCAAGTTTCTTTATGGTTTATTATTATTATTTTTTTGAAACAGGATCTTATGTAGCTTTGCCAGGCCTCAACTCATTATGTAGCCAAGATCAACTTTGAATTCTTGTTTGCACCTACCAAGTGCTAAGATTACAGGATGTACTACCACACCCTGCTATTTGTGGGTACTTTTAATTATATGGACCAGATATTTTTATATTTTTGACATACTTTTGTGTAGGAATTGATGTCAGTGTATTTCTCAAATAACATTAATACTTTGTTTTTATTATATGTAACTGTGAATGTTTCTGTTCTCAAAACAACAAAATTGTTTATATGCAAACATTAAAATGCTCTTAGTCTTTGGTAGCTAGCATGCTCCTAAGTAGAAATTTAGAATTAGTGTGTTCGTTATTTTGTTAGGATAAATGTGTTTGCTATTTTGTCCTGCTGTGGTGGTGAAAGCCTGGGATGCTTTATTTGTTAACCTCTGTTATTGGTTCATGTCTACAGTAGTAGTGGACGCAGTTTTTGCTGAGAGTTATTGTCTTCTGAATGAGTGCTTTGTTAAGTAGGAGAATCTGCGCTTCACCCTAATAGAGAATGTATTGTTGCCATCACTGCAGTGCATGCAGCCAGTTGAACTCCTTGTCTTTTTCATGATCTAAAAGCCTCAGATGCTCAAACTTTTGTTTGTTTGTTTGTTAGACTTTTTTGGCTCTCATAAACCAAGTATTCCCTGCAGAAGAGGACAGTAAAAAGGATGTGGAAGATAACTGTAAGTATTAAGCTTGAAGTTATTTCTGCATCCCGCAAACTATCTGCTCTTCCAGAAAGTGAGTTAGTGGTTATAGTACAAGAGACTAGGTCAGAGCACACAGCCGTGGCAAGAGCTCCCAGGAGCTTGGAAGGCCTAGGTTTGTTACTGTATCCTGTGTGTACTTCCCTGAAAGAATCTCTTGACTATCTCCTACTGTTATTTTAGATGTGTGTGGGAAGGGTGATGCTTTAGTGTAAAGCTTCAACTAAAAGTCTATTCCTACTGTGTCGAAAATCATTCCAAACCTTACAGTGGGAGGTGAATTCATAGTAATTTAGAAGTTGACCCCAGGAGTCATTTAATATCACTTTTTGGATAAGGCAAACCAACATTAAACAAAACAGAACAACACTGCAGAATAATTTGTAATTGAAAAGTTTATTTCAGAGTGTAATATTAAAACATAGTATTAATTTGACTTATAAACACCTTAAAATACTTGGTGAAAAATAGTCATTGAACAGGGTATATTTATTTTTACATTTTTGACTTTAAGAAGTAATCACATTTCAGTTGTTTTGGGCAGTTTATCACTGTAACAAAATACCTGAAATAATTTCAAAAGGGGGGAAGGTTTGTTTTGGCTCATAGGTTGGGAAACTTCAGTCTCTGATCATTTGACCCCCACTGCATTTGTGCTGTTAGTGAGATGCAGTGCATCATGGCAGGAATATGTGGTCGAGGAAGTTGCTTGCTTCGCTGAGGCCAGGAAGCAAAGAGAGAGCTAAGCCCTTCCACCAGTCCCCACCTCGTAAAGGTCCCATCATCTTGCAACGAAGTATTTGGCCTTAAATACTCTACTGAAAAGAAGATAAGAGAAAGGCATAGGTTTATTCTTAACTGCCTTTCACTGGGCGTGTACAGCTGAATAAACCTGGAAGACTCCATATATGAACACAGGCGTTGGGAAATAGTGCAGTTATGAGGGCACTGTGGGCTGAGGATGAGACAGTCATGGGTTCTGGTTCTGACTTTGGTTGGGAAGCTTATGTGCGAACAGACCACATCACTCTTCTCTTGGGAAGCTCATCTGGGAAGTAGGAGAAGTTCTGCACGTTGAAGGCTTAGCGGTGATGCGTTAAAGATGTTTGGCAGAGCACAGCAGCTGTTATTAGTAGGTCTGAGGACTGAGAAATATTTTCTTCCTTTTCCAAGTTGATAGTTTGTCCGATGAAACAATGTAGTTTTGAGCAATAATCAAAGCAAAATAGAAAGAAAATTATATCATGTTGAAAATAGTAGAAAGTATCTTTCTGTTAACATTTTCTAGGCATGCCAGTGAGATGTCTTAGTGGGTACTGGCACTTGCTGGAAGCCTGAGGACCCGAATTTGAGCCCCAGGACTCACCTGAGGGAAAACCAGAACTAATTCCTACACATGCTGTATCTTACACTGCCACTCCCTACTATATTTATAAACATAACAAAAATTTGGTAGGGTATATAATTCAACAACTAATCCTTTTCCTATATTAACACGTTTTGTTTGAGACATATTCATATGTAGCCAAGTGCAATAGGTTTGTATTTTCCATCCTGTTTTTTGAGTTAATATTTCAAACTCTCCTGTTCCCTTTGCTACCATGTGCTTCACCGCTGTTGCCTTTGCTTACTGTTTACTGTAATTAAACAGAAAATATCACAATTTCATGCTGATCTTAAAATACTATTCTCCTGCATATGATATTTCTCTTATTATACTCACCTGCCAGATGGTGAGAATAAGTACAGAGAGTAGAATTAGAAAGACTCCTAGAAGTGCCCCATGACCCCCAGTCAGTGATTCAGGGACTTCTGCAGCAATGTCTACCTAGCACAGGTCACCTCCCATGATGTTGACATCATTTGTGAGTTCCCTTTACCCTCTCTGTCACTGAACTAGAGCTGTAGTCAATATGCAGGGTCTGAAACACTCAGCTATCTCTAGTCAATACATAAATTTAATGACGTCACAGGTGTTCTTCATTAGACATTTTTGGTACCGTATATGTTTATATCACCAAAATATGTCCAATGGAATAAATTGGGTTTCTACTTCCACACTGTCTTACTTTTAAAAGTCTGTTGAATAGCATGCATGAAGGTATGGTTCAATCCCCAACACTTCCAAAAAGAAAAAAGAAATCAACAAACAATAAACTTAAAGCATTAGGGCCAGTGATATGGCTCAGCTGGTAAAGACGCTTGCAATGCAAGCTTGGCATTCTGAATTCCCTGTCACTGGAACCAACTCCACATAGCAGTCCTCTGACCCACACAGTGCCATGGCATGCATCTCCCATCATGCATGCATGTGTACACGAACTAAAAATATATAATAATGTGTTGCCAGTTCTGGTAGTACCTACCTTTACTCCTAGCTCCTGGGATGGTGGAGCTGGCAGATCTTTGTGAGTTTAAGGCCAGCCTGGTCTGTATAGTGTTTCAGGCCAGCCAGAGCTGCACAGTGAGACTTTGTCTCAAAAAATATTGTTGTTCTTTTGACTCTAGCTAAATCTATACATACTTAGACATAAAAAGTAAGCAATCTAGGTGAAGTAGTGCATGTTAAAAAGCCAAGTCAAGTAACCCTAGGGCTGGCTACTGAGAGAGGGTGGGGTGAAACTAGGTGGGGCAGGGAATTGTTTTTTGGACCTTGTGAACATTCTTGGGTCATGCCACTATGGGAGGTGGTTGAGACTTAACATTTTTCACTCTGACAAACAGCGGATTCTTTTCATGAAAATGGAGATGTCTGAGCAGTGTGACTGGAGGTCCCCCAGCCACTGACAGTCATATTTGATTGAGTGAACAGATGCCCTTGAGAAGGCAGGTGGGGAGTAAGGGCTGGGTGAAGAGAGTAGCGTTAGCAGCCATCCACATGTCAGTACAGGGTTACACCCTGGCTTTGACAGGGTGTGTGCCCTGTGTATCCACAGTTCTCACTTAGAGGAGGCAGATGCTAGTGTGCAAGCAGGTGTTTCAGAGGAATGTGAGATGTGGGGAGAGGCTCAGCAGAATGTTTTGAATAAAAAAACAGCAATGTGTAGATGAGGCTTCTGGGGGATGGGAGCAGGAGAAGAATAGGGATGTAGAATGAAGGTGACCTCTCTGCCTGAGTCCTTCCAAGCCTTTCCTCAGCTCAACTGTTAAGAGCCCCAACCTACTTCTTACTCTCTTATTCTGCTTCCAGAGGCATCAGAGAGCCTTTGTGCCTTTGGAAAGTACTCTGACTGCATTGTCTACTTGCAGACGTTTGCCAAGATAGTCCAGCAAGAGACTCTTGTAGGCACCATTGACGTGTATACTAGGGATGCAAGCACTGCAGACTATCTTCAGTGAGGGGCCATGTAAAACAAGTGAACTGTGTAGCATCTTGCCCTTAATATTTGGTTTAATAAATAAAACCAGAAGAAGAAGAAGAGTGCTTTCTAATCCTGACAGTTGTGAAAAGCATCAGATAGAAATTACAGTACAGTGGCTGGCTCTTTGATCACCTTTCCCTGAGCAGCCTGACCAGACCACAGAGGAAGAATGAAAGACAGTCCTAATGAGACCTGATAGGCTAGGGTCAGATGGAAGGGGAAGAGGTCCTCCCCTATCAGAGGACTGGAGAAGGGGTATGGGAGGCGATGATGGAGAAAGGGATTGGGAGGGGATGAGGGTGGGGCTACAGCTGGGATACAAAGTAAATAAATTGTAATAAATAAAAAATAATATTAAAAAATAAATTACAAAGAAGAGACTAGCTGTGGAGGTGGTGAGGTTGGAGAAGTAGCAGTTTGATATAGGTTTGTATTCTATATTAAAGTATCATTTTTGAGAAAGTGACTTGCAAAGATATATAGCTTTTTTATATATCTAGAGATGGAGAGGATGTTGTAGGCAGAGATAATACATGAATAGGTTGTGGATGTGATAACTAGCTCAGTTTATGAACAAGTTAGACATTAATACAGGCTATAAAAATTATAAAATCAACCATTTGAAAATGTGTTTATTAAGGGCCTTGAATAGATTTTAAGATAAGTGTTTGTAGTTGATTGAACCCCAGCGATGTTTTTTGAGATGGAGGGAAATTTAGTGAGTGCTGTAATTTAGTCAGTCCACTCTGCTGTCTGGATTGGAGAGAAGAGAGATTAAAGCAGTAGACACATAAGAGGTCACTATAACCACAAAAGAGGTAGTGTGACCTCACTGCAGTGTAGGTGTAAAAAAGGAGGGAGAGGCGTCAGGGACTCAGATTGTGTTATCATCAGTACACATACCATGAACTTGGCAATAGGCTAGCTCTTTTGTTTATGTGATGTGAAGACTTGGAAACTGACTTCAAGTGGGAGGACACAAGGAGGTGGCTCTGATGTTGACTTCAGTTTTCAGTTTGGATAACTGAGAAAATTATGGTCCCAACAGCAAGCAGAGTAGGTAAGAGGAGTGAGGCTCCACATGTAATGGAAATGAAGCAGAGGGGATGGGAGTGTGTAGGGACTAGATAGGGAAGAACCTGGGGCGGATCACAACAGAACAGAAAAACAAGGTATCTACTCTGATTCTGAACTTGACTCATAAATATGCTGGATTAAAATGTGCATAATGTCTCCTGGCCCATTTCTCTCTTATAAGTCATTGTGAGAGACTATCTGAATGATCTGATGGTCCCTTACCAGTCTAAAACTGTATCCTTTTTGTTTTATCTGTAAGCCTCTGAGCGTTGGACTGGATGACTGGATCAGCATCTCATATATATCTACAGTAGTTCTTTACACTTGATTGATTGTTGGTGTTTAAGCCTGTCCTCAGCATTGTACATACTCACTGGTACTCATTATTTATAATGCCCGTGGCTGGAAATGTATCATCTAAAGTTCTCGCAGATGTATGTAAACAAGATTTATTTTAACTGTTCTACTAATGCAATGTACCCCAGATAGATTTGCTTTACACTAGCCCATGGGGTTTTATGTGTATCTCTGTTCTAAAAACATGGGATTAAATCTACCCTAACAAGTGAATTTTAAACTGGGATCAAAGTGATTATTGTTAGCATAATGTGTTTTATTGTACCTTTTGTTTTTCAACTCTCTAATTCAAAGCTCTGTCTTAGGTTCACTGATGTACTTGAATGAAGCCACACTCCTCCATAATGTCAAAGTTCGGTACAGTAAAGACAGAATCTATGTAAGTATTTGACCAATGTCTTCAGTTCTCGTGGGTATCTTACATACACGTTTGCTTTTGCCCTGATTGATATGAGTGTGATGGACATGAGAGTTCTAATGTGCATTCTCCACACAGTGCTCCCCATGAGTCCACTACACAGTGGGTACTTAAAATCCACAGAATGAGAGAATGAATTCAGAGAACTAAGTACCCTATTTCAGGTGTACAAAGGTTCAATTTGAGTGTTTAAACAAAACTGTTTTGGAGTTTGAGTTATTTTTGGTAAAAGTCTAAGATCTGTTTAATTTCACTTTTTACAGTGCACAGAGAATTTAAGGCAGCCTGTGTGTATTGAAGTAAAAACATAAACTAAATGAGGAAGAATATGTAAATTAGAATAGAAGGCAATAGCTGGAGAAGTATCAGATACTCTTCATGGTACCTAAATAACTTTAGGATTTCATTAGCCCTTAGATGCTGGCCCTTAAATGTCCAGATCATTAAACACAAAGAAAGACAATGCTTTCAGTGTTTTAATTAGAATTATTCGTTGGACACACATGAGATTTTATTCTGCTATGATCTGGTCATAGATTCTTTTGTTGGCTGCAGATAGATTACCATACTCTGGTACCCTGTTATAAAGATGGGCCTTCATTATTTTTGAACGAAGCACGCACATGGCTTCTTTGACACTTACAAGATCAAATGACAGTCTTAATCTTTTATATCACTATCAGTTTGCCTAATTGTACTTACTTAATTCTGACTAAATTACATTTAGTCTTTGCCACCTGTCTAAGGAGTGACAGCTGGGAAACAGAACTAATGGAGTCTGTCCCAGAGAAATCTACCTGCCTCCTGGTTTTGCATGCTGTTACGATTTCACTTTCCTGAATTTTACCATTGAATTCAACCAAGGAAAGAATATGTTTACGTGTGAATAGAGGTCTTTTTTGGTAGGAATATTTTCAGAGGCAACATATATTCAATTCTTTAGCTTACAGTTGAACAAACTGTAATGTTTACTAAGTGTTGTTTTAGACAGTGAAGTAACAAAGTTTAAAAGTCCGCTGAAACAGTTTAACTTGTAGTAAACCAGTGAAAATTAACATGGATGTACCCTGGAGGCTGCCTTTTCTCAGTAGGACTCAAGACCAGTGTTGTCAGGGTTGCCTGCAGCCAGGAGTGGTATGTTCTTTTCTCTTAGCCACTTAGGCCCTATAGTTAGAAAGTCATTGAATGTGGGTAATCCATAACTGCATCTATTATTATTATAAAATCTTAACAAAGGTGCCAATTACTATTTTATATACATGCATAATTATGTTAAGGAAGCAATTTAGAGTAATAGTTTAAACTTGACATTTTGTACTTAACAGAATCATTACCCTCCCTTAGATTTGAGTGAAATAGTAGGTGAACCTTATTTAATATTTTCATGTTGCTGAAATCTCTGATCCTTTACCTTTGTCCTTATTTTATTTTAGATTTGTTTATTTTTATTTTATGTGTATGTGTGTTTTGTCTGCACGTATATTTGTGCAGCCTGTGTATGACTAGTGCCTGTGGAGGTCAGAAGAGGGTATCAAATCTTCTGTTAGAATTATGTATGTGCTGGGCTTGGTGGCACACACCGTTAATCCCAGGCAGAGGGCAGAGGCAGGCAGATCTCTGTGAGTTTGAGACCATCCCGGCATACAAAGAGAGTCCAAGACAGTCAGGGATTGTTACACAGAGAAACCCTGTCTTGTACAACAGAAGAAAACAACAACAACAACAACAACAACAAAAGAATTATGTATGGTGGTGAGCCACCATGTGGGTGCTGGGAGACCAATTCTGGGCTCTGTATTTGAACAGCCAGTGCTGAGCCACCTCTTCAGCCCTTCTATTCTCATTACTCACTCTTCTGTAGCAAACGAATTTTAGGGCATGTGTGCAGTTTGACAGCTCAGGATACTTACAGTACTTCTCTTCTACAGTTGAAAAGAGAAAGCATAGCCTTGGATACCTCAGTTTTATCAGTTTTACTAAACTACAACTCTCTACCCATGTAGGAGTTTTGTAAGTTCTCCTAGTACATTTCTATGGTCTTTAAAAACCAAATTCAATTTCAAATTTAAAAAGAAATTCACGGCGCTCATGAGACAGTTACCCACTAGTGGTTAGCATGTGGTGCGTTGAAGAACTCCCAACACCAAGTGGTTGCTTCAGAGCTATGCCACTCCTGAGCATTCACTGACCGGGGAGGCTCAGAAGCAGAGAAAGGTCATTCAGATGCTTTAGGAGCAGGATAAGTAGACTGAAGATATCGGTGACTGGAACTGAGCTGTAGGCCCCGGCTCGGGGACTCTAAGTGGAGTCATCGGGACAAGCCTGGAGGGAGATTTAGAGACTCAGATTTTGTGGGTGGTGATATGGTGAAGCCATGTACCCGAGAGAACTTTTTTTTTTTTTTTTTTTAAAGAGACACAGGGAAGTGGAATTTAAAATCTTAATTTTGAAGGTGTTGATCTTGAAATGACTGTGGAATGACAGTATAAAAACATTTATGTGGAAATAGGTATTTCTTTGGAATTTTAGAAACGGCGGGCTCTGTAAAATTGGAAAATTTAATTTAGATTCAGAATATTAATATTAATTTTATAATTTGTTAATATTAATATTTACTTAATTTAGAATATTTAATTTAGAGATAGAAATGTCAATTTTGAAGTTTTGTTTGTATGAAAATCAAAGGTCTCTATTGACTTTTTCGTGCTTACCTTGTTTACTTTTGAAGGAAAGTAATAACTAGAAATTTTATTTTTTTGCCTTTACTACTTAGACATATGTCGCCAACATTCTGATTGCAGTGAACCCATACTTTGATATACCTAAAATATATTCTTCAGATACAATAAAGTCATATCAAGGAAAATCTCTAGGGACAATGCCACCTCATGTCTTTGCAATTGGTAAGTTGTGTTTTAATTTTTGTCTTGTCCAAACCCCAGAAATCTTGTCCTAAGGTTGGCAGGAGTAGGATAACTACCTCATCCTTGCCCTGGGCTTGTATGTCTCCGCACTGGAAGCTCTGTGCCCCCATCTTTGCCCCCCCCTTTCCAGGAGGTCACATATCCTGGTGGCCAGGTTAAACTTCCTCTCCCCTTGTAAGGTCATGTCTGGCAGCATCTGGAATTCCTCCTCCTGCAAATGAGGCATTCTCCAGCACCCTGGCCTTGACCAGCGATGTAAAACCTCTACCGACCCCCCTAAAGGTTTAGGTAGCCTTTGTTTCCCTCAGTTCAACAAGCTGTCTCACTGAAACTGCCCACTTGAGAAGTCTGTTTCTTGCTGCGCTCACTGCTGCCTGAGGTCTCTCTCACCCTCAGCTGTTTCTGCCCCTGCGTCCCCTCTCAGGATCATCCCACTGGTTGGGGTCATGGGCTGTAATAGGTGGGAAAGCAGAGCCTGAATGACATTATATCATCCAAATTTACTAGATTCTTAAAATTGTTTTGAGTCTTTTTAAAGGATCTCATCGTATATATTTATTGTGCCTGGTAGTGTGTTACATAAGGATGTTTTCATACAGGTGTGTACTGTT
Organism: Psammomys obesus; assembly: GCF_907164565.1. Lineage (NCBI taxonomy): Eukaryota > Metazoa > Chordata > Mammalia > Rodentia > Muridae > Psammomys > Psammomys obesus. The sequence continues at coordinate 7,841,164 of NW_026586662.1, read as the reverse complement.
CTTCCTACATATGCTTCCTCCCTCACCCCCTTGGATGCTCTTCTTTTCTGCTCTTCTCTTGCTAGTCCAGTTTCATCTCTACTTCCATGTAATACTTACATGTCATTTTATGTATCTATATAAAATCTAGGCACTGCATTGAGAAAACTCAACACTGTCTTGGTTTGCTCCATTTGATATTCTCTAGTTATGTCTATTTTTCTGTAAATTACATAATTTTTTTATGGCTGGAAAATTTTCTATACCATATTTTTCTTATCTATTCCTGTGTTGTTGGACATCTAGGTTGGTCCCAAAACTTAGGTATTGTGAGCTGTGCTGTGGAAAATATCGATGTGCAAGTACCTCTGTGGTCTCTTGACTTGGAGTCCCTTGGGTAAATACCTAGCAGTAAAAATTGTTCTTTTTAATTCAAGAAAAAAAATGTGTATACTGATTACATTTTATTCGCTTTGTATCCCAGCTGTAGCTTCCTTCTTCATTTCCTTCCAATCCCACCCTCCCTCCCTCATCTCCTTCCATGCCCCTCTCCAAGTCCATATTCTGAATAGCCACTGTGGGTGAGAGGGAAAGGAAAAAGTTCTGTGGGACTAGTGATTTGTGTTGGGCTGACAGAGAAACAAGAGAGGAGGGAAAAATAAACAGAAGGGAGAACAATACGTACAAGGTGAGGGTAAGGCAGATTGGACTACAGGTAGAATGAAAAGAGAGAGAGGAGTATACCAATCAAATAACCTAAAAGAATTCAGGCCTAAGAAGACTGAGATATGGAGACCCACACACTAGGCTAGCCTATGGTCTGTGGGAAAGCAAAGAAAGGAAAGAAGAGATACTATAAAACAAGAGATGAGAAGGGGAGAGGGAGAAAAAAAGACACGGGGAAGATAAGACAGGAGAACAGAGGTGCCTTTCTAGACTGACAGTGGATATTAAATGAAGAGAAAGGACACATAGAGGGGAGAGAGCTGGGTGAGGGTAGAGTTTGAGTGCAGTCTCCCTGGTGTTGAGGCAGTATTTCCTCTCAGGCTCTCTCTCAGCTGCCTGGCATACCTGGGCAGTCCTTCGCGGGTCAGGCCACAGGTGCTGGTCCCACGCCTAGCCAGTCCTTCAGGTGCCAGGTTGCAAATGTTGTTCTCTTAGTTACTTTATTTAATAAAAGATATCATTCACTGAACCTGCATTTTGCAAGACCTGTATGCCTCTTGGGTTTATTCATTTTGTTAGGAGCTTGTGTCACACACAGGGAGGGCCTGAATACTTCGTAGCTAACTCATGGACCAGTCATGCATTATTATTTATCAAATGCCGGTGCCCTTTTGAGGTGTGCCTGCCCCACTGAAAGCAGTTTAATAAAAGATGCTTAAGAGTACTTTTTGAGTGAGTGATCGAGTGAGAGAGAGACTCAAATACAGCAGGCTAACTTTGAGCACATCACGAGTTGAGTCAGGTTTTGAACTTCTGATCTTCCTGTCTCTACCTTCTGAATGCTGGGATTGCCAGTGTGTGTCACCATGTCTGTCTGGCTCTAATGGTATTTTCAATCCTTATTGTAGGAGCCTTTTAAAAATTGATTTTATTTGGGTTCTTATATCTCTATCTCCTTTTTCCACTCCAGTCTCTTCCAACACCCCAACACCAGGTAGGAGAGAAAGGTTAGTGGGGAGAGGGAGCATAGGTCTCTTAGGCTACTTCCTGCTGGTTAGGGTTGATGGGTTCCTTGGGGCAAGTCTGATCTTTGTAGTTAGGATATGTCCAAGGTTTCATCAAACTGCAACAACAACCCAGAGCAGCAGGGGGGAGCTGCTAGCAGCCTTCTTCTTCCTTCAAGTGCCCTGTCCTTTCCTGGGCTCTAGCATTTATTTCTTCTCAGAGTCTCCTGAATGAAACTATCAGCCGCTGTCAAAGATCACACCCTTCTCAAGCCCACACGAGGCAAATAGTCTTCTGTTGTGGAAAATCTGAAGCAGCCTCATTTCCCACACCTGGGATTACAACAAAAACATGTTTACATAGCATAACTGAGTTTTTAAAGGCACCAAAACTTCACTACTCTTATGATCAACTCCATCTCAAAGGTGGTCTCTTTTACAACTCTGGGACGAGGCTTCCTCTGTATAATTTCGGGCATCACTTGTAAATATCTTACTTGGTCAAATTGGAATTGTTTTTTATTTTTTATTTTTATTTTTAGCCAGGGTTTCTTTGTGTAGCCTCGGCTGTGCTGGAACTCACTCGGTAGACCACACTGGCCTTGAATGCAGAGATCCTCCTGCCTCTGCCTCTTGAGTGCTGGGATTAAAGGCCTGTGCCACTACCACCTGGCAAGACTCAAGTTTCTTCCCTCCATGGTCTTGCACATTACAGTATTTCAAGTGGTAGATGTTTCTTATCCATGAGGAACCTAAATGGGAAGGCAGTAGTGTCCATCGTGACTTTCTCAGCTCCTCATCCTGAAGACCTCACTTCTGAGGTGCAGAGGGCTGGAGTAACCGGTCAGCATTAGAGCTTACAGTCCACGTTTCTGCTGACAAATTCAGATGTGTTGGCTAAGCCGTTGTATTCAGACATAGCAGCAGCTGGGCATCCTATTTTGGTACTGTTTCTTGTGTGGTCTGTTTCTCCTTGGACTTTCCCCGGTGCATGTGTTTTGGCGTAACTAGGCTTCACTTCTAGACTTGGTTATTGCTTATAAGGCGGAATAAACATGCTAGCCTGAAGCAGTGCAACACCCTACTGACTCACGGTTCTCAGATGCGCTGATGACCATTTGTGTGTTCTCTTATCAGCCTACAAAGTGCACAGTCATTAAACCTGAACATCACGAGGCTTGTCTCTGGAGAAAACCTAAATGTTTAAAAATGAAAATGAACAAGCTTTTATTTTTAGCCTTTCCATTTGCAAGGTGTTTAGAACGGCGATATGAGGGAAGGTGTAGGAAGACTTCTGGAGATGGGACAGTGCGAACTGTGTGCTGCTTATGGTGCTATTTGTCAGTCTTGTGTCACAGCTGAATTATTTCTCCATCAAGAAACTGGTTACTTAGCTCAAAATCTGGGAAGTTCAAAATCCACAGCATGGCACAGACTCAGTGGTACGGACCACCTCTTGGCTCCACCTCCTCATAGCGCAGAGCAATGGCCACAGGAACACCAACCAGAAGTAGAGGCTCAGAGATCAGAGCACAGAAAGGCTGTAAGAGCAGAGGTGCTGGCTGACTGTAAGGACACAATGTTTTCTAAATACAGTTGGAGGTCCCAGGCTTGCTTTTTTTTCTTAATAACAAGCCTCTTGTGAGAACTCAAGGAGTAGGTGAGAAACCACCTCTTCATAGTATGTCTCCAGTGACCTTCTAGGGGTCCTCCTTCCCAAAGGTTCTCTTCCTTTCAGCAGCACCGCTTGGTAGGCAGACGCTTCAGTCACTGTGGAATACCCACGCAATACTGCTTGTAGCTTGCTCGTAGAGTAAAAGCCATTTGTAAAGCTATTTTTGTTCTTATGGGTAGCACATGTTTGGGATGAGAAATAATTATCTCTTCGAGCCAGATTGCTTTGGAACTCTTTTTTGGATGTTCATTTTGCAAAAATGAGCTTATGATGACACTTTCAGAGGAAATTACATCATGTATTTTTCTCATATTCTCTCCTTTTTTGCCATAAATTTTATTAATTTATTTTTTATTAATTACAATTTATTCACTTTGTATCCCAGCTGTAGCCCCCTCCCTCATCATCTCCCACCTGCCCTCCCTATTCTCCCTTGACTCTCCTCCAATCCACTGATAGGAGAGGTCCTTCTCCCCTTCCATCTAACCCTAGCCTATCAGGTCTCATCAACACTGGCTGCATTGTCTTCCTCTGTGGAGTAAGGCTGCTTCCCGATAAGGGAGAGGTGATTAAAGAGCGAGCCACTGAGTTCATGTCAGAGACAGCCCCTGTTCCCCTTCGTAGGGAACCCACTTGGATACTGAGCTGCCATGGGCTACATCTGTGCAGGGGTTCTAGGTTATCTCCATGCATGGTTGGATTTAGTGTCTGGTTTTATGTTGAGGTCTTTGATCCAGTTGGACTTTAGTTTTGTGCAAGATGATAAATATGGATCTATTTGTATTTTTTCTGCATGTAGACATCCAGTTAGACCAGCACCATTTGTTGAAGATGTTATCTTTTTTCAATTGTATGGTTTTGACATCTTTGTCAAAAACCAAGTAGCCATAAGTGTGTGAATTTATTTCTGGGTCTTCTATTCAATTCCATTGATCCATTACTCTGTTTCTATGCTAGTACCATGCAGTTTTTATTACTATTGCTTTGTAGTACAGCTTGAGATCAGGGATGCAAATCCAAAAATCTGTTGTTGTACAGAATTACTTTAGCAATTCTGGGTTTTTATTTTTCCATATGAAATTGAGAATTGTTTTTTCAAAGTCTGTAAAGAATTGTGTTGGTAATTTGATGGGAATTGCATTGAATCTGATATTGCTTTTGGCAGGATGGCCATTTTCACTATGTTAATCCTGCCAATCCATGAGCACGGGAGATCTTCCCATCTTCTGAGATCTTCTTCAGTTTCTTTCTTCAGACACTTGAAGTTTTTTTTTCACTTGCTTGGTTAGAGTCTCACGAAGGTACTTTGTTATTTGTGGCTATTGTGAAGGGTGTAGTTTCCCTAATTTTTTCCTCAGCCCTTTTGTCTTTCGTATATAGGAGGGCTACTAATTTTTTTTTTTGAGTGAATTTTGTATCCAGCCACTTTGCTGAAGGTGTTTGTCAGCTGAAAGAATTCTCTGGTTGATTTTTTGGGGTCACTCATGTATACTATTATATCATCAATGAATAGTGATACTTTTGACTTATTTTCCAATTTGTTTCCTCTTGATCTCCTTTAGTTGTCTTATTGCTCTAGCTAGGACTTCAAGTACTATGTTGAACAGAGATGGAGAGAGTGGGCAGCCTTGCCTTGTCCCTGATTTCGGTGAGACTGATTCAAGTTTCTCTCCGTTTAGTTTGATGTTGGCTATAGGCTTGCTGTGTGTTGTCTTTATTATGTTTAGGTATGCGCCTTGTATCCCTGATCTCTCCAAGACTTTAAACATGAATCTGTGTTGGATTTTGTCAAATGCTTTTTTGGCATCTAAGGAGATGATCAGTTTGTTTATATGGTGGATTACATTGATGGATTTCCTTATATTGAACCACTCCTGCATGCCTGGGATGAAGCCTACTTGGCCATGATAATATCTTTTATGTATCTTTGGATTTGGTTTGCAAGTATTTTATTGAGTATTTTTGCATCAATGTTCATAAGAGAGATAGGTCTGAAGTTCTCCTTTTTTTATTGGGTCTTTGTGTGGTTTAGATATCAAGGTGACTGTGGCTTCATAGAATGAGTTTGGTAATGTTACTTCTGTTTCTATTTTGTGGAATAGTTTGAAGAGAATTAGAGTTAGCTCTTCTTTGAAGGTCTGGTAGAATTCTGCACTGAAACCATTTGGCCCTGGGATTTTTTTTTGGCCAGGAGACTTTTGATGACTGCTTCTATTTCCTTAGGGGATATGAGACTATTTGATCTATTTACATGATTGATTTAATTTTGCTAAATGGAATCTATTAAGAAAATTGTCCATTTCATTTAGATTTTCAAATTTTGTGGCATACAGGCTTTTTGTAGTAAGACCTAATGATTGTTTTCCTTAGTATCTGTCAATATGTCCCCCTTTTTATTTCTGATTTTGCTGATTTGAATAGTTTCTCTCTGCCTTTTAGTTAGTTTGGCTAAGGGTTTGTCTATCTTGTAGATTTTCTTCAAGAACCAGCTCTTGATTTCATTGATTCTTTGAACTGTTTTCTTTGTTCATATTCTCTTTACCCTCTGTTTTCCCTCTCTTCTTTCTTGCTGCTCTTCCCATTAGTCTCCCTTCTGCTTTCAAGTCACAGGAGAGAAAACATGTGATATTTATCTTTTTGAGTGTGGCTAATTTTGCTCAATGTGACGATCTCTGGGGGAACTAATTTTGACTTTGTTTTAAGTTTAGTCACATTAACAGAACTAATTATGCTTAGTTTGTGTTATCTGATCATTTGAGACATTACAGCTTTAATCCATGTAATGTAAAGAAGTAGCTGAAATTTCTGTATTTTTAATAATGCTAAGTCAGGAAGATTTAAAGCTAAGTCTTAGAAATATGACAAATAGACAAATTCTGTACAATTTTTAAATTTAATAATACAGAGCAAAATTCCACAAATTTAGTTTTTAACTATTTTATTAGATCTTTCAGATTTTATACATAGCATTTTATTCAGATTCATTACCCTCACTCATCTTCTTCCAGATTAACTCCCTATTCCATTCCCACTCTACTTTGAGTCTTCACTTCTTTCTTTGTAAAACTTCATCGAGTCCTCTTAGTGCTGCCTATTTACTCTTAGTATGTGTCATCTGCTGGAGCATGTTAGACCTACAAGAGCCACATTCTTCATAAGCTCACTCTCCTTCTTCTGGCAACCATTTACTACCAATAGCTCCTCAGCTAGGGGTGGAACCTCATATCCACCTCTACCCCTCCATGCTGGGCCTGGCTTGTGGAGGTCTCTCCATTGCTGCTACAACCTCTGTGAGTTCATGTATGCAACTGTCCTTTTGTATGCAAGCCACTATGTCCTTATAGTCATCCACCTCCTTTGCTGTTACAATCTTTCTGCCCCCTTTTCTTCAGTGATCCTTAAGCCTTGGGAGGAGGGGGTTGTGATACAGTTGCTCCATTTAGGGCTGAGCATGCCACAACAAATTATTTTCTGAACCTTGAACAATTGTGGGAATCTGTGTTAATCACCATCAAATGCCAAAAGAAGCTTCTTGGGGTAGGTTGAGCCTTGCTGACTCATGTTTGATTCCAAGCGCCCACATGGTAGCTCACAACCATCTGTAAACTATAGTTCTAGAGGAATTTGATGTCCTCTTCTGGTTTCTGTGGGCACTGTAGTATACTCAACATATCCAGACAAAGCACCAATACACATAAAATAAAAATAAATAGGTCTTAAACGAACATTTTCTGATGAGGTTTGAGAGATGCAGTAGTCTGTGGGTGTAATGAGAAGTAGCTAGGAGTTGGTTTAATATTGTCTCTCATTGGTAGAGTAATAGGAGGCCCTATGATCTGCACAGCCACAGGTTCTTGGACCTGCTACCTGCCAGGCATAGGTTTCATCTCATGGAGAGGGCCTTAAGTCCAAGCAGAAAGTAGAGTTGGCTACTCCTGCGACATCAGTGCCACTATTGCGCCACTGGGCATGTCTTGACAGCACGTTGTCATTGAAGTTTTCAGGGTTCACACCTGCATAAGATTGGATTTTTTTCCCCTCCCACCATTAGGGATGCTAGCCAGTGGGAATGAAGCTTCCATTTAGGTCAGTACCAGCTTGACTTCTCTATATTTTATGACTCAAGCATATGCTACCTGTAACATATAGGGGTCTTACTATCAAGTTTTGGATGGTAACCAAGAGCAATGACAATTTGCAGGAAATATTTATGGTTCTCTGGGACCTCACTGACCAACAACTTCAATAGAGCTAATATACTTCTAACATTGGGCCTTTTATTTGTTAGCCTGTGGTATCTAGTAGGGGCATTGTGGCCCCATTAGAGGGTAACTTTATTTAAGCTCCTTTTATATATGTGTACATTTATATTTAGGAAGCTTCTGCAGTAGCAGATTTTCATGACTGTTTTAGAAGGTCTTTAATGTGAGTCGTCTTTCCCTATGTTTCCTCCTTTACCTTGCTCTCCAATTTCCTTTCCCTCTTACCCCAAGCCCTTCCATTTCCAACCCTGCCTGACTTTTCTTGCTCCATTATTCCCCTTTATGTCACTGCATCCTATTTTTCCTTTCCTGAAAGCCCCACTTCCCAATAGTCCCTTACTTATTTTCTGAGCTTTGTGGTTTTTCCAAATGAGACATACACATCTGAAGATTCACCACTACTAACACCCCCTAATGAGAAAAAAACATGTGTTGCTTATGTTTCTGGGTCTCAGTTTCCTCACTCAGCTGTTAAAAATGAAACCATAAAGCTTACAGGTAAGTGGTTGGAGCTGGAAATAATTATTCTCTAGATTCATTTTTCAGTTGTTTTTCTCTTCACAATGGATATAGTTCCCAGATTTCTAATTGGAAGCTCATTCCTTCTTGTTTTTCACTGGGGACCTCATTAGTTATGCACACTGAGCCTTTTCTGTCCCTTTGCAGAAGGGTAAGCTGAGCCAAAGCTGACTGTGGGACAATCTAGCTCAATCTTGAGATGTTTGGATTTCCTATTACTTGTCTGTTAGGAGTAGTGCAAGTAGATGCGTACAGAAACCCTTTGAATGACTTTATTTTTTAACACACGTTCGCGACTTCTTTAGGAGTAAAGGCCCCTACAGTAAGCCCCTGTCAATACCTCCATCTGCCATATTACTGTGTTTGTCCCCAGCTGATAAGGCTTTTCGAGACATGAAGGTGCTCAAGATGAGCCAGTCTATTATCGTATCTGGAGAATCAGGAGCTGGCAAAACAGAAAATACAAAGTTTGTTCTAAGGTGAGTATTTAGCTAATGTGAAATGTTTTTGAGCAGTTTGATATTATTTTCATGGGAAAAAAGTTTAACGCTGTTAAGTTCTCATTTTGAAGTTTAGTAATGTTAAGCACATTCACATCCACATCATGTCATTGTGTATATTTTTCACCTCACAAAACCTGAACCTGTACTCATTAAATAGCTCCCTTTCACACCCCAGATGCTGTTAACCATTGTTCTCTTTTGGGTTTCTATGAATTTCTCTCAGTACCTTGTTCAAGTGGTATCATAGTGTTAATATTTCAGTGACTTCCTTATTGCATTTAGTTCAATATGTAATTCACCTCTGAACTGGTTATAGTGTCATGTACCTATATGCGCGCACGCACACACACACACACACACACACACTCAGCTTCTTGGGAGGTTGAGGGAGGGAAGATCACTTTAGTCTCAAGGGGATGGGAACCTACAAAATTTAGTAAGACCTTGCCTCTTAAAAAAAACAACATAACCACCTGTGTTATAGCATGTGTCCTGTTATGGTGTGCATTAGAATTCCCTCCCTGAATTTCAGGGCTGAATAAATTTTATTGCAGGTGTTCATTGCATTTGCTGTGTGTACATGTACTGATAGGCAATTGGGTTGTTTCTGCCACTTGGCTATCCACAATAGACAAGTGAAGTTTTGAGTGTGTGTGTGTGTGTGCGTATGACGGCGGGTATTTAAGCAAATTGACTTTTCATTCTGTTGAATACCTTATGGTACAGTTCGGGAGAAATAAGCATCTTATAAGGTGGTTAATCTTTACATTGTACATTGCAGCTCTGATGTGTCATTCCTTAGAGGACTCCACAGGAAGTTAGTAGTGGCTCGGTAATAAGAAACCCAGGAATATTCCTTCAGAATCCAAATGGACATCCTATTCTTGATGTCTGTGCTATGAAATATTTTTAAAAATGCTTTTTATTTAGACTTTCTCATATCCTTTCTCTCATCAGATCCCCTTTTCTACCATCAAATTAACCTCTCAACACTGATATACAAACATAACATTTTAAAAGCAGAAAGAACATTACCATTATAGGAGTATAGTTTCATTCTCTTAATTTAAATACCATAAATTGCCTCACTGCTCTGACAAAATTTCAGACGAGAAGTAATTAAGAAAGGAGGATTTGGGCTGGAGAGATGGCTCAGAGGTTAAGAGCACTGCCTGCTCTTCCAGAGGTCCTGAGTTCAATTCCCAGCAACCACATGGTGGCTCATGATCATCTATAATGAGATCTGGTGCCCTCTTCTGTTGTGCAGGCATATATGCAAGCAGAACACTGTATACACAATTAATAAATAAATCTTAAAAAGAAAGGAGGGTTCATCTTGGCTCTCTGTTGAAGAGTATAAATCCCCCCTAGTGGAGAAGGAATGTTCGCAGAAGCTGGTCACATTGTACCCCCAGTCAGGAAGGAGAGAGGGATGAGGGAGTAGTTTTAGATTTTCTCTCTGGGTTTCAGGACCCCCGTATGTGGAATGTTGTCACTTATATTCAGGGTGGGTCACTCCACCACAATTAACCCCATCGATACTTGGCCCTCACAGACACCACCTGCCTTCTAGATGAGTCTAGGTTCCAGTGAGTTGGCTATCCATGTCACACATATCCAAGGAAGTTAAATCTAGTGGTGAAGATACCGCTAGCACCAGCACATTCTGAAGTTTCATCAGTATTGTTTTTAATATATCACAGTTCTCAGTTTTTCATGGTGGGGTCCTTTATGAAAGTTTTCTATTTGTTATGTAAATGTATGAAGTTATTAAGTTAAATAGTTATTAAGAGAAACTTATATAAATCTATTTGAAGAATCTAAAATTAGAATATTTCCCAACAGCTTAAAAATGTAATTACATGACAAGCACATGCACACACAAGACACACAAAGAAACATAAATAAAATATAATAAAATTTAGGAACAGCTACAGTGATTATCTATGTTTCAATTTCAATATGTATTAAATAGTAAATTTATAAATTTGTGTTACTCAATATTATTGTTATTCAAGGATTTTTTTTTATCTTGTATTTTAAATAGATACCTGACAGAATCTTATGGAACAGGTCAAGATATTGATGATAGAATTGTTGAAGGTATTGTTGATTTTTATTTTTATTGTTGGGTACCTCTGAAGTTAACTTAGAATCTTATTTGGGTTCTACAATGCTCTTCTCCCAGAGATATGAGTCTTTCCATCTCCTATACATCTTCTTTCAGATTCTGCCTTTGTGTTGTATGTATAATAAATAGATCATGTTGCTTTGTTAACTCATTCTCTTCGTCTGTACCAGAGGCTTGTCCCCTAAATGACTCTAGATCCTTTCCATTTGTCAAGCAAAAGTAAAACCATTCCAGTCAATAAACATTTAACACTTGTGGCGTTTGACATTACTTGATAATGTTTTCATTTTAATACTTCCAAAATCATTTATTCCAGCATTTTCCCAAATTTTATCACACGGGGGAGATGTGAGATGTATATTGCTTTATACTTTTTCTTTATGTCTTTTTTGTGATTTTTTTTTTTGACGAAGTATTTTCATTCATTTTTCAATAGCTAATCCACTTCTAGAAGCTTTTGGAAATGCAAAGACTGTTCGTAACAATAATAGCAGTCGATTTGGAAAATTTGTGGAAATTCATTTCAATGAAAAGGTAAATGAAAGTTGCCTTTGAGATACATTTGGGAAGTGTTTGTGGTAAGTAAAGGGCCTTATTAGAATTGGAATTGGTACATTTTTTCTAAGATTATTATTATTGTCTGTTTGTGTGTATTTACGACTATGCAGAATTTCTATTCAGTTTAAAATCAAAATTTTGGATTTGACTGCATTATCAATCATACCTTTACAGTTATTTTGTCTCATGCTTGATTCTTTTGATAACATGTAAAAATGTACATGGTATTGGGGCCCAGCATGATATACAGTGATTTGTTATCTGTTGACCTTTGTGGTCTGTAATGATCACATCATGGCAGTTGGTGTCTTCTCAGCAGTTTTTTGTGGTGGCAAGCTGAGAGCTCCTCAGCAACTGTCTGCGAGCTGCTGCGGACACTGGGCGCACTACAAAGTTCCAGTTCTGCAAAGGCTCAAAAGCTAGGAAGGATCAGGGCAGTGACTGGATAACAGTGTTTAAAAAAAGGGCGGACTGTAGACATACTCAAAGCTTACATGTTAGGTATTTTTTCTAGGATTGCATAACTATTTTAACTTTGATAAGCAAATGTTTATTAGAAAATATTAGGTTAACATTAAGTTATAATTCAGTTTCATAGATGCAAAAATGTATCTTCTCTTTTGTCTTTTAGAGTTCAGTTGTTGGAGGATTTGTCTCTCATTATCTTTTAGAGAAGTCCAGGATCTGTGTTCAAGGCAAAGAGGAGAGGAATTATCATATTTTTTACAGGCTGTGTGCTGGGGCTTCAGAAGACATTAGGGAGAAGCTTCACTTGAGTTCCCCAGATAATTTTCGGGTAGGTTGGAGGAAAATGAATTTTATACCAGGTTTGCAAATTGTTTACTCTCTCAGTCCTAAAACTTGCTGCATTTTGATACCTACTTGTAATTGTACGTAGCTTATGTTAAATCAAGTCCAGTGGGATTTCTGAACCTGCAGATTTTACATCTCAGGTTTAACTATGAATTGAAAATATTGCAGATGATGAACAGTGTATCTATATTGAGCCTGTATATATTTCCTCATTATTTATTAAACAACAAGGAATAGGATTTCTTCACAGAGCATTTACTTTGTAGTAAAGATTATAAAATGCTACTTATGTCACTTGGGAACTAATTTTGCTAGTGTTATGAATTGTAATGTAAATATCTGATATGAAGGATATCTGATATACAACCCCCGAAGGAGTCGTGATCCACAGGTTGAGAGTCAGTGTAACTAGAATGATGTGTTAGAATTATAGTCTCACCAATGAGATCTCTATTGAGATTTATTTGTAAGTTTACCACAAGTTCAGTATCCCTAATGTGAAAACCCTAATCTCAAAAACTGCAAAGTCTAGGTCTTTGTAGTTTAAAATTTGGGGTGCTAAGCTGGAAAATTAAAGTTTATACAAGTACTTTGAAATGTAAACAATCCTGAAATTTAAATCACTTTTTCAAAGTACGTGCAATAAGTAATCCCTCCCTACATGTAAAATAAATAGTACATGAGAAGGTATGTAATTCAGTAGGTAAAAGGACAGATGTTTAAAACCATTTTAATTTAAATCTAATTAAAATTTGATAAGGTTTTATAATACTAGCTTTAAAATTATCTTTAATGTAGCCGTAAAAACTTCCATCACTGAATCAGTGTTCATAAAGAATCATTATCCTCCTTAGTTCAATAATAAATACTTACTGCTAGACATTCTGCCAGGATTAAAAGACAAATAGGTCATAATCTGTCCCTGGGCAACTTAGAATGTGGTGGCAAGTGCACACATTGTCTGAATGTTATACTGACTAGTAAGAAACTCTACATGCCTCACCCCTAATGCTATGCTAATTGAGGATTTGGAAATCCTAAAGGAAGAATTATTACTTGAAGGAATGCTAGGGTGGAGCTGGAGGGGTGGCTCAATAGTTAGGAGCACTGGCTGCTCCTGCAGAGGGCCTGGTTCAGTTCCCAGCACCCACATGATGGCTCATAACGGCTTGTAAGGCCAGTCCAAGGGGAGCCGTCATCCTCTTCTGACCTCCGCTTCTCAACTTAATTGAAATTTGAAGTTATTTGCTTATTATATCTTCATGAAACCAGAAGAGGCATTTTTGTTGTGTTCTTTTTAAAGAAATACAAGTTACTAGAAATCATGAATTATGATATATGTCTAGATTTTGCCAACACTCAGCTGGCCAGAAAGTAATTTGACTGCTATGTCTTTAACCTAGTATTTCTTTTTGCTTGGTGGTGTGGGAGCATTGCATTTCAGTCTCAGCAGGTACAGCTTTTCCTAGCATAGTGACAGGCATCCTCAAGCTACCAAAAGCAGCCAAGGCTTTCCTGCCTTTATGGTGTAGACCACCAGGATAGATTTTGTTTCCTACAGGATAGTCCCAGTGGTGGCAGGAGCGAGGGTAGGGGACGTGCATATTGGACATTACACTCATGTTTCACACGATCACAGATTTCTATCCCATTCCCCAAATAATTCACTACAAATGTGTAAAAGTGTTTTGATAATTTCATCAGGTTGCTTGTGTGTTATGCTCTGTCCTTATAACTTAATTTAATCTGTCCTCGGGGCCTTGTGCATGCCAGGCTAATCCTGAGTCACTAAGTTTTACCCTCAGCTCTCCAGTTTTTGTTTGCATAAGCAGAGGTTCATTAAGTAGCCCAGTCTGAACTTGAACCTACTTTGTACTTGTGTTCGTTCTCCTTGGATCCTTTGTTAATTGTACCATTCATTCTTTGTTTTAGTATTTAAATCGAGGCTGCACCAGATACTTTGCTAACAAAGAAACTGACAAACAAATTTTACAGAACCGAAAAAGTCCTGAGGTATTGTAGATTTCTTAAAATTAAAATCTTTAATGTAAAAAATATTGCTGAAGGATATGCCTTTCTTTTGTAACTTATTACTTTCAGGTTTGTGCTCTAAAACTACGTTATGATACGAGTCTTTCTTGAAGGGTGACACTGTAAACCTCTGTCATTTGTAGAGCAGCAGGCTCTGGTTCTTCTTGGGTTCAAATGCATTGCTTTCCTCATACTCTGTTTTTGAATTCCCATGCTATGAATTTGCTTAAGAAGCCAGGCAAGGTGACACACACCTATAATCCCAGCACTCAGGGAGTCAGAGGCAGGTGGATCTCTGTGAGTTTGAAGCCAGCCTGGTTTACAAAGCAAGCCCAGGACAGCCAATGCTACACAGAAATGCTACAGAGAAATTCTGTCTTGAAAAAAAAAAAAAGAAAAGAAAACTAATATATATATATATGAAAAAAATACATAAACAAAAACCGAAATTGCTTAAGAATCATCATATTTTATGCCCAAGCCCATCTTCTGTGGAACCCTTTCTGGTACCAGTGATGCGTGGCTCCGAGCCCGCAGCCTTAGGCAAACCCATGTTTTAGCAACTTTCTGTGATATTATTATTTGTGGTTAAGTATATGTATTAGTAAGCTTTCTGTTCCTGTGACACAATATATGAGCCAATCATCTTGAAGCAGGGAAGGTTTGTTTTTGCTCACGATTTTGTGCAGTTGTCCCCATGTTTCTGGGCCATATGAGACAGCATTCACAGTAGAGAGTGTGTGGTTGGGTAAAGCTGCTCATCACGGTGGGTGGCTGGAAGTGAGTGGGAGGTGAGGTGGAGGAAAGGAAAGACAGGGTGCAAGTCAGAGACAAGGTAAAGGTCACCAGTTCAGGGAGCCGTCACATTTGTGCCCGTAAGTGGACTGAGCTATCGACGAGGTCAGAGTCCCCGTGATGCAGGCACTTCCCAGAGCCGTTCCTCCGAATATGGCTGCATTGGGAACCAAGTCCCCCACACATGAGCCCTTTGAGGAATGTCCTGGTAGAAAGAGTAAAGTACGCCCTTTAATTTACTGTGTACCTAAGTAAGAGTTGAATAGTTAATACCTTAAGCATTCTTGTGAGAAGCTGTCTACATATGATAATTTTGCTGTATCAACCATAAAACTGAAATATATTATGAAGTTTTATACATATTGGTCTCACTAAATAATCTAAGAATTATGTAATTATTATTTTGAAAGTATTAAATGTTTAAACTTTCATAAATTTTTACTTTCAAAATTCACATAATAAGTTGTGTCTAAACAACACACTGAAGATATGAAAACTAAATCATGATTAGATATTGGTGCTAATTAATCTTGCTTATTATTTTTAAAAAGATGTCAGTTGAGTAACTCTTTACTGTTAGCAATTTTCTGATGGTTCTGTACTTGCCAATCAAATGTCTTGATTTTACTCAGACTGGGTAAGGTAAACTATGTGTAAAATAACATTAATATAAATGAATAGAAAGAGAAACAAAATTATCATTTCAAATTATGGGCACATGAAACTGCAATTAATTCTTATTTGATACATTGCATGTTATTTTAGACATGGACATCTGAGTTATGAGTAAGTCTTATGTTACTGCCATGACATTTGGAAGCAATATTAACATTTATTATAATATTTACTATGTCTTGAAAAACTGTTTTTTTTTTAAAGATACCATCAAAATATATAATTTGTAATCTCTCCATTAAGATAATCAAAACATGTCTAGGACAATTGCAGTGATCCTGTAGGGAGTACACAAAAAATGTAAAAACATTGAAAAAAGCAGTGGAGAGAAGCCAGCGCTGTGCCTCCAAAGAGTAGCACGCACTCTGCCAGACAGGAAAACACCATCTTTCCTTATTTTAGAGTGAGGATGCTTTATCAGAAGTTTTTCATCACTGAAAGAGAATGTGCATGTGTATGATATACAGGTGAAAAGTGGATTAACATATTTAAATTACTCTCTATGTCTTCTTTGTCAGGAGGATGAGGTGATCATTTTGACTAATTTTAAGCCTCTTGCTTCATTTTGTTTGGATGTCTTTCTGCTGTGTGCAAATTTTAGGAGAATGCAGTATTTTCAGTCTTCTGTGGGGCAAATATGTTCACAAAGATTTGATTTAAAAACAGTATTTAAATGCTGCAGATGCTCAGCTGCAAGACTAAAAATTCTGCATGATAGCGTTTCTTTAAACTTTGCATGTGATTGTTGCCGTTGCTTCTTTTGAAGAATAAAATAGAATTTCATTTTCTAGACATTTTCCAGAAATCTGGCACATGATCAGACATTTAAAGCATCTTGTGAAAAGCAAGCAGCCTGTTGATTTGAGAAGCAGTTACATGCTGGGAGAAGAAAACATCTCCCGGAAGCATCAGGCATCTTTAATGCTCATTAATTTTGATGCTGAGGTTTTTTATTTTAACTTTAGCTTTAATACTCAAGTTCTGGAAAATTCCTAGATCAGTTTTTTTCCATGCCCAGTAACTTCTCTTTCTGTTCCTTCGTTCAGTGTTGCAGGCCTAACTTTCTTCACTCTCTGTCTGAGTTTTCTAGGTCCTAACGTGTGAAAACTTGAGATGCAAATTCTTTTGGGAGAGAGCATAGAATTTCTCTTCATTGTTTTGTTTTCTCCAGAAAGCCGTTGTGTGGATTCCTGGAGTTAGCCTAATATGCAGTAATTCACCGTGCCTCATACAGTGTAGAAAAGTTACAGGACATTTTGTCAGGCCACGGAGATGCCGTAACCGTGACTAGATTTGCTTCTGTTTACATTGATGTCATTGTCAGCTCATTGGCACATTAAATTCTTTATTACAGTTCTTCTCAATTGTCCTGTATTTTGCGTATTTGCATGCATATTTATTTTTTGTTGACTAAAATTGCATACATCTGGAACCTATATGGGCTACCATGGAACATTTTTTTATTGTATAAATTGTGGAATAACAGAGTCAGATAAACATCCATTACTACTTCATTGGCTTTTATTCAGAGGCTGTTGCCTCATCTCAGCCAACCATTCTTTCCCTTTTCACTAATCTATATTTATCTAACATCCTAGACTTACAATGCTTTTGAGGTAGCATCATAGTTTAACTACAAAACATCTTATTCCATCATCTTAATTGAAGTTTTTATTGAAAGAATTGTAAATTCACATGAAGTTTTAAGAAATAATACAGAGCTCTTGCATACTCTTTATATACCATTCTGTTTTTAAGTGTGTTCAAATGCTTAAGTTTTTCTGTTGACAGATTTTATTTTTGCATGTTGTATATTGCATTAACAGACCTGCTGTTGTAGTGTTTAGTTTGCTCAAATCACGTAAAGATCAGCCAGTTGACACCTTCTTGTTTTATAGTATGTTAAGGCAGGTTCCTTGAAAGATCCTCTATTAGATGACCATGGAGATTTTATTAGGATGTGCACAGCCATGAAAAAAATTGGTTTGGATGACGAAGAAAAACTTGATCTGTTTCGAGTCGTAGCTGGTGTCCTGCACCTCGGAAATATTGATTTTGAGGAAGCTGGAAGCACTTCAGGTTGTTTCTTTAATTTCTTAATTAGGTATAAAGTCGGGTGTACTGTTTGTCATCTCCTAGCCATGGGAATATTCGGTCATTTGTGTGCAGGTTTGTTGAAATTATAACAAATTTCTGGGACATTTTTTGTTAGATGGTGACTTTGATGCTAGGATGAAGGATGCTACGGTGTTGTAAACAAATTGGTAGCTGTTATATGGTTTATACTTTAAAAAATTTCCAGCTAATATACTTTTAATAGTTAACAGAATAATTCTCTTATCCGTTAATATGTTTTTAAGTTTTTTTTTTTTTCTGTTTTATAGACCTAAACTTGAATCACTTACTTGGGATAGTTTAATATACAGATGCCCATCCTACTTGAGAGAAAAAAAATAAAAGTTTCATTCTTATAGAAGTCGAAAAATATTTAAATGTAACCAAGAAAACTTTTCAGTTTTAATTTTTCCATTTCTATATAAATATTATAAACATCTATAAAAGAGTTTTTATATAATTGCAAATTTGACACCTGACTATAGCATTGACAGATTGGTCTCTCACCTGTTTTTGTAAATAAAGTGTTAGTGGAACATAGCTAACATCCATTGTCTATGCCACTGCTCATGCCACAGTGGCAAAGCTGTGCTTCTATCAAACCAAAAATATTTACTACTAGTCCCCTTAGAGTAAAACATTGGCTAGCCCTGCCTTAATGCATTTTGCTAGAAATTTACAGCATGGATGAGGTAAGAGTCTGAAGCATCATTTAATACAATCCTATGAGCTTTGAGATCAGATCCCACAAGTATATTCATTTGTAAAAGGAAATAATCCGTAAGTGCTTTTAAAAAGTACAGTTCCTAGTAATAGTATATGCATAAGAAATGGGCCCCCAGGGAAAGAGGGAGAGACCATTTAAACAAAACAATGTGTTGGGTTCAAATTATCTCAGTGTGGAGTATTTCCCCTTCTGCCTCCACCTTTCTCTCTCTCTCTCTGTTAACATCCCTGCTTCTTTTTAAAATTTGAAGTTTTAGTTTTTTATTTTTATGGAACTGGAATTATAGATGGTTGTGAGCCACCTTGTGGGTGCTGGAGAGAGAACCTGTCTTCTCTGGAAGAGCAGAAAGTGCTCTTACTCACTGACTCATCTCTTCAACATCCCCCTCCTCCTTTTGGAGACAGGTCTCACATAGCCTAGGCTGGCCTCAAGGTGATCTTCCAGCCTCTCGAGTGCTGGGGTTACAGGTATTTGCCATGACACCCAGCCTGGCTTAGCAGTTTTGAGGGTTCACATTTATCCCAAGCACTGTGGGGGTATGTCTTGTATGTATAAGATCTTTTTTTTTTTCTGATTTGAATTTTATTTATTTATTTATTCATCTATTTATTTATTTATTTATTTATTTATTTATTTATTTATTTATTTTATTTTATTTTTTCTTATCAGTTACATTTTATTAACTCTATATCCCAGCCTTGTCCCGATCCCTCATTCCCTCCCAGTCCCTCCCTCCCTCCCTCATCTCCACCGTGCCCCTTGCCAAGTCCACTGATAGGGGGGACCTCCTCCCCATTCATCTGATCCTGTTTTATCAGGTATCTTCAGGACCGGCTGCAAAGCTCTCCTCTGTGGCCTAACAGGACTGCTCCTCCCTTGGGGGGGTGGGGAGGCCAAAGAGCCAGTCATTGAGTTCCTGTTAGAAATAGTCCTTGTTCCCCTCACTATGGGAAACCAATTGGTTACTGAGCTACCACAGGCTACATCCGAGCAGAGGTTCTAGGTTACATTCATACATGGTCCTTGGTTGCATGTCAGTCTCAGAAAAGACCCTGTGCCCAGATATATTTGGTCCTTGTGGAGCTCCTATCCTTTCCTCATCAGACTAACTCCCCTTCTTTTTTATGATTCCCTGTACTCTGCCAAAGGTTTGGTCATGAGTCTTTGCTTTGAAAACACTGCTAGTTAGAGTCTTTCAAATGCACTCAGTAGACTCCTGTCATATGTTCAATGCGCATCCCACCTGTCTTTCTAAACGAGGATTGATCATCTTACCCCATGTTCGCTCTCTTGATTATCTTTTTTAGGTGTACAGATTTCATTATGTTTATCATATCTTATAGGTCTATATAAGTGAGTATATACCGTGTTTGTCTTTCTCCTTCTGGGATATTTCACTCAGGATGATCTTTTCTAGATCCCACCATTTGCCTGCAAATGTCATGATTTCCTCCTTTTTGATTGCTGAGTAGTATTCCATTGTGTGAAAATACCACAATTTCTGTACCCATTCTTCCGTTGATGGACATCTGGGTTGTTTCCAGGTTCTGGCTATTACAAATAATGCTGCTATAAACATGGTTGAGCAAATATCCCTTTTGTGTACTTGAGCAAACTTTGGGTATATACCTAGCAGTGGTATAGCTGGGTCTTGAGGAAGCACTATTCCTAATTGTCTTAGAAAGTGCCAGATAGATTTCCAGAGTGGTTGTATCAGTTTACATTCCCACCAGCAGTGGAGGAGGGTTCCCCTTTCTCCACAACCTCTCCAGCATGTGTTGTCCCTAAGATCTTTCATAATCAGAGTTGAAACATAAAATTGATAAGATCAGAGACACGTTCAGGTTTCAGACATGGTACCTGCACAATGGTACTGAGTGTGGCTACTGATGAAGCCATAGACAAGAGGGCCTGGTTCTACTCATGTCTGACTAGCTCAGGAGATTGTCATAATTGTCTCTCATTGCCTTCAGGCCACTAAGCCTTGTCATCTGTGAGTGAGCAGATAGTCTTCAGTGACTTTCAGATCTATTGCCCTGTGATACCAGGAGGTCAATAATGTTAGACACAACATACCATACTGGATGAGCACATGACCAAGAGTCAAATTGCTGCAGCATGTGCTATCCGTTTGTCTGACCTTGTTGGTTCCATGTCTTAGCTTCCTCGCTATAGAAAGATAATAGCCTCCGACTCATGTTGTGAAGGGAAATCAATGAGATGAGTATTTACAAAACATTTTGAATACTGGTATTTGTCAGCTAGTAAGTGAATAAATCAAAATAGATACAGACTACTCTTCGTTGACGTGAAGATGCACTAAAACAAAATTAGGTACTTGGAATATGCATTAATAATCTTTGTTTTTTAAAAGAGGAATTGGGAAATTTCCTTTGAAATTATATTGCAACATACATTTCATTTGTATTTTAGTATCATTACAAGAAGGGAGCTTGTGGGAGAGTCTAAATAATACACAAAAGTAATTTTAAGTGTAGAACTGTTGATGTGCATGAGAGTGTTAGAAATGAAAAATAGTTGGAGGTGGTAAGAGACATTTCTGTCTCTTATTACTGCCCCGAGGAAGGACATACTCCTGCATAGAATATCTGAAACATCATGTCACCAGCTGAAAGGTGCTGAGTGATCAAAGGGACATAGCATGTGCTGGCTTTCTCAACATTTTTTTCTTTCTGTTGCTGGAAAAATAAACAGAATGCAGGGAGACTGGGGTAAGATAAACATTAGATCATTTTTATTTTTATAGCTAAACTTTTTTGTATTGACCTTTATTTTTTCTGTGACTTTTCATGGGTCCAAATCATTTCCTGCTAATTAAAACTGAGGTGTTCTTTTTCCCCTTCTTCCTAAAAAATTCAACCTTAGATTGTCATGGTGACAATCCCAGTACTTTTGTAAAGATTGTAATATAAAGTTCATTTTCCAATGAATGTTTGTAAGGCTCCCCAATGTCATAAAAGTGTTTTATTTAGTAGATGTATAGAAAATACCTGTTAGGATAATACCTATGTTTTAAAAATGCCATGTCAGAAGCATGTCATAACAGTAACAATATCATAATAAAAAAAAACATAATAGTAAAAAAAAAATGCTGAGAGAACGTTTTTAGGGAGTGACTGACATTAACACTCTATATTGTTTTTACAGTTTTTCCTTTTCAAGATTAACAAAGTTGTTTTGTTAGGTTGACCTACATCATTCTTGTAAAAAACCCAGTTTAAAAAAAAAGGATACTCTGCAAGCTTACTAGAGTATCCTTCATAGTGTCAGGAGTTGGCACTGTCAGATAGGGCGGGTCTTTGGTTGGGCCAGTCCTCGGTTGGACATTCCTTCAGTCTCTGCTCTATCTATCGGTCTTTATATCTGCACATCCTGTAGGCAGGGTGAATTTGGGGTTGAAGTTTTGTGGTTGGGTTGGTGTTCCCCGCCGTTTACTAGAAGACAGTCTAGTTATAGATGTCCTCTTCAGTCTCTATGGCCTCTGTTACTAGGAGTCACTGCTTGAATCCCCCTCATATCTTCCCGGGAGCCTACCCTGACTTAGGTCTCCAGCTTGTCACAAAGATGTCCCCACCCTCAGTTTCTTTGTCAGACTTGTCCTCTTAGGAACTCAACCCAGCAGTACCTCAAAACAGATGCTGAGACTCACAGCCAAGAATTGGTCAATTCCTAGATTCCTAGGGAGTCTTGTAGAAAAGTGGGAGGAAAGAGAATAGGACCCAGAAGTGACAGGAGCTCCACAAGAAAAACAACAGAGCCAACTAACCAGGAACTAGAGGGGTTTGCTGAGACTGAAGCAGCAACCAAGCAAGGACCATTCATGAACTGGACTTAGGCCTCCTACAAAGATATAGCAGATGGACAGCTTAGCCTTCAAGTGGGTCCTCTAGTAAGGGAAGTGGGTTCTGCATTGGACATAGACTCACATGCCAGCTTTTTAGATCACGTTCCCTGGTGGGAATGCCTTGCCAGGCCACGGGGGCGGGGAGGATGCAACTTGATGAGCTGGGGTGGATGGGAAAGGGAGCTCCCCTGAAAAGGGGAGGGCGAAGGGAGAGAGGATGAGTCTGGGAGGGGGGGAGGGAAGGGGCTACAAAGATGTAAAGTGAATAAAATAAATGAACGAGGAAAAAATTAAAAAAAAAGAGAAGAAAAAAAAGAAACATTTAAGTAAACTAATGGATTCCTGGTGGTCACTCTTTTGTATAATTTTAGTGTAGATTTGTCAGGCAAAAGAATTATAGCCCTGGAAGGATGGCAAGAGACTCTGTCACACTGTTTAGAAGAATGCACAAGTTAAATCTTAAGAATTGTTTATCTCTGGAATTTTCCACAATAGTTTTTGCCTCAAGTTGGCAGCAGGTAATGGAAAATGTGGACTGTGTGTCTGGTGGATTTGCCCCAGGTATCCTGTTAAACTTGCTAGTAGGTGTGTCCAACAAGGATGGAAAAAAGTGAGCTGGGTTTAAAAGTTAAAAACAAGCCTCATCTATCCCATAATATTACACAAGTAAAGAGGATCCTAAGAAATAAACCTAGAAAATCTCATTTATCTAGTGCTTATTAATTTCACATCGAAACGTTTCCATTAGGTGGTTGCAATCTGAAGAACAAATCTGCCCCGTCATTGGAATATTGTGCTGAATTGCTGGGTTTGGACCAAGATGATCTGCGAGTCAGTTTAACCACCAGAGTCATGCTCACCACAGCAGGGGGCACCAAAGGAACAGTTATAAAGTAAGTTCTAAGTCATTGCTGTGCAGGAAGCCTGCCTTGTGGCTGGACAAGGAAAAATGTGTGCATTTTGAAAGCACTGAGATAGAAGGTCAATATTTATGCATCATTCATTCTTCCCATTTTAATGTCCAAAATTCTGTGCTTCCAACAACCATCGTTCAGCACATAAATAAATGGGACACAGCTTGGAGTTATTTCTTGCAGATATTCTGCATGGAATTTGGAATTTATTAAGCAAGAGAGATTTGCTTTTGAACATCTATAAAAATGTGAGCTGATAGCTAAATATCTGATTGTTTTAGGCAATAGATGGTTTTACTTCAATAGTGGTTTCTTGTGTAAATGCTGGTACTAAAGTTCCTAGAAGTGAAACTCGCTTTATTGAACATCAAGGAAACTGAACTTATTGTTACACCTACTATATTTCATTTATAGGAAATTGCAAGTGGTAGGAAGTAAGTCTCTTTTTTATTATTATTATTTCTTGTCCCCTCAGAAGTATTTATTCACCTGTCTTTTGAATGGGTACATGTGTGATGTTTGTACATGTCAGTGTGGCTCCATATAGCACGTGTGTGTTTGTGTGTGTGTGCACAGGCACCTGGTTGCCTGTGTACTTGTCTGTGAGAAGCCTAGAGGCAGTCTGCTTGGGTCTTTTCTTCAATATTTTTCCTCCCTTATCTTTTTTTTTTAATTAAGTTTTTATTTTTTACATTAATTACAGTTTATTTACTTTGTATCCCAGCTGTAGCCCCCTCCCTCATA
>NW_026586662.1:7785058-7817088 GCF_907164565.1 Psammomys obesus | reverse complement strand
CTCATCTCCTCCCTGCCCCTCTCCAAGTCCACTGATGGGGAGGTCCTCCTCCCCTTCCATCTGACCCTCGCTTATCAGGTCTCATCAGGACTGGCTGCAATGTCCTCCTCTGGGTCCTGGCAAGGCTGCTCCCCCCTCAGGGGAGGGGGGGTCAAAGACCCTCTTATCTTTTGAGACAGGGTTTCTGACTGGGCCCAGAGCTCATGCATTTGGCTGGGCAGCTGCTCAGGGAGCCCTAGAGAGCCCCTCCCCACAGTGGGGTCACATGTTGTCACCATACCCAGCTCCCCCAGCTTTCACAAGCTTGCTGATGAGCCCAGCTCACGTCCTCATTTTGTGTGGTGGGGACTTCATCAAGAGAGCCATCTCCCTCCTCCCTGCCTCAGATCTCTAAAGTCAGTAGCCATAACCTTCAGAGCATGCAGTTTTGGCTTAATAGCACATATTTTATGAATTTTGGTTGTAGATACTGTACAATAAAATTGATACTGAGTTTCACTGTTCTCAGGAACTGCAATGCAAGGTTCTTATTTGTTGAGGGAAAAGTCAAGTCCCTCTCCTTTTCTTAATATGGTGACAATGCACTCAAGTGACTTACTCAGAAAAACATTCAGCAATTAAAACAAAGCCAGGCATGGTGGCACAAGCCTGTAATCCCAGCAGGTTGAGGCAGGAAGATGACCTCAACTTTGAGGAAGCTTGGGATGCATAAAAAGACCTTGTTTCAAATACCAGACAATAACCAAAAATTGCCAATACATTTTCCCCAGTGATACAGTATTTTAAATTAATTAATTAGCAAATTAATGGGTTTTTTTTAGTGCCACTCGCACTGAAAAAGGTGTGCTCTCATTTCTGTACTGTCTTGGAACAAGTCTGTTATGTTTTCTGTATTGTGTATACATTCAGACCTACAGAGAATTCTGGTATCTACTTGACTTCTTATTTTATTTAGTTTTTGATGCAGGGTCTGGCTGTGTAGCTGAAGCTAGCCTTGAGCTCACAATCTTCCTTCCTCAGCTTTTTGAGTGCTGGAGTTATAGGTGTGTTGTATCATATCAATATACTTGAATAATTTTGTTTTTGACCTTTTGACAGGGTTTCTCTGTGTAGGTCTGGATGTCCTGGAGTTCACTCTGTAGAGTCGTATACCACCACCACCACTAAGCCCATACTTGAGTAATTTTAAAGTCACTCAAAAATTGGGACTTTTTAAAAATTTTTCATGTCCTTGAGTATTTAGGATCTAGCCTGACATTTGGAAAGTCTCCTCCATGATACGCTTTTTTTTATTAGACTAATTTTAGTGAGGAAAATAGCTTGCATTTGTGTCTACAGTGTTGAATATCATCATCCCATATAGTTACTACAAACAGGACTGGAAAGTTCAAGTTTTAAGATGTCAGTATTTTTTCTAACCAAGTTAAATGAGTTCCCAAGCTTTAAAGTTTCCCTGAATTAAACATAATTTGTTTCATATTTTAGAAAAGTGAAATAGGAAAACCATTTTATATTTTTATGTATATTTAGTGTTAAAGAGATGTATAGATGAAGGTTAAAGTGATTTTTTTAAGCCATTTTTTTTCCAGAAGTATATTTTAATGTAACTTTAGTTAATTGTTTTAGTTTGTCTCTTGTAATTTTCTTGTTAATTTTATCTCTGCCTACTCACCTGGAATTTGGTAACAATTTGTTTCAGATGCACACTGACTTCATGCCTCCAGCATTATTTCACAGTCTGTCGCTTTAAGGGCTTTTCATTGGACTATTTTTTTCTCCCCCAGGGTCCCCCTGAAAGTGGAACAAGCAAACAACGCTCGCGATGCCCTGGCAAAGACTGTCTACAGCCATCTTTTTGATCATGTGGTAAACAGAGTGAATCAGTGTTTTCCTTTTGAAACGTCATCTTATTTTATTGGTGTCCTGGATATTGCTGGGTTTGGTAAGTATTATTTCTTTAGTTAATTTGTAATTGATATATATATATTTTCACATATATAACAATGTTTTCCCCAAAGCTGTTATGTTAGCCTCTCTCATTGCTATGACCAAATACCAAACAGAAGCAAAATAAGGCAGTGTTCACCCTGCCTGGAGGCTTCAGAGTTTTCAGCCCTCCATGGCGGGACAGAGCTGCTCACGTGGTGGGGAGGGGGGAGGATAGGAGAGGAGAAAAGGGAAAGGATAAGACTGCATATGGTAGCTTTTGATCCCCCACTCTTGCATCTGCGCTCCCACCTTCTAAGATGGCACTTCTCACATTCAGGGCTTTCTCTTTGGTAGTGCTCTCTGGAAAGACCCTCACAAAGCCCAGAGGTGGGCTTTGACAATTTTCTATGTCCCTATCAATTGATTCAAACTGACAGTCAAGGTGAATTATCACAAACCTTTCTCCTCGTGATTCACTTGATATATATTCTTTATATGTTACTGTCTGCATTTCGTTATGCAGCTTCTAAAGTAAGCTAGTTAGTGCTCTTCTAAACTACCATAGTTGAGCTGTTTCCATATCCTTGGATGGGTATAGCCGAAATAAAGATAAACCCCTGAGCACTGCTGCTATGGATAATAAAGTTGGTCTATAGTTCTGAATGAGATAAATCCCCTTCACTGATGAGATTTCATAATCTTTAGCATGACACATTTTCAGAGTGTGAAATTGTAGAGCCTCATGGATCTAAGACATAATTCAACCCTTAACTTTACAACAGATTACTAGCATAGCAGTTTTGTTAATGGATTAACTAGGAAAAAAAATCTCCTAAAGTACATGAATTTTCAATCATTTTTGTACTCTATTTTGCTTTAATACCTGTGCTTTAGAAATTTATGTTAAAGAGAGCTAACTTGTAAATTTTTGACTTTTTACTATAGAATGTTTGTGTCATTAGACACTTTTTTTTTTAGTCTGGTAGAATAAAGTACTTCTCATACCTAATTTTAGTACTTGACAATATATCTCTTGAATTAAGAATGTTTTGGGGTCATAGAACAAACAATTTTATATATTTGATAAGCCCAACTTAAAATTAAACCATTGACACAGTGACATTTGATCCTGGGATAAATGAATGTGTGTTGTCATATGGTGACAGCTCTCTTCTGGTTTCATGTTTTCAGAGTATTTTGAGCACAACAGCTTTGAACAGTTTTGCATCAACTATTGCAATGAGAAACTTCAACAGTTTTTTAATGAAAGGATCCTGAAAGAGGTGAGTAACTTTATTTAAATGTAAGGTCCACATTAAGCCATTTACATTTCAAGGAAGACAGTCATACTGCAGTTACCCTGACTGATGGAGTCTGACATGAGGTGGCTAGGTGGTCCAGCAGGCGCTAGCAATTCAGCTGAAGTTTGGGGACCTTATAAGTTAAGTAGGCAGCTTCTCAGGAGTGACTCTCACTCATTAGTAAGCGCAGCTTGTGTTTTTATCGTGATTTGGTTGACTTTAATTTCTGTTACTGTTAAATGGCTTCCTATTCTCATGCCTTGGCCTCTCTTGTCCTCAGTGTCTGCTTCTGTTTGCTCTGCCACTCATTTCTCTTCTCTCTGTGTGCATCAGAAAAGCTGCCAGTCAGGAGATTTTGAGCAGCCACAGGCCAGGAGTACCTCTGGGTAGCACTTTCCCTACTAGTGCCATCTTTTGTGCTGCAAACTGCTTATGAGTGACCTGTCTTTGGCTGTCCGCCATTTCCTCTTCAGGAAGGAACTTCCTTTCTCTGCGCTCAGTATAGATTTCCAGGCACAGCTGACACTCAGAATACCATGACAGACTAGGAAGTTTATATTTCTCTACCATTTAGTCAAAGCAAAGGTAGCTTTGGTTACATTGATTTCTTCTAAGGCTCATTATTTTCTCCCCTTAAACCTTAATTCTCCAATATTTTCTACCAATATCTTTGTTTTCCTTCCTTTGTACCATCGGGGATAGGTTTTGTTGGCTGAAGATGCTAGAGTAGAGGAACCGGAAAGTTTGTCCAACCTAGCCCTTCATTGTTCAGATGAAGAAAGCAGGTCTGAAGGCATTTCACAGCCTCTCTAGGCCCGACTCCCCTTTCCAAGCTGTTGATCCACACCTTGTACTTCCTTTGTGTCAGTGTTGCCATTCCCAAGTATTTGAGCTGAAATAAACAGTGTTGGGTTGTTTTTTTTTTTTTTTTTTTTTTTTTTTTTTTTGTATTTTGTTTTTACTTCCCATTTCCATCTCATGTATTTTTTCCCACAATTCTTTTTTGTTTTTGTCTTTGCAAGGTTTCTGGAACATTATAGCATTTGTTAATTTTTGAATAGGCCGTAGTTAATCAGTTGTAGCATAAGCGAGTAAAGCAAGCACTTCCCTGTAAGACAGGGTCTCTATTTTATCCGTCTGTGCTAGTCCCTCCTTTGCAGTAAAGTTCATTTGCGGTTAAAAAAAAATGCTTTGCTGCTAAACTTGCCATAATCCTTCCCTTCCACTCCAGCTCAGCGCATACTCTGTGTAGAAACAGGAACCATTAAAGAGGGTGCACTGTCTTTTGTTTGCTTTTGTTACAGTCCTTTAAGTATACACAGGAATTTCCAGTTCAGATTGGGTTTAAGTGGACAAGGCCTTCTAGAATGTAAAGAAATACTTAACCATTGAGGAAAAAATAATGTTAGAACACATTAATTTAAGCTCAATGTATACGTTACCCATATTATAGAAAAAAACTTCAAGAGTTATTTTAAGAAGATACGGATTGTATATAGAGAATATATTTTCATTGAGCTATTATTGATGTATTATTCTTCCCAATTGTAACTTTTCCCCAGTTATATTGGTATTTATTCTCTGCATCCATTTGTAGTCATTGGCATTTTCCTGATTTTTGTACTTGGCTATAAGTGTTCAAACTTGGTTCCATCTTCAGCAAATCACTTAAGGATATACCTGTTGGTAAAAGCTTTTGCATTTTAACTGGTAACTGTTATGTAGAACTGACACCAAACTCTGGTGGCATTTTGCATTGCATAATATTTCCATAATGATGACTATACTCTTTGATCTACAGGAACAAGAACTCTATCAGAAAGAGGGCCTGGGTGTTAATGAAGTGCACTATGTGGACAACCAGGACTGCATAGGTATGGATCCTCTCATTCTGCCCTTTGGATATATGGGGGAGACAATGAGTGCTCTTGCTGGGAACACCTGTGTATTCAGTGGTTTAGACACTAGTGATAAGACTCAGGACTGTGTCGTTGGAGAGGGGGACTTGTGTAGAACTCCTGTCAAGTTATTTTTCTTGATGAGGCATTCTTGTCAGCTTTGTTGAAAGTTTTTCTAAAATCTCTGTTTATTACTATCCCTAGTTTACTACTCTGAAGGCTATTGTGTAAACCAGGTCAGGGGAAGCTCCGCTACCCAGGGAACAAGCAGACAGCTATGTCATCTCCTTGACAAAGTACATAGTTTGGTGAGGTTTGCCAGGGCCTCTTGATCCTGTCCTCTTCTGTGGATTGGCAGTATCTTAGAAGTTCCTTATTAAATCTAGATAATATTGTGTAACAGCAGAACAGTGCCTCTGCTTTTCTTTCAGTTTATCAATAAAGAAACCTTACCTTATTTATTGCCCTGCAGATAGCTCTTTGTCTACTTAGTTATTTGTTTATCTATTTATCTACTATCTATCATCCATGTATATATGCATGTATGCATGTATGTATGTATTTGTATGAATGTTTCGCCTTCATGT
Organism: Psammomys obesus; assembly: GCF_907164565.1. Classification (NCBI taxonomy): domain Eukaryota; kingdom Metazoa; phylum Chordata; class Mammalia; order Rodentia; family Muridae; genus Psammomys; species Psammomys obesus. The sequence goes on along the minus strand of NW_026586662.1, from coordinate 7,811,373 downwards.
CTGTGAAGCACACTCATGCCTGGTGTCCACAGAGGCCAGAAGAGGGCATCTGATCCTCTGTGACTGGAATTACAGATGGTGTTAGGCTGCCATGTGGGTGCTGGGAACCCAACTCAGGTCCTTTTATCTACCAAGCCATCTCTCTACCTCCCACCCTCTCTCTTTCATTTCCCACCCCATCTCTAAAGTCAAGTGTTGAGAGCCTGGGACTTGAAAACCCACCTTGATAATTCAGTCAATGACTTATATGCTGGACTTTGACAGCACACTAATATAGAAGCACTATCACGTTAGACCAATGTAGCCTTTCAAAAGCTTTCCCATCCTACCCTGGTCTGCTTAGCATCCCTCTAGTCACTGCAGCTTTTCTCACCTCTGGCCTTGACGGTGGGAGTTATTAATCTGGCGGGAACGTCTCCTCCTCTCACTTCTGTCTCATTCAATAGCTACTTTGTAATACTTTAATTTACAACTCAGTTCAGTATGTCCATCTTCCTTCATTATCAATTTTCAAAGAAGTGTCATTTTCTGATTGGTGCAATGGGAATCTTGATTTCTCTTTTGTTGTTGTGGAACTCCATTCCAGTCTCCCTCCCCCCCCCCCAACTCTGTGTGTGTGTGTGTATGTGTGTGTGCAATTGTATTTAAGTTCTTTAAAATTTAAAGTTATTTTTAGGTTAGGCAGAAAATCCAACTATATATAGGATTGGACATAAAAATGTATTATTACGTGGAGATGAGGGAGGGAGGGAGGGACTGGGAGGGAATGAGGGATCGGGACATGGCTAGGATACAGAGTTAATAAAATGTAACTGATAAGAAAAAAATACAATTCAAAAAAAAGTAAAAAAAAATGTATTATTACTAAACTTTATGTTTGAAAATTTAAAAATCAACTTTTGAAAATAACATTAAGAAACTGTGTATGCAATGACTTCTGTCGTTTTATTTGAGTTTGAATGTGGATGTTAACTGGAAAAAGGGAAGTTTCTGAGTCTTTAGTCTGTTGCTCTAGTGTACACAAAGAATGCTTTTGATGTCAGTCACTGTCCTTGGATTGAAAGAGTTACGTCACTTTTCCTCCTCCCTTTCCTCCCTCCAGCTGCTCCCAGGCACCCTCCCTCACACTCCTCCCATGCTCAGCTTTCTTTATCATTGTTACACACATATATCTGTGTATGTGTGTATATGTATATATGATTAGATAGAACCCGCTGAGCCCTTCTTGTTGTTTGTATGTTATGGTTTCAAGGCTGACTGCTCTGCATTGGATGACCAATAATCGGGCTTATTTCTGGAAGAGGCTGATTCTCCTTCTTCCAAACTCACTAGTTGTCTGCAGTTCTTTGTCAAGAGGTGGGATGATATGGAATTCTCCCCCTTCTACACTAGCTTGTCTGTTGGTACTGCCATTGTTCCAGTCTTGTTTATGCAGCCCTTTCTAGGAGAGACAGTTTCACAGCAGACTTCCTGGCATCCTGGCCCAGATAGTCCTCCACCCTTTTCTATGATGTTCCTGGGGCCACAGATGCAGGAGCTGAGCAGTTACTTTTTTTTTTTTTTTTTTTGTGAAGCTGTTTTCCCAGAACCTGTACTAAAACTATGATGTTATTTTTAAATAAATGTCCATATTTGAAATAAAAACTCTCCCATTTCTAGATAACCTTTGATAGACTATATTTATCTTCTTTCCAAATACTTTTTGAAATTGATAAATGAATATTCTTTAAAGTATTGTTCACCACAATTGAGGTTTTGATATCTTGAAATAGATTTAATTGAAGTGAAATTAGTGGGAATCCTGGATATTCTGGATGAAGAAAATCGTCTTCCCCAGCCGAGTGACCAGCACTTTACAGCCGCAGTTCACCAGAAGCACAAAGACCATTTCCGACTCACTGTGAGTTTGCCATTCTAAGATGGAGGTTCTGCTGGGAAGAGAAATCTTTAGGCAAACAGCTGCAGTAGGCTTCAGATATTTTTAACCACTAGAGCCACAACTTATCCAAAGATGAAGGCAATGAGGTTATAACCGGCAAACATTTTTTATAGATGGCCATAAAATTGTGTGTGTGTTTATGTGTGTGTATCCACACATGAGCATTTGATGGTAAAGCTTTAGCTGAATACAGTAGCTCATGCATCAAGAGAGGAAAATGGACACAGAATTTGTAGCAAGATTAGATAGGATAAAGGGAAGAGACAAGGTGAGCAACAGAAATAAGCCAGAACACACTTTTCCAAAACTCAGATGCTGATCCGCTGCTGGCGCTTGGGTCCCTGTGGCAGTAAAAGTGGAGCTGTACTCTGTGAGGCTGGCATTTGGGGCTGTTTAAACAGTTTTCTCTGTTTTTTTTCAACTGTGAGCTTATCCCTCCACTCAGCCATCACCTCCTGAGATAACACATTGCTTCACCCCTGAGCGCAGAAAGACCCTGACCAGGTCAGTCTCAGTCACAAAGGTAGTCACTACCGCATGGAAAAGAGAATAGCAGTGGATACTTCCTATTTTCCTCAAAAGAAGACAGAAAAAGAAATGAGAGAAGCTGCTTAGAGTTGCTTAGTGGAATTAGGGAATGAGTTGGCAAATGCCTCCATTAACTGTACGTGTTATAGGTTGTAAAATACTGTAATGGTCATTGCTTTGATGGGTCAAGTTGCTTAAGTGAATGGTAACAAATATGCTCCCTTCTACTATTTTTTTAAGAGTTTATTTTTGATGTATTTAAATACAGTACAACTTTGGAACATCCCCCCCCCCTTTTAAGATTTCCTTATTTATACAGCAATCTACCTACATGTGTGCTTACGCACCAGAATTGGGCACCAGATCTCACTATAGATGGTTGTGAGCCACCATGTCGTTGCTGGGAATTGAACTCAGGACCTTTGGAAGAACAGCCAGTGTTCTTAACCTCTGAGCCAACTCTCCAGCCCCCTTCTACTCATTATTAACAAAAGAGCAGTGCATACACACACCAGGTATTATTGGATGGGCCATTAATATGTAAAAAAGGAGGTAAGAGAAGTTTAAGTTTAATAAAAAAAATTGACAAAACATCAGTGGAAGATAGATTCACTGGCTTTCCTGGAAAAACCTGTGTCTGGACCCTTAGAGCCACCTGCTTCATTGATGTATGTTCTTAAGTATCCCTAATAGTTATCATAAAACACAGTATTTTGGTGTAAAGAAGCAAAATAATATGTATCCTCAACAAAATTGCTAATGTTGAAGCTGTGTGCCAGGCTTGCCTGTTTATGGCTGTTCAGTATGTGGCCTATGATGCGCGGTTGCCTTCACCAAGAGTGCTGTTCTCACTTAACAGAACTGTGACTAGAATAATCCCACAGGGGTGTAACTTAAAGACAGCGAGTTCAAGCATAAGGAATGAGGCCTGGCTGCTTTTCTCAGGGAGAATAAGCAAACACAAAGCAATGATCTCAATTTACATAGGTCATTAGTTTTGCTGTATTTTTTGGGAACTAAATGTGACGGTCATTCATGGAACACTTGGCACTGTCCGAGTGCTCTTACTTGGATGACTCTATTTAATCCTATTAGTATCTTCATGCTAGAGATGAGAAGCAGACAAGGGGAGAGGAGGCAATCCTGATGGCATGTGAGGACAAAGTGGGTTAGGAGGCAGGTGAGCTGTTGTGGCAGCAGAACCCCCGTTCTGGCTCCTGGATGGTTGCCTTTCCTCTGTCCTAAAGGCTCAGACCCTGGGTGCCAGGGCTGTCTGTCCATTTTAAATGATACTGTCTCCTTCACCTTGGATTATTTTTAGAGACAGATGTGACCACATATGTGATAGTATTTTGAAAAGTTTAAATAATTCAGATATGAGATACTGTAATTAAACGTTACTAATAGTGTAGTTTTCTTGAAATACGTTCAGATTCGTTGTGTAAAATGTTAGGGTGGTTGGTTTGAGACACCAGAAGTGTCTTTGTGCTGACCTCATGACTTTTTTCCTGACTGCACTTGGAAATCAGCCTATATGAACAGCATGGGACGAGGGAGGTTTAAAGCCCCCCATTAGTGATTATAACGAGCATGAATACTGAGCTTTAGAAATAAGTGGTTAATTTCACAAAAGTCTCAACTTTGTTTTTTGTTGGCTTTCAAATGAGATTTTACTTTAAAAATTTTTTATTTTTTTGTGTGTGTTTGTGTGTGGGTATGTGCACATGAGGGCAGTACCTGTAGCATCCAGAAAAAGGTGTTAGGATCATCTAGAGCTTTAGCGGTTTGGGGCTGCCTGACATGGGTGCTGGAAACCAAACTCAGACCCTCTGGAAGATCAGGAAACACTCTTAATCAAGTTTTATGTGTGACAGGCATGAATGTACACGTTTTATATTGACACTCATCCATGCCTGTCTATTTCATGTGCGGCCTTCATGTATGTGTGTATGTCTTGTATGTGGCATTCATGTACGTGTATGTGTTTTGTGTATGGCAGGCATGTATGTGTTTTTGTGGGAGGCAGGGATGTTATGTGTATATCTTTTGTGTGTGGCAGGCATGTGTATATGTCTTGCGGGTGGCATTCATGCATGTGTATAGGTTTTGTGTGTGGCAGGCTTGAATGTGTTTCTTGTGTGGCAGGTGTGCATGTGTGTCTGTTTTTGTCTTACACCAATTTTTTTTCCACTAAGATACAGCCAAATGTAATCAACATGCTTCAAGGTATATTCAGTATTTGAAAGTAGTACAGTTATGAAAAAATGCGAAAAATCCCCTTATGATTTTAGGTACTCTGCATCTATGATTGTCCAAGGAGAGTCCCTGACCGTCTTTTTGATAACGTGGTAACTTATATATGTACTTTCTCCCTCAGATTCCCAGGAAATCTAAGCTGGCAGTCCACAGGAACCTCAGAGATGACGAAGGCTTTATCATCAGGCACTTTGCAGGGGCCGTGTGCTATGAGACAGTGAGTACAGCGTTGCTCAGTGGGACACAGTTGGCCCTGAAGCCACGCTCTGCAGTGTGGCAGTCTCTGGCGATTTAGGCTTGAATAACTTTAGCAGTCCAGTTCCTTGATACACTAGACACCTTTAAAGCGCTGAATACCCGCGCTGAAGTCTTGGCCAGTGTGGACACGGAACATTTGTGCTTTCCCAGAAAATTCCATGGGACAGAGCTCAGGTAGGAAATGTTTATCACAATGCAGATAGAAACATTTTATTTCATTGTTTTTTCAGACCCAGTTTGTGGAGAAAAATAATGATGCACTACATATGTCTCTTGAATCCTTGATATGTGAGTCCAGGGATAAGTTTATACGGGCATTGTTTGAATCATCCACCAATAACAACAAAGATACGAAACAAAAGGCTGGGAAACTTAGCTTCATCAGCGTGGGAAACAAGTTTAAGGTATTTGTGCTAAATAACATAATCAAATGTTTCTTTCCTTCTTTTTTTTTTTTAATTTGTTTGCTGTATGAAAAGCCATTGTTTTATATTGTAAACTGGATAATGTAGATCATGAATCGTTTCAAGAGAAGACACTGCATTACTGATGCTTATATGTAAGATCTCATTGTAGTCACAGCTACGGAGTATACAGAAATGCGTGTATTTTCAGACCATGTTAGTACACAGTATACATGATTGATTCTCCTAATGCGCTTGCTTCCCCCCACGCTGCCTTCTTGAACTTTAAGTATTCTCTTTCCCATGTGTTTTCTGCTTCCTTCCTCATTCAGCAGTTCTGTTTAGCTGCAGTAGTTCAGCTCGAGATGGCTAGAGAGGACTAGTTGAGTTGAGAGAGGAAAAGCAGGCACAGCCAGGGGCCTCAGGTAAATGATCCCTTCCATAGACTCCTTTTCACAGCATGGCTGCTATGCTAAAGAGCCCGTGTCAAGTTAATGGTTCAGTTTGTAATTCATTTTCAACGCATTTTCTCTCATGGTATCGTGGGCATGCATCTCACAGTAAATTTGATTAAAGCTTTTGATAACCTTTATAAAAGAGAAGTGTTCTGGTGTGGCAAACTCTTAATTTGCTTATCTGACTTTAAAGAATAATTTGTTTTATTAATTTTAACTCAAAATTAATTATTTGAAACCTAACAAGGAGTGTTTTAAAACAAGGTGTGTTTTAATACTGTGATAAAATACTGTTAATTGCTTATAATTATTGTTAAGTATAGAAAAACTTAAAAACCTTTAATAGATAATTACAATACACAGAACAAAGCAGTTAATTAAATAACTTCTCTCCACACTTCCAGAAAGTATCATTACATTTCCTATACAGCTGACTTTTGCCTTTTGGTGTATTTTAAATATTTAAAATGATGTAATTAGGACCAGTATTTATGTAAAGCAGAGGTTCTCAGCCTTCCTAATGCTGTGACCCTTTCATACAGTTCCTCATGTTGTGGTGAAACTCAACCATAAAATTACTTTCATTGATCCTTCATAGCTGTGATTTTGCGACTGTTATGAATTTTGCTGTAGGTATCTGATATGCAGGGTACCTATTAGGTTATCCTCAAGGGAGTCTCGGCCCACAGGTTGTGAACCAACACCGAAAAGAGAACCATGGTGCTAACTAGTAGCACAAACCTTCTCAAATCCCTTTTGGGTTGAAATGGGTCCTGAAGTGGGCTTGGTGACACAGGTCTGTAATCCCAGCTCAGGGGAGGGAGAGTTAGGAAGATCAAGAGTTCAAGGCCAGTCTCTGGTACCTGGGTCAAGATCAGCCCTAGCTATGTGAGACCCTATCTCAAAGCCAAAAACCAAACAAGACAAACAAAAAGAAAGAAGAAAAAAGAAAGAATTGTCATGGATCCTAAATATTTAACTTGATACTTACATTTCTAAAAGCTAAGTTTCTTTGTAAAGCTTTTAAATGTAAATACAGAAGAGAAATCATAAAACATTTTAGGTAGCTGAATTTGAAGGTTTGAGTTTTGTTTCAAGAAGTATTAATTTATGAGTTCTTCATACACTCAGTGAGCAATATTTTTTAATCTAGTATTTTTCCATTCCAGATTAAACATTTGATAACATGTTGGTTTGAAAATAGCACATTGGCTAGATGTGGTGTCATGGCTCTTGTGGTCCCAGGTGACTGAGGAGACCGATAAAGGAGGATCATCGAGTCTAGGCATTCAGGGCCAGGCTGAGTAACATAACCATCAGGGCCCTCCTCAGAAAACAAAACCACATTATCTTATAAATAGAGAGGTATGTCTAGTAAGAATGCGCTTAAAACGATAGATAGTCTCCGATATTTGGAGACTTTAAATCCACTATAACTACAACTCTAGTTCCAGGGAACCTAAAGCCTCGGGCCTCCGAGGGTCACTGCTCTCACTTGTGACATGCACACATGTACACATAATTAAAACCAGATGTGAAAATAAGTAAATAAAATACAATAATTAAAATCAAAGCTAAAATAAGTAAAGAAAAAATACAAACGAAGGCTGACCCTCCAAAGTCCTTCCTTCTCCTGGGTTTTGGCTTTGTGTTAATGGGCATTCTTTTCTGATTTCTCAGCTGCTGTTAATTAATTTTTGTTTCCACTGTTCTGACTTTGTCTCCATTTTTGGGGAGCAAAGCACCACACTGTCCGTGGATTAAAAGGAATGTATTTATAACTGTTGCTTTTTTTCCAAAGAGGCTCTCAACTTGCTTTTCAGTTGCCTGAAATACAGACTGATGTTGATTTCTGCCAATGAGTTTTGTGCATGGGACTGTATTCTTCAGTCCCATGACAAGTTCATTTTATTCTAATAACAAGTAGCTTCCTAGTAAGAGAATGAACTTGGATGTCAGGGCTTTGCCATCACTAGCTCCATGCTCTTAAACATACTGTTCCTTCCCCTAGATCTTAATACCTGCATAATGAGTCCAACAATGTCGCCTTAATTAGGTTTATTGTGTTGTATTCTTCACTGGATTAAATGTAACAATCCTCATGAGAAGCTTCCTTTGAGCAGTGCCTCACTCACAGAAAAGCATTCAGCAAAATCTACACGTTACTATTAATTATAGCTATTCTCACCAAAATATGTTAATTTAAGAATTATCATCTTAATTTGTATTTTTCCAAGTAGCATAACGAGCATTTCAGCATGAAATTATCATGTAGAATAGGAAAACAAACATGATTTAAGCACACTGAACCAGGGCAAATTATAATCAGTATTCCTAAACTAGGAGAGCGTGGTAAGTGTATTCCTTGTGAAAAAATTTTAAAGCAAATCGTTAGAGTTTGAAAAGCATTTAAAATATAGAAAAATTTAAAATAGTGAAGAGAATTTCTGCAGTTAGATTAGGGCTGTTTCACTTTGCCATGCTGCATGGGCCAATCCTGACGTACAGATAGTTGCTCATTTTAAACATTGCAAGCTTCATAGCATGCGACACGACAGTGCCTTGTTTGCCATACACTGAGGTACTGCGTGTAGCTTTCATGCTGTGCATCCCTGGCCTCTTCACACGCTCTCACTCATTGCTTATGTTGTTTTTTTATCCTGTTTGTTAATGTGTCACTAATTTGCAGCCTTAATTATACTACAATGTAAATATTGTCATTGACATCTCATTAGCCATTTTGCATGATGCTGCCTGTTCCAGAGTTTGTGTGCCAGGAGGTTGTCATAAAATGTTACATGTGGACGTTTTAAAAGCATATTATTTTAGTCTCATATTGGAGAATTAATATTAATTCTTTTTCACTATGTATTTTGACTTTCTGAAATACTCTTTTTTTTCTTTTTTTAGACACAGTTAAACTTGCTTCTGGATAAACTTCGAAGTACCGTGAGTACACTTAATAAGAAAACATTTTTAAAATGGTTATCCAGGTAAACCTAGTAACCCTGTAATAATGAGAAGTATATTTTAAACCACATTCTCTTTCAAAAAGAAATCAGTTTTTAGAGGGCTACCTAGACTTTCACCTGGTAAGCAGAGATTCAGGGTGTCACTCCTGGTACACGCCCCCACCCACCCACACCCACATCTACACCCCTCCCACACATACCCATCTGCACAGTCAGCTTATAAAATGGTAAAATGGTTATTATTAGTTTTTTTCTGTTTTAAAGAAATATGTTGTGAAATGAAATTATCTGGAAGTGTTTCTTGTTAATAAATGAAGGTTTCTAGAAGGTGAAAATAATTAGCAATTATAAAAAAAAAGCAAACATTTTAATATGAAAGATAAAGCATGTAATTTATTATAGTAATGTTCTTCAGACATGACAGTGTGCCTCAGACGAAAATGAACTTAGTATTATCTGTCCTTTATAAATGCCAAGTTTATTAGAAGCTCATCTTTTAACTACTTTTTGTTGGTTCAGTCTGGTACTTTTTTTTTCCTAGTGCTTTTTAGTAGTGTTGGCATTGAACGTAGACTCTTGCACATGCTATGAAAATGCCCTACTAAGCTGTATGCCTGGTGCTTGATTCTTTTTATTCCCATAGTTTTGGACAGGGTCTCTTCATATAGGTGGGGTTGGCCTTGATGTTTCTGTGGAGCCAAGGCTGTCCCTGAGCATCAATCATCCTGTCTTTGCCCCGATGGCCTGGGGGTTACAGATTGACTCACTGTACTCTAGTGTTTTGACTATGAAACAAGACCCACATAGAAAGAAATCCTAATTGCTAAGTATGGTGCATTCAGCTGGCAGCCCTAGTACTTGGGAAGTTGAGACAGGAGGATCATAAGTTTGGGACCAGCTTGGCCTGCGTAATGGGAGCAAAAAAGCCACAATGGATCTGTGAGTTATAGAAAAATTGTGATTCCAAGGAAAGGCTTATTTTTTTTATACAAATCACAGAGTTCAACTTCATATGCTTCCTTTTAAAGTACCAGTCATTTTCGGTAACCTAGTATCTGTTCTGCCAATGCTGCTACTGCTATACTTACTGATGAATTCACCTTTGGAGCCATCCAGAAAATCATGAATGTCCCGAATCTCTAAAATTTTTAGCTCTTAAGAGTATCTTATAAAAGTATGATTTTTTTTTTCTTTGAGAATTTCACACACGTGTACAGGGTGTTTGATCGCATTCACCCCACACCCTTTCTCATGACCCAGGCGTCTGCCTACTTCAAGTGGGACGAGGAGGTTGTTTTCTTTTCATTTCCCAAAGACTGCACTGCACTGAAATGATGAGATGATTTATAGAAACATGTTGTCCAAGCATCTGTAGTGAGCATCATTACTGAGATAAGTATTCAGTGTTGTAAGGTGGCTACTTTGAAGAGAAGCAGCTGTTTGGGTGTCTGCTACATTATCTTCAGTGCACAGCACTTTCACTGTGGTACAAACAGTATCCTTCCACCTTATTCAGCAAAATATGATCACTACATGGAAGCCTCTAAGTTTATAAAAATATTGCTTAACAAACAAAAATTTAAACGCATGGTGGTGCAACTTGGGACCTGTATGTTTTTTAAGTCAAATGAAAATACTGATTTATGTGTGTGTACTGTTTGCTTACGTTTTGGCCTAAATTTTAAATAGTGTTATTTTTATGTCCCTTCCCAGCCTCTGTAGAGGTGTTGTGGGCAAGGCCTGGCCCTGGAAAATAAACCCTGAACCCTCTGTGAGAAGACAGAGCGAAGCCTACAGAGGGCTTTATTTAAATGTGATGCTACACTTTGCAGTAAAAGATTATTTTTTTATGATTTCTGACATTCAAAACTAAAATGTCACCTTGCTAATATTTACTTATAATGTAGACAATAATTTCAAGATTGAAATTATACAAGTATGACAATAAAATTTTAAGTTCCTTTGTAATCATTTTATGCCATTTATTAACATTAACATGCTGTGAAAGTTGGTGGTATTCATAGCTATAGAAACATAAAGATGCTGTAGACAATATCTCAAACAGTATTTCTTTCTCTCTCAGGGAGCCAGCTTCATTCGTTGCATCAAGCCCAACCTAAAGATGACAAGCCACCATTTCGAAGGCGCCCAAATTCTGTCTCAACTTCAGTGTTCTGGTATTTCCATATATTTTTTTTTCTAATCTCTCACAAAGTTTTCAAATGAACAGCTACCGTTAACTTACTCCTCTTCAAGTTCAGCAAGATTCTTACGTTTCCCTTAATCCTAAAGGAAGCACAGGACGGGGGTAACATGAACAATATTGACCTCTGTCAGGTAATGTCGTGGAAGTAAGCTTTACTAAGAACATTCAGGTTACTGGCAAACCTGGCAGCCACAGTCCCCAGTGGTCCTCACTTCCCACACAACTGGGTCAGGAGAGAGTTGGTGTCCTTGCTTCTCCTCCACCATGTGGAAAAAAAAATCAAAGCAGGATGAAGCCCTTGGGCTTTCTGCACTTTCATGAATTTGATTAGCTTGTCACTTCCAGCCCAGGGCCTGGCTTTGCTCAGTCACAGAAGCCTCAGGCACGGACACTCTGTCCACACGTCCAGCTGCCTCCCCGCTCTTTCTGCAGCTCAGCCTCTGCTACCTTTCAAATCCCAACGCTCTCTGCCGCCTTATTCTGGTCCCCACAGAGGCCCATTTACAGTGAGGCTGAGGTCTCTTTAAGTAAACTCCTTTCAGAACCCTGCACTTAATTTTGTATTAAAGAGTCCTTCCCAGATGAGGCAAGCTCCAGTTTTCCTGACCTCTGGATCTATTTCTGTCGCTTCTCACTAAACTTTAGCTGTTAATTTAATCCAGCATTTTCTTCTTGTCTGTACAGGACTGGTAGGCCAGCCAAGTTGGCACCAGTTAAATTTGTGGACACTGACCTTTCAGGGCTCTCCAAAGTCAAGTTTCCCTGCTCAGCATTTTTCTGTTTCTCTGCAGAGCCAGCCAGGACCCCTCCTCGCAGCCCCCTGGCTCTCTTTAGAACTCTGAGCCCCTGCCAGCAGCTGGCCTCTTCTCTTACCAAAGCCCCACCTGGGCGCTGCCAGCACTTCTTCCTGTCTGCATCCTCTTCGGGCCTGTCAAAAGCAGGAATGGCCTGTCCCTGGTGTACTGCCCTCCTGCCTCTCATGAGTCAGCACTGCTGATTAAGAACTCTGCCAGGGCGCACACTACAAAGCACCCCCATTTCCGCTGAGACACACTAGGCTCCCATCTGCCACTCACATTGCCTTTTAGATCTTTTATTTCTCCACTGTTTCTCTCTAGTTCCTTTTCTCTCTGCCATTCTGTTTTTGATTCCTCGGTCCCCTGCCTTCTGCAAACTCCGGCGTCACCTGGTATGGTAACCAAGAGATTGGCATTATGACCTGTTAAGCATCTGAAATGTGGCTGGTGGGACTTCTGTAGAAGTAATTTTACATTTATTTACTATTGAAATGCAAACGGCTCTGTGTGCCTAGTGCGGCTGAGGACCTGTGGGTAAGGCCTGCTCTGTTGGATAGTGCATCCTGTCCCTTTCCCAAGCACTGTGACCTTCCATACAGTGAGTGCTCCTGCTTGCCCACCCGAGCTGAGCCTTCTCCCACTTGCTTCCCTACCGCAGTTGTCCATGGGACCTCCTTACCCACTCTCTGCATTGTAGACATGTGTAGGATTATACGGTTCAGCTCTGAGTGTCCTCTTCCTGCGTGCAGCGCTCCAGTGCCTCCTGATGAGTATTAGGGTGACTGAAGAGTAGAATCTGGTGCTGTCCCTCTGGCTCGTGTGTTCTGGCTCCCTTCTTTCTCCTCTCTTCTGTCCGTGCTCCAGCCCACAGACTTGTGGCCCATATTCCCTCCTTGATCCTGGCCCCAAATGGGGCTTTGTCCATGGCACTGATGGCTGTCACTTTGACTTCACAGGCAGAGTTACAGATTTTATGTATACTTGTATAATTCTTATGACACCAGTATGCTACCTACTGTGCTAAAGAGGTGCCTGCTAGCATAAATTATTTAAAGTTTCCCCCAGGAATTGTGTTTTGGCATCTTCAAAATCCTGTTTTGTTTTTTTTTTTTCTACTGTGTATTAGACTAATTCATTATTGAGTGGAATGCATAGCCTGTCAGATACAAAAAAATATTTTTGATTAACTTAAAACAAATACTGGAAAGTCAAGTAATGCACACCTGGGGTATTTCTGCATAGAATAATGAGGGGTTCCTTTTACACAGTAACTACATTTATTTGAAAATTCTTTGCATATACATTACGGAGGAGTCTAGTTTCTAGCATGTCCTTAGTCAGGTACTACTTAATAACAGAGATGTATTCTGCAGAATGCAGCATATTGCCTTTGAAGTGACTTTCATTACTTTGAATTTCACCTTTCCCTTTTGGGATTTGCTTAGCACACTCTTCTCCCCAGTGAGCCTCTGGCATCTTTGTGAAGTGTGAGCAGCTGCAGTTTGTGTGTGTGTTTAGCAGAGCTGTGGGCTTACTGGAGTGCTGGTGGGATTGCTCCTTCACGCAGAGTGTACTTTAGCACAGTCAACTAATTTGTAGTTTAACAGGTGACACCATTTCATTGTCAAAAACTGACAGTGCCAACCAAACCTTATTCTTTTTTTTTTCTCCTACTAGTAGATCCGAGAACTAGACCTTACTCTAGTCATTCATGAATTCAAAGCCAGCCTCAACTACATAGTCAAGAGCTGAGGCTATAGCTCAGTCCAGTGGTAGAATACTTATTTTAGTATGTGCAAGGCCCTGGGTTCAGTCCTTAGTACTGCAAGGAAAAACAACAATGGTCTCTATGTGTTGCTTTTAACACATTGCGCATTAGATATGTTTTTATGCTGACTAGATAAATCTCAGATCCTTAATCAATGTAGTACATTCTATTTTATGGGCATATGCAATTTAATGAATAGGTCTTTATTTCTGTTATTGTGTTCTGTTGTAAGTAGTACTCAGTGGATATCTGGATATTCTTTGTCCATAAATGAGAACAAATGATTCTTTGTCATTTAGATTCATAAAAGCAGACATTATACAAAAGGTAAATCTTTCCAAATTGCCATCAAAAATTGTTTGGCATACTCTCTCATGGAGCACATTAAGTTTTTTATTCTTTTTTTTTTTTTTAGTCAAATAGGCAAGTATTAAATCTGTATAAAAGGGTTGTCTTTCCTAAGAGTTTGTTTTAAAATTAAGAATTCACTTATTAAAATTATATTATCTTTTTAATATTCCAATTTGATCAACTGGAATTTATTTGGGCATAAGGAATAAAATAAGATTATATTATTTTTTTCTGCATATGCTACGTATATTTTCACATTTTTACCACTTCTAATTTATTTTTTTATTTTTTTATTTTTTTTTCGAGACAGGGTTTCTCTGTGTAGCCTTGGCTGACCTGGACTTGTTTTGTAGATGAGGCTGGTCTCACAGAGATCTGCCTGCCTCCGCCTCAGCAAGTGCTGGGATTACAGGAGTGCGCCACTGCTCCCAGATCACTTCTAATTTCTTAAATATTGATTTCATAACTGCATCTTCATAATTAAAAATGGTTGCCATTATAGTTAAATAAGCACACATTCTAACGCAATTACCAAAATGATCATTCATCGTACTAGTTTTTACTCGGATTTTGGTGTTTGGTATTAGAAACTGAACCCAGGGCCCCTGAGATTGACATTTGTGCTCCACCACTGGTTCACACCCCTGGCTTCCAGCACAGTATTTTTATTGAATATTCTTATTGCCTGATGACTGGTGTGTTCCTGTGTCTGTACCAAGCCTGAGCGTCGAAGCTGTTGGGCTTTTTTTTTTTCTCTCCGCGATATTTAAGATGTAGATTTTATTTTACCTTTCTGTTTTATTTATTTTTTTCTGCTTTGAGGATAATTGATTTAAGATACGTTCCTAGTTCTCTTTCTATTGAGTGGTTGAGACCAAGACCAAAGTAGGAAAGGGCTTGTTTCTTCTTACAGCTCCCAAGTCAAGCGCCGTCACTGAGACAAATCAGGGCTGGAACTCAAGGTGGGAACTTGGAGGCAGGAGCCGAAGCAGTTCCTGAAACAGTGGAGGAACTCTGTTCACTGGCTTCATAAACCACCTTTCTTAAAATTAAATAAATAAATGAATGAATGAATGAATGAATGAATGAATAAACAAACAAACAAACCACCTTTCTTATACAATCCAATACCCCACAACCCCAAGACCACATACCCAGGGGTGGCGCCACCCACAATGGGCTACCCTCACCCCATCAATTGTTAATCAAAAAAATGCTTCACAGATTTACCCCACAGGCCAACTGAGGCATTTTTCTTAACTGATATTCTCTCTTCCCGGATGACTTAAGTTTGTGTCAAGCTGACAGAAACTAACTAGGACAGATACTTTCTACCAAAATTACTGTCTAGTGAATGTCAGGACAAAGTAAGGGAAGATGAGAGAAGGCAGGCTTTCTTCTTTTAGAACTTTTGTGTTGTCTGCTGTTAACGCTGACCAGAAAAGTTCATGCTGACTTGAGGCTCGGCTTGGCCATTTATTAGAGTTAAATTAATAACTTATATTTATCTTATAGACCAATCTTCTCAACCAATAGATTACTTTTTTTGAAAGCTTAGTAGAAAAGGTCATATGTTGGAGCTGGGGCTAGAACCTAGGGCCTTGGTCACGCAAGGCTAGTGTTCCCGGGAGCTGGAGTCCCAATCCAGTAGAAGGGTAAGGGTGTGTGTTCACCATGTGCATGTGTGTGCTAGCTGTGTATGGTGTATGTGTATGTGTGTATAATATATATGTTACATTACACACTATTTAAATAACAAATTCTCTTTTGCTTTATATTAGTTCTTAGGAAAAATGTAGAAATGGAGAGTTTTTCAGAAATCTTGTTTGAAATTAACCTTAGAACTTAAAGTGGCCAAATGCAGGATTTTGCTTTATGTGCTTTTGTGAATAAAAGATGCAAATCCTAGATGGGCTTCCTTTGAGAAATGATCAGCTATGCTGACTTTACATGGGGTTTCATTGTGGTTGTTTTAAGTGACACATAGGTTGGGACACATTGACTGGAGGTGCATTTCCTTACTGCTGATACTCCCTCCCTGTAAGCTGTCTTTTCAGAAACGTTCACTTGTAAAGTTGTCGAGTCACACGTGTTACCCTGGACTTCTGTATTGTGACTGGGAATTATCTGTGCTCATGACCCTAGGCATGGTATCCGTGTTGGACTTAATGCAAGGTGGTTTCCCTTCAAGAGCCTCATTTCACGAACTCTACAACATGTACAAAAAGTACATGCCAGAAAAACTTGCAAGATTGGATCCAAGGCTATTTTGTAAGGTATAAATGTTGCTTCAATAGAAATTTCTAAGTATCAAATCAAATCTTTTCTATTACTTTGTAGTTGGAACTCAACCTTTTAAAACTTGTTTTTCAGGCTCTTTTTAAAGCTTTGGGATTAAATGAAGTTGACTACAAGTTTGGGCTAACAAAAGTATTTTTCAGGCCTGGCAAGGTAAATATATGTTTATTTTAAACTTTAGCATATGATAGTTGGGCTTGGTATGTGTTTTCTTAGTTATTAGCGATTTATGTTAGTACAACATTACATGTAACAACATGAGATTGTTTTCACTCACAATTATTGTAAGCATTGTTATTGCAGCTAAATAACCAGTTACACTAGTCAGCTATCTTTTTCCTTTCAAGAAAAAATTAATTGTAATAAATATAAATTTCACATTTTTGAGCATAAGATGAAAATATGAATTTGCACTACTAGTGTGTTTTTCTCTGTGGTGTCTTTGTCACAAAACCCATACCATTTCCTGTGGGGGGGAAAAAAGAAAATTTAAATGTTCATAGTTGGCTTCACTTTATCTAGTGTTATTTATGATAAATTCAACATTTCTTTTGTTTTAGAGGCATATTAACTATTTAATTACTAGCTGGATAGAGAAAGAACTTAGATTATTTACCTCCAGAAATATGAGAAAGGGTTGTTGAAAGCTTAAAGCAATCAGGTTTAGAGATGTGTAGTCTTGTTATACTACCTTTAAAGTTTTTATGATTAAAAAAACATTTTGTTGATTGTATGTGACATCTTTAATACTGTAGTATGATATTTGGTGAAAAATGGAAGTATTTCTGGAATTTGGTGGTAAATAGGAGAAGTAATATATTTTATTCACTAATAGCCAAATATTCATTGCATTTGTGTAGTCTGTCTCTTAGAAGAAATTTCTTAGTTTTGTCTGAAATGGAGGTGGGTTTTTTTGCTGGCTCCTTTGTTTTAGATGACCTTTACTTGTCAAGAGCCACATGAATATCTGAGAATGTGGGTGAACTGGCTCAGACATGTTGACTTTATTCAACATTTTTCTTCAAATATTTCTGCCAATCCTCTGTAATTAGTCATTTAAGAATTTTTCTATTCCTGTTTTTGCTGCTACTTAGGAATAAATAAGTATTACTTCCTATCCTCCAAAAAATTGCTGAAGAAAAGACCAAAGGAAAGGGCCATGGCATGTGGCTTAATGTGTTTTAAGTTTTTTGTATACCCTGCTAAGATGTCCCTGGAGTTGGCTTTTAACTATTTTCACAAAGTTAGATTTGGGATTTAAAATCCATGTATTTTATTTTCTCTCTATTTGAACACATTTACCCTTTAATGCTGACATTAAGTTATCTTACTTTTAGTTTGCAGAATTTGATCAGATTATGAAATCTGACCCTGATCACTTAGCAGAATTGGTTAAAAGAGTCAATCTTTGGCTAGTCTGTAGTCGCTGGAAGAAAGTTCAGTGGTGTTCACTTTCAGTGATCAAACGTAAGTGTTTTCTCTCTGGTATAATGTCTCATTCATTAATCCCAGTGCTTGGGAGGCTGGGTAGAAGAATCAAGAGTTCAATGCCTTGGGTTGGAGAGATGGCTCAGTGGTGAAGAACACAGTTTATTCTCTCAGAGGACCTGGGTTTAATTCTCAGCACCCACATGGCAGCTCACAGCCAAGTGTAACTCAGTCTTAGGGGATTCAATGCCCTCTTCTGGCCCCTACAGGCATTGCAGGTATGTGGTGCACAGGCAGGCAAAACACAAAAGAAAATCAAAGAAGAAAAAAAAAGTCCAAGACCTTCCTTGAAGTGAGACTGTCTCGTAACAACAAAAAAACTTCTCTCCAAACTATGTTTTATTTCATGCCAAGATTTGTCGTTTGGGAGTGAGATGGCCTGAGGGATTTCATGAGGCTGTCTCAATGATGCTGCTGGGCAACTATAGTTCCTGTTGTGTCTGATGTAACGGTTCCCCAATACCTAAGCCAGCATCTGTAGACTTATTTTTAATTTTTGCGGTCAGATGACATTTGCTACCTGAGATATATTCTAGGGATGTTAATTTCATCATGTCCTAAGAAATATAGAAATTTGCTCTCTTCCCTTTTCCCCTTTCTTTCCTTAACCCCAAACATTTCTCCATTTTCTCAGATTTTCACTGAAACTGTTCTCTCTGCCTAAATGGTGTTTGCATTAGACATTCTCAGCAGATGATCTGTGTTCTATCTCTGTGTCTGTTTCTCTCTGTTTCTGCTCCCACCCTATCCCCATATAATCTATTTAATTTGAAGTGCCATGTATTGAACTCTGGGCCTTCCAAATGTTAAGCAAACCACACCCTTGGGTATTATCTATGTTTTCTTATCTATCAATCTTACTAGTTATTGAATTATATGGATTTCACTTTCAGATAGTATAATCCTTGATTTTCATTGTGCATACCTTGGTGGGACCTCCTTTATCACTTACATAATAACTTTATTAGCTCCAAAAATTGCCCTCCTCCTCCCTGCTTATCTTTTTTACATCAAAAGGATTTCCTAGTTCTCCTTCAATAGAGGGTATTTCTCTCTAGACTGTAGTTGGGGTTTCAGCTCATCTTTGCAGCCTCTTCCGCTCCTCCCTCTTGGATTCTGCTCCTGAGTACACTGGACTGAGCTGGGTTTGAGTGCATCTCTGCCAGATTGTCTAGCAGCTGCTGACTTCCAGTCTAGCACATGCATGAGTGCAGACTGTTTTGGATGGGTTTATGGTGAAAGTCTAATGGTTGGGAGGCTTATGGAAGCCAGTCCTCATTCCTCCCACGCTTACCAGAGGACTTGAAGTAGTGCTATGTGTGTCGGAGGATTCGGTGGCTAAATGTTTACTAATACAAGAGTAAAATTCACTTGGTCCAGCGCAAAGGAACATTATTGAGATCTTTGGTTAGACGATAGTGCACATTTGTATAAAAACCATAATAAAGAGAAAAGGCAAGATATCCTCTGTCTCTATCATTTTCCAAGTAAAATATAAATGTTTTCCATGGGTTCCGTGCCTTCAACTTTATATATAAAGATTTTTGGAGGAAAGCCTATATACTAGCTGTGCACCACCCTCACTGTGGACTGTGTTGTCAGGACACACCAAGGTCATTGACCGGATAGAATTCTTACAGAATATTAACCCGAAAGCTCGGGGGGAAAAAAAAATCTAAGATCCAGTCACACTAGCGAATTCTAGATCACCTGCAGTTGAAAGATTCTTTTGCTGTAGGACTCTTAGAGGCCACACCCGTAATGTTTATTGTGAATTTCCAGAAGAAAGTAAATTGTGTTTCCTAAAGATGACAATGCTGCCACTCCTGATGAGATCTGATAGACTAAGATCAGAAGGAAGGAGAGGGGGACCTCCCCTATCAGTGGACTTGGGGAGGGGCATGCGTGAAGAAGGGGGAGGGAAGGTGGGATTGGGGGGGAGGAGGGAGGGGATTATGGGGGATACAAAGTGAATAAAGTGTAATTAATAAAAGTTAAAAAAAACATAGCATTTAATACAATGGTTCTCAACTTGTGGGTCATGAGCCTTCTGGGGGTTGAAATACCCTTTCACCGACGTCACCTAAGACCATCAGAAAACACAGATATTTACATTATGATTTGTAACAGTAGCAAAATTACAGTTATAATGTAACAACAAAAATAATTTTATGGTTGGGGGTCACCACAACATGAAGGAACTGTATGAAAGAGTTGCAGCGTTGAGAACCAATGGAACATTTATTAGCAGTGTGGCCCAGAACAGTTTGCTAACAACAGTGTTGCATATGGCAGAAAGCATTTGAAATATAATGCTAGCCACATCAATCATTTTTATGTTTTAAGAAGTTAAAGAAATGTTAGATTTCCCAATCCTGATGGGTGGATTAACATGTTCATCAATGTTTTATGAGAATTGCTTTGTGGAAATGAAAGGGTTTTTCATTTATGTCCTATTTAAACAACAGCAAAAAAATTCTGTCATTTTATTTTACTCTTATATATAGTGAAAAACAAGATAAAATATAGAGCTGAAGCATGCATTAAAATGCAGAAAACCGTCCGAATGTGGCTTTGCAAAAGGAGACACAAACCACGGTAAGATGAACAGTTTCTAAAGACCTTTCCAACACTACCGTGTAGACTGGCAAATGAAGCCATGATGAGGCGCAGTTGGGTCCCGTGTTCTTTGCAAACGGCTTGTTTGCCCTGTGTATTTGGAATCAGTTCTTTCATTACTTAGCTTGGCATTCTACCAGCGTGATCTCTAAAAGGTGGCAATGAATGGCTAAGAGAGACCTGCTATTCTGATTACTTTATAATTAGAGATTCTTGATGATGCCAACTGAGATGTTGTTTTTGATGACACTCGGTAGCCTGATCATAATTTCCAAGATTGCTCATAAAATCATGTTGTTTTACTTGTATCATTTCACTGTACATACTGCATTTTGAAGTTATTTAAAATTTGCATCACCAAGTTACTTTTTAAGCTTTGGAAGTTTGAACACCTAGTGACACCACACCTTTTCAAAGAGATATTGGATCACTTGAACCTTATAATTTGAATTCTCATTTTCAGTCTAAATACAGCTGTCCTCCATTTTATTGACAGTCATTCATGCTATTCACACATGTATTTGATTCCTTTTATATTTAATAAGAGACCTAAACAGAATGTTACCACTGAAGTCAGAAGTAACCTGCCCTGTTAAGCCACAGTGTTTACTTTCTCTCAGTGAGAATCCTCCCTAGAACATTGTCTTGTGAGGTAAACATCTGATGGAGTCTTGCTGTTGCAGCATTGACGGCCTGGTTAAGGTGGGCACACTGAAGAAAAGACTCGATAAGTTTAACGAAGTAGTAAGTGCACTGAAAGATGGAAAGCCAGAAGTGAACAGGCAGATCAAAGATCTTGAAATTTCTATAGATGCTCTGATGGCCAAGATTAAGGTAGGTAATTATTTTAACCCAGCTTACTTTAATGTCTTATATAATTTCCTGGTTTTTGTTATTGGTGTTGAAATTGTATAGGAAAATATCATTATTTATTCAAGATATAAAACATTAGCAAGTGGATACTCACATTAATCTTTTCTCAATATTTGAAAAATTTTGTAGTTAAAAGATAAATAATTTTTATGTGATTTTTATCTGTTGTTAGGCAAAATATTACCCTCTAGAGTGTAACTAAAATGCTGAATGTTGATAAGCTTTTTTTAATTTTAATTTTTAAATTTTTTATATTAATTACAGTTTATTCCCTTTGTATCCCAGCTGATTGGTAAGCGTTTGCAGTCATACTTCAGAGGAGGTTAATGTGAATTAATTTGTTTTATGCTTTTTTGCTTTCCAAAGTCAATTTTTATTCTGCTGTATTTCTGGTGGTGCTGAGGACCGAACACTGTGTACCAACTGTGTCTAGCAGATGCGCTTCTACTGAGCTATGGCCCCCTCAAATAAAACTAAGTTAGAAGAGTAATGTGTCATCGTTGAAAATGGAAATTCACACTATGCCACACTAAGCCCTCAGCTAGTGTATGTTGTATTTCCTTCATGATCGATCACATTTTGCATGTCTACACTTTCACAGTTTTCTGCCACAGTCATCATTTCATTTTGTATCTCTGCTGTTATATTAGTAGGTTTGTGTGGCTAATACATTACCTTCATTACTTTAGCTATTTTTAAAGAAGCAATTAATTTTCTTTATTTTTAAGAAAAAAATGGGACTATTTTTAATTTTCATTTTTCAGTTGCTTGCTTATTAATGTGACTGAAATATTTTCTATTCTTGTTTGTTATCATATTTTGTCTTTTTCAGTTTTCTCAATTATATGTTAGGGTCTTACGCGTTTTTCTCAGGTAGCGTTCAGAAGTCAATGCACCTAAGTTTCCTTTTTGTAGCTCCTGTGGACAGGGTAAATATTAGAAGTAGAAAGAGAAAAACAATCAAGAAAAGGATGAAAATGCTATGGTAGATTTAGCTGACTTTACAGATCAAGGATGAGACTGGTTTGTCATCATCAGCCAAAATTAACCCAGGAAACCATCCAACAAATCTAGATGTAATTTCCCAACTGTTTCTTAGGTACTAATTGAATGCTATAAATACAGGGAACTTTGGCTACATGAGGCAGTCATTCCTTAAAAATATTTTAAAGCTACATTTACATAGCATTGTTCATAGTATGCTACAGATAGATAGGCTTGTTTGATAAAACATGGAGTCAAATATTTATGTGTGGAGGTCGCGTTCAAAGAATATGTGAGTAGCTGGACATGGTGATGTTCACCTGTAATCTGAGGCTTACAGTTTTCTGAGGCTCCTCACCTCCATAGCTAATTCAAGGTTACTTTGGCCTACATGAAACAGTAAGAAAAAAAAATATGAATATGGATTTGTTGGTCAGTTTTGCTGGCTGTTTATCTGTATCTTTGAGTATATATTTTTTTTAAACTGTGAAAACCCATAAAACATTGTAACTGTTTTAAAGTGTACAAAGCATATCCATATTGTGCAAAGGAGGAAACTTTGTTGTTATTTGGCTTTTTAAGTCCACCATGATGACGAGGGAGCAAATACAGAAAGAGTATGATGCACTAGTTAAAAGCTCAGAAGAGCTTCTCACTGCATTGCAAAAGAAGAAACAGCAAGAGGAGGAGGCAGAGAGGCTGAGACGCATTCAAGAGGAGATGGAGAAAGAAAGGAAGAGGCGTGAAGAAGATGAACAGCGACGGCGGAAGGAGGAGGAGGAGAGGCGAATGTAAGCCATTTGCATTGTTCTCATTAGAAGTCTACAGGATGCTGGATGATGGCTGATATAAAACTGTATTCCTACTTTAATCAATGATTATGCATTATATATATATATATAGTGATGCTATAATATGCATACACACATACACACATATACACATATATGTATATATTAGACAGGGTTTCAGAGTGTAGCCCAGGCTGGCCTGCAATTCTCATCTTCTTGCTACAGCCTTCTGAGTGTCAGTTACATTTACACACTGATATGCCTGGTACAAATCAACCAATTTTATAATGAGTTTTAAAATATTAAATGCTCATCTTATGGAGTACAGGTTTAACATTCCTAATCTGAAAATCTAAAAACTGAAAACAATCTCATCTGAAAATTTTATGATGTGTGTGTGTGTGTGTGTGTGTGTGTGTGTGTGTGTGTGTATGTATGTATGTATGTGTGTGTGTGTAGACTTATTTGCCATGGTGTCATGTGGAAGTCAGAGCAACATGTGGGAGTTGGGTCTCTCCTTCTACAATGTGGATTTATGGGATTGAAAGTATCAGGCCTGGTGGAAAGTGCCTTTATCCTCTCCGCCGTCTTATTGGCCCTAAAGTCTGAAACTTCTTGAGTGAGTGGTAGCACACAAACTTGATTTAATTTAATCTCGCTTTATTTTATTCTTTAGCTTTTTGAGACGGTCTTTTAGCGCTGGCTGACCTAGATTTTGTTATATGCACCAGGCTGCCTTAACTCTGTAGAAGTCCTCTTTTCACTACCTCTCCATGCTGTGTTGGCAGGCATGGCCTACCATGCCTAAAACATTTTCTTTTCTTCTAAAACATTAATTGTACATATTAATGGGATGCATTTGTTACTAACATACATGTGTAGTGTGCATTTGAGGTACCTATCCACCCATTTTTTTCCACCTCCCCATCTCTTCACCTGGCAAACACTCTTCAGAGTCCCTGGATCACTATTCTATGCACAGTCCGACTTCTCCCTTTTCCTTATGTTTCCACATACGGGAGAACACATTCACATATGGGAGAACACACGGTTCTTACATTTTTTCTGAGTCTGGCTTGTTTCACTTAACACGATGCCCTCCGATTCCATCCATCTTGCTGCAGATGGCAGACTTGCATTCTTCATCCATAACTGTGTTCCTAGGCTGTTATTGAATGAATGTTTCTGTAAATGTGGGTCTGCAGGCCACTCTTTTATACGCCACCTATATTTTCCTTCAGCTGTGAACACATCATTTCCAAGTTAATCTAGAATCCCTTAATGCTATAGAAGATGATTGTATTTGCTTCATTGTTTAGGGCAGTTAAACTTTATGGTACTTGAAACAAGTTGGTAACATATGTGCTCGGAGGCAAACATGGGTCCATCCTGCCCTGATGCTTGTTTGCCTATGGCTGGTTGACTTCTGAGAGATTTCGTAGTCTGTTGAAAGTCTGAAGAGTTTTCTCCTCTGTTCTTAGGAAACTTGAGATGGAAGCAAAGAGAAAACAAGAAGAGGAGGAAAGGAAGAAGCGGGAAGATGATGAAAAACGTATCCAGGTATGTGCTTATTGGACTGGATTTCTATCAAATAGCAACTGCTAAGTAATGAAAGAAGTGAATCAAAACCCTGGTTTGCCAGTATAGATTCCCTGATTTGCCCCGGGGTTAAAGGCCGATTCTGAAGGGAGTATGAGATGGAACGTTAGTGCTAGGGAAGATGGAACGAATGCTGTGGTTACAGAATGGTGGAGCCCTGCAGCTCTTTGCCTTCTTTTGGCTTTGGAAAAATGAAGCATTAGTGATAATATAGGGGCAAACCCTGTACATGGGAGGCTTGGATTTAAACAGCGTCTGTTCCTTACCAGAGACTCTGGCCAAGACCACTAAGCCTTCTTTTTATTCAAGGTAATAGTTTTAAGAAGGAAGAGCTCTTGCTAGGTGTGGCTTTCTGTGCTGCAGGCTGAGGTGGAGGCACAACTGGCCAGACAGCGTGAAGAAGAGTCCCAGCAGCAGGCGGTCCTGGCACAGGAGTGCAGAGACAGGGAGTTGGCCCTGCGCATTGCCCAGAACGAGTCAGAGCTCATCAGTGATGAGGCGCAGAGTGACCTGGCACTCCGAAGGTACCGAGCTCCGGATCACACCCCCGTCCTGGGCTTTCGTAAGCCCCCTGCCTCTCATTTCTATTTGAAAAGGATTAGGAGAGAGTCTTAATTTTTTAGGTTTTGACATATTTGAAGTAAAAACATTTTTAAATTAGTTGGATTTATTTTTGTACTAGAACAGAACAATTGATTTTCCATTTAGTTATTGAACTATTAAAACATAAACTCCAAATTTTCAGTTAATGATTGTTCTATTAAGAGCAAAACTCAGCTTTATTTCTAAAATTGCTCAAGGGTATTATGTAATGGGTAGAAATTTGGTTTCTAAGTACTTGTTAAACACTGACATAGAAGTTAGTTACTACATTAAAATGCAGTTTAATGAGTATTTTTCTAATATAAATTTGAAACAACACACCACATTCTTTTTTAAATTTAAATTTATTTTTTGATAATTTATTCACATTACATCCTGATTGTAGCCCCCTCCCTTGTCTCCTCCCGGTCCCACTCTCTCTCCCTCTTCACCCCTCTTCCCTTCCCCTATTTCTCAGAAAGGGGAACCTTCCTTCCCTACCATCAGACCCCAGCCTATCAAGTCTCATTAGGACTGCCTGCATCTTCCGTGGCCTGACAATGGCCCCCCACTAGGGGGAAGTGATCAAAGAGTAGGCAACGGAGTCCATGTCAAGAAAGTCCCCTTAGTGGGGAACCCACATGGAGACTGCGCTGCCTATCAGCTACATCTTAGCAGGGGGTTTAGGTCCTCATCATGCATGGTCCTTGGTTTGTGCATCAGTCTTTGCAGGTCCCCATAGATCTAGCTTTGTTGGCTCTCTTGGTCTTCTTATGGAGCTCCTGTCTGCTCTGGGTCATTCTATTTCCTCACTCTTTTCTGTGACTCCCTGTGCTCTGCCCAAAGTTTAGCTGTGAGTCTTAGTATCTGTTTCGATCCCCTACTGGGTAGAGCCTTTCAGAGGACATCTATGGTAGGCTTCAGTCCTGTCCCTTCTCTGCAGCCGCTTCTGGTATCTATTCTATTTGCCCTTTGGAATGAGAATTAAGCACTGTCCCTAGGGTCTTCCTTGTTACTTAGCTTCTTTAGGCCTCAGGCCACATTCGTAATACTTGGAGCAAGGTGCAGTTTACTCTCCCATGCCTCAGGCTAGAAATGACCCCTTCCTTCCTTCCTTCCTTCCTTCCTTCCTTCCTTCCTTCCTTCC